>NW_024372148.1:2179929-2487429 GCF_014805655.1 Passer montanus
GGCGCTCAGGCGGTGCCCCGGCCGGCGGCTCGCCCGCGGAAACACATGGCAGCGCCGCTGCTCCGGCTCCCGGGCGCCGCGCACGTGGGCCCGGCCGGCCCGGCCTCCCCTGCCGGCGGCGGGAGGGAGGGAGGGGAGGAGGGAAGAAGGGCGGGCCAATGCCGCCAGCGCGTCCTACTGCGGCGGCGCCCGGCCCGGCCCCGCCGCCCCTCTGAGCCCGCCCGTGTTTATGGAGCCATGCGGACTCCAGCGCCTGTGCCGCGTTGAAGTTGGCGGCAGCAGAGAGGGTCCGGGCGGCCGGAGGGGACGCGGCCCGAGCCCCGGGGTGGGTGAGGCGGGGTGGCCACGGCGGAGCCGCTCCTCCCGCCGTGCCGGCCTCCGGCCCGCCTACCTGCGCCAGAGCACCCCCGGCTGCACCTGGGCTGCAGGTGCCCTTGGGGCTGCCATTCAAAACGAGAGCGGCTCCGGCAAGTGTGGGAGCTCGTGTGTCGTGATGGGAACTTGCTGACAGGCCGAGAGGGCGAAAGCAGCGCGGACCTGTTCGGATGGAGGGGACAGCGTTGTCCCGTTTGACCTTCATGCCCGGGGCTCGACTTGAAGAAAGGCTGACGGAGGACGTGGAACTCATTCCCCCTTGTAAAGCAAGGGTTATCCTGACAGAATACACACGACACGGCTCTAAAAACAAATCATAAAATATAATGGAAAGTTTTTGCATGTGTGATAGGGAACTCAGCATGACCTTCAGTAATTCTGCTTTGAGGTTGTTGTGTATCATAGCCAAGTCTAGATTAAATTTCAGTACATTCTGAAGCATGTTGATGCACATGCTTTAGTTTATGCATAAAATTTAAGGGGTATTGCATATAACTACCCAAATTGAGCACAACATAAGCTGTAATTACAAAATACAGGGCCTATTGTATGGTTCATTAAAGTGGTACAAAAAGCTCAAAGTCCAAAAATATTAGGAGAAAAAGAAATTACTCTTGTATTACACCTCCCTAGCAACTGTGGTTTTCAGACAGAAATGTAGACAAGAAAGGGAAACATTCCTCTTTTTGGCCATTTCAAGTAACAACTTTGCCTGTGATTCCACAGCATTAGTGCTTTGTATTGCTGTCAGCAGCAACAGAAACAGAGAAGAGAAATTGCTCATCTCCTGCCATGCCTACTCTATTCCAGAACAAATCAGCCCAAAATCTCAGAGGTGGCAGCAGCAATGGTCAGAGTTTCCAAGTGTCAGAGCAAGCTAAGAAGATGGTGAAAAAGAAGAGGTGGTAACGCAAGAGAGAGCATCCTCTGTACCCTTTACAGCTCTGCCAATTCTGACCAAATTACATCACTTCTTACATATGAAGCTGTGTTACACACATAAAGTAACAACCAGGGTACAGTGAGTTACCTCCTACATGCCAAAGGATGCACAGAGACCAGGAGAGAGGGATGCTTCATTTTCAGCAAAGAGCAGCAGTGACTGATGGCAGAAGGGAAGAGAATGCAAAGCAAGGCATCATGTTTATTATTCTTGGACTTCAGGAAGAGTGGAGTTGGCTTCTTGCTTAAAACCAAGTTTTTGTCTTCTTGCAGCCATTGAACTTCAGAGGGAACCTCTGAGACCCCCCTGTTAATGCTCAGGAGTGAAAGCATATTTGAAAGAGGCAAAAAGAAAGACAACAGAAGTGTATGCACCAAAGCTGCAAAGCACAGCACTGTGTGAAAATGAGAAGTAGAAAATACAGCATAGTGAGAGAAAGAAATACATGAATCAAGGAGCAAAGGAAGCAATAGGAAATGCATTATAAGAAAAGGCATACCGCAATTACAATAAAGAGGAAAAAAATCATACCTAGAAGATGTAGAAATATACATATCTTTAAAAAATTCAAAAGTTAAAGTGCCATAAGTATCTTCTCCAAACAAAGCACAGGCACCCATCATTTTATGAAACTGCATAGGAAATAAAAGGAAGAGTCTTTTTCCCACACTGGAAAGAGGTTATCATAGAGGCCCAGTACACACTCTTTATTAGCAAAGTTAATGGAAATACAAAAGTAATTAGAATATAAAGGAATAAAGAATCTGGAACTTGAAAGCTGTTTTCATGACTGAAGAGGTTACAGGACATGTAAGGAAATTATTTTTGTCATTACGTGGAGTTTTGGGGTTTTAAAAAATATTTATTCTCTTGGGTAAATGCTACCATCAAAAAAAAAAAACCAAAAACAACCCATACATTGAAAAACACTGAATTAAGTTATCATTCTTGTCTACACTCTTTTTTACCCTGAGACCTTGTCTGGGGGATATTGCTAAACATGGTAATTGCTTTTCAAAGTCAGCTGAAGATGCATCTCACCATAGAACTGTTCCTTCCATGAACACCCAGCCTTGGCAAACTGACCTGCTCTACTACTTCAAATAACCCATGAATGGGTGCATCTGAAATTCATATAGAACTCCCTTCTTTACCTTCCAGGCACAGGAAAGCATTACAGCAAACAGCAGCTCAGATTTCCTTTCTATTAGGTTAGATAGATACTGCCCATAGTTTGCTCTGCATGACCTGTTTCCAACAGGTGAGACCTTCACAGTGCACATTGAATCAGTCTGTGCTGTCCTAAGCTTTCTGGAGGCTTTCACATAGTATATTTAAAACACAAACCACCCAAACCACCCTCCATAAAACCACTTGCCCTTCAAAATTTCTGTCCACACAAGCGGGCCTTAACTCTTCCAAAGATGGCCCTTTTTAAGTCCTTAGGAGTTAAGCCAGTTTCACATACAGCAATGGTTTCAGCTTCCTATAATTCTATAAAATCTATCTATGCTTCAAGGGTTTTTAATCTATCCATGATTCTTTTTACAAAAGTTTTACACTCTCTTAGTTGCAAATTCAGGAATAGAATACATGAGCAAAAAGACTAAGTAAGGGGAATCAAAGTTGTAAATGTGTATTTATTTACTAATGAAAACAAAGTGAAATTACAGATAGCTGTTTAATATCAGCAGTAAACACACCTTCATCTTGGTTGCAATTTCAGTAGAATTGTTTGTTTGTTTGTTTGTTTATAGTCAGAGATACAGTCTGCCCTGTTTTTTGTCTTGACGATCTTTTTATGGAGGTGCCTCTTTCAGGTATTCAGGTCACAATGTATATACAGATTTGCATAAGTCAAAGTCTTTGTTCCATGAGGTACAATACCCTGCAGGTTTAAAACCTTATAAAACACTTAAAAGTACAACAGGAAGGTATAATAAAAGAATTAGGCATATACTTTTATACTGTTAAATGACATAAAGCTTGGTTGACTATACTGAGCTACTAACAGCAAGAGCTAACAGTGAGGCACATGAAGTCCCAGCAGAGGAATTCCTGTCTGGCTGTGCACCTGCAGTGCCAGCTGATTTGAGAACCCCAAGCTACATCTCAGAGTCATAGAAATATGTGTTGAAGAAGACCACCAAGAGCATCAAGTCCAATCATTACCCTGCACTGCCAAGTCCATCACTAAACCTTGTCCCTCAGTACCACACATAAAGATTGTTTAAATACCTCTAGGGATTATGACTTAAACACTTCCTGGGCAGCCTGTTCCAATGCTCAGCAGCCATTTCAGTGAAGTAATTTTTTCTAATCATCTCCAATATGAGCTTCCTGTGGCACAATCTGAGGCCATTTCCTCTTGTCCCATCAGTTGTTACTTGGGAGAAGAGACCAACTCTCACATGGTTACAGCCTCCTTTCTGGTAGTTGTAGAGAGCAATAAGGGCATCCCTCAGTCTCCTCTTCTCCCAGCAACTCCCATAGCCATTCCCCAAACAACTTGTGCTCCAGACCCTTCCCCAGCTCCATTGTCCTTCTCTAGAGATGCTCCAACATCTGCGTGTCCTTCTTGCCTTGAGGGGCCCAGAACTGAACACAGGATTTGAGGTGTAGTCTCACCAGGGCCAAGTACAGGGGGACAATCACTGCCCTGGTCCTGCTGGCCACACTACTCCTGATCCAGGCCAGGGTGCCATTGGCCTTCTTGGTCACCTGGGCACAGCTGGCTCGTGTTCAGCTGGAAGTGACCTGGTGAGGTGGGAAGGTCTGGAAAGCACATGCACCTGACAAGCTTGGCTCTATGAGAAAGATAGATCAGAAAACAAAGTGAACAAAGGAAGAAAGAAGGGAGGAATGGGCACAAGTCATAGCCAAGAGGAGCTGAAAATATACTGTAACAGGAAATAGGTACAGTAAAAATGCCTGTACAAAAGAGATCCACAAATTAAAGCTTAGCCATTGGGCACAAATATATTCTCAACAGAACACAGAATAAAACCAATTGATCTCAGACATAATATGTTAAGAATTACAGAACTATACTATGAAATTATACTGGATACCACTTGCTATCCAGTAAAACTCACTAAAAGAAAATAGTTTTATCACTGATGCTGCAGTGGCCTATAATAATACAGCATTATGTAAGGTGATGTTGCTATTTATTTATTTATTGATATTGCTCATGAATAATGTACAGTATTGCAACACTTAGTAAATGAAGCAGAACACAAATAGGATCTTTACTGGACTCATAGTACCACTGAGCAGTGATTAGCCTATTTGCAAAAATTACAATAAAAAAAGGAGGAAAAAAGAGGTTCTAACAGATTTTACATATCCTGTACCACCAATAACCCAGGCCAATCATCAGCTTCTGGAGAACACGTCAGTAATTTTTTGTGGCAAATATATGTGTGACGGAAAAAATAAAGCCTCTTTTTACACAGCTCAAGCATATTGGAAGTAGCACAACTTTAGCTCTATCATGTTTCAGGAAAACCACAAAACAGCTTAGATAGAAACAAGTTCATTCAGCATCTCTGTTCACTGCGGACAATTGCTGCCTCTTAGAGCTTCAAAAACCTTATGCTGTCATAATTGCTCTGTGACTTAGATATTTTTCCTTTCTCTTTTTCTGTAACTTGCATTTCAGTATATTTTGCATTAAAAATCTGAGTAAAGCAAAATTATTCATGCCATAGATTTCCAATTGTGATGCTCCAATCTATTTTTCCTTTATCCTCACAAGAATCACATTGTAGAAAACTATTGCTGGGAGTGGTGTGTTAAATTTCCACCTCTCTAAGCTTGCATATTGTCTTAGATTAAGCAGGTGTATGTTTTTTTAGCTGAACTGCTGATCTCCCACCAGGAATTCATCATTTGATTCACCCTTAATGCACAAAGAGCACAAAAGCATAGAAAGCTAATGATTTCTGAACCTGGAACTGCAATCTTGTTTCCTTGTTTTTGTTCCATGGATAATTCAAAGAAATTGGTTTACTTTATCAAAAAGTGCCTGCAAAGAACATCTGGATTTATCTTTTTTTCCTTTAGATCATTAATAAAAGGATTGAGATTTTTTCCCTTCCTCTTCCTTCCCTCACACTTTTTTCATATCTGAAGGGGGAAAGAGGGGTATTTTAAACTTTGAACAAATGTTAAAACTGAAAAATTAGTCTAATTTCAAAAGCATTAATGCAAAGCAAATTGTTTGCCCTATTTAAACATTTGGGAAAATGCATTTACATAATGTTCCCTCCCCTGGTTTTTTTTGTGCTGTTTACAAAACATCCAAGTCACAGTCACTTACTGTACTGTCATACTGGGAGAGAGGAATTGCGTACTGAATTTCAAAGGACACACTTGTTAAAATTTGTTACTCAAGCTGAATTCCTAGAGACAGGCAATATCCTCTAGTGCTCCATCACCCTCACTGCAAAAAAAAAAATAATCAAAAACAGAAACAAAAAAAAAAATCAAAAATCCTGGTGTTCAATATAACTTCCATGTTTCAGTCTGAGTCTTACCTCCAGTCTTGTCACTGAACACCACTGGCACTCTCCTCTTTGTACCCTCCCATCAGATATTTATGGACATTGACTTTATCTCCTTGAGCCCTCTTTTCTCCAGGCTGAGCAGTCCCAACACTCTCAACCTTTCCTCACAGGTGAGATGCTCCAGTCCTTTCATCATCCTTGGGGCCCTTTGCTGGACTCTCTGCAGTACATCCATGTCTCTCTTGTGCTGGGCAGCCCAGAAGGGAATACAGCACTCCAGGTGTGACCTCACCAGTGCTGAGCAGAGAGGAAAGTTTGTCTTCCTTTAACCTGCTGGCAGTACTTTATAGAGGTAGTATTACAGTAACTATTGTGAAAAATGAGAATACTGCTTTCTGATAATATTTTAATGCAATTTTTTAATACACTATATAGCCTGTATCTTCCACTTGTGATGGAAACAGAAGCTATTAAGCTACAAAGGGACAACATCATGTCAGAAACACTGTCCTAAGGATCACTGTTGGATAAAACACGGCTATAATTTTCATAATTTTCAAAGACAATGATAATGTCTTATACAACCCACACAAGTAGCATGTTGCCATACACCTTCCTACACAGCTTCCTGCATGAAATGTTCCCAACAGTGTCTTACACTATTATAAATCAGCAGCAACCATTATAGCTCCCAGCACTATCAATCTACAGAGACACTACAAAAGTCACATAACATTGTACCACCAGATGTTAGGGGAGAATTCATACATCAAATTGAATGCACAGGTGTCACCTGAAATAATTTTTGTGAGAAGATTTTGCATACTATTTATGTAATTGTTTCCTATAGGGTTATTAATACATACCTGGGATGGCTGGTTTCTCCTTGTTATAGCAAGTTCAATGTTTTTTCCACCAGATTTCACTGTGCAGCATACAATGAAATCATTAAAACAAGTATATTTACCAAGTATTTTGCATTTTCATGAAGGAAAGAGGCCCAGACTTTTCTGGAAGCTTTTAGCATGCACTTAGTACTGGACGACTTAGCTAATTTGATGGTATCCTTTGAGCTCCTGGAGTAACTTCAGGGTATTTCTGTTCCAAAAATTCTTGACCCAGCTTCAGTATTGCCACCACTTGCAGGTGAAAGAAAGGAAGTTGCAAATCTCACATCAACACACATGAAGTTACCTGCTTACATTGATCTTATAAAGGCTCATGCACATTCTGCAAAGGGAATCCTTCACAGTCACTCTGCAACATGCAGTGCACAACTTTTCTGTCTGCTGGGTCAACCATTTCCCCTTGCAGCTCATAGTTAGACTCTGCTAACGTTCCAGTACTTCATCGTAGGATATCTAGGAACATAAATACGTGAGAGCAGCAGTTCTCAGATATTTTTATGCCACATGTCTTTTTCTTTAGTCTCTGGCAACTCTTGTTAGCCAAAACCTCTTCTGATCAACAGCTGTGGAAAGCACAAAAGCTTCAATCCTTTAATACACTCCTGTGAGCAACAGTTGAAGGAACTCAAATTCTGTCCATGGCAGAAGCATCCCAAGTAAGCTGGGATGTAGATTATTTCACTAACCCATGTAGGTCTATATTCAGCAGTTTAGGAATGCTGTGGCTGAGTTAGGCATGTTTTTTTTTTTCAAAAACAGCTAAGAAGCTCTTTTGAAAGAACTGCAAAGTCTGGTACATATTTCTTTACATCAGAGAAGAACAAAAAAGGCATGCACAGGGTTTCTCTCAAATGAAATTCCAAACTTTTTCCAGTTTCATTGGCATCTAAATCACTATCAACTTCCTAGTGAATTGAAGATAGTCCACATGGTCTAATGTGCAAGACTAGCTTATACTGCTGAATTTTCTTTTCCCCCATTATCTAGAGAATAGATATTTGGAGTGGTTCAATGATTATCTTTCCCATCCTGAAGTTTATTAATAAAAAAGTTATTTTAATATAATAGCACAAAAAAACCCCCAAACACCCAGTAGCATTTGTTCATTTAGAAGAGAGGCAGAAGGTGGGTAGAAGCTTCACCTGGGTTTACTGAAGAGCTGATTATAACCATTTTCACTTGTGCCATCATTTTTCAATAAATGGTATCCCTGGTGGTCCAACTTCCAACACACGTTCACCAGTCCTGAAGACAAGCATCATCCGTCAGCATTTTTTAAAATTAAAATCAGAATGGCAAGAAAGGTGTTCTGCCCTCTTTACAGTGGAAGAAAAAAGTATATTCAGAGGATGGGAAAAGCAGATGGGGCAAGGGCTTCCCTGCTTTCTCTCTTTTGGGAATCAAACAGAAAATGAGAACAGTAATCCAATTAACTACACTCTTGAAGCAAAAACTAGGGAATAAGAGGTAAGTACAGGCAGGTCCCAGCAGGACAGGGAGCCAGGAAGGTGTGATGGGCACATCAGAGTATAGAACAATAGAAGACTGCAAAGTTAAACACCACCATTTGCATTGGTAAGTAACTCTGTTACTCTATGCTTTCCTTGAGAAAAATAAACCCACACAAAAATGCAATACTTAAGAAATAAGAAAAGAAGGAATTAGGATTCGTCATTACCTTTTGTCCATAACTTCCAAGTTAAGAGCCCAGATCTCTGAGCAAAAAGGAATTGAGAGGGAGATAACGGTAACAACAAGAATGGCTACCACCTGGAAAACTATCAAAAAGCAACTTTCCCCACCAAGGTTCTTAAGTAGAGACAACACAAAGTGTGTACTTCTTACCAGTTCTAGCAACTACTTCAAAGCATCAATAACATTAAGAGGTTAAAGAAAATTGGCAAAAATATCAAATTGATAAAGCTATAATTTACAGTATCAACACAGTAATGAGAAGTACTTATGTAATAAAACTACCCACTTAGAAATAAAGGTAAGTCAATACAGAAGTGATTATCACAATTCAGCCTTGATTTTTTTTATTTCACTGATGGACAAAAGCAGAGAAATTCATAAAATACACTGAACATATGTAAAATTAGTGTAAGCCTTTAAAGGATCCTTATGTCCCTCAATCCTTTGCCTCAAAGCTAATGTGACACTTGATTTTGCCTTCACCAAGACACATACTCTTACAGGTCTGGGGGAGTTTTAATTCTACAGAAAAATTGTTCCAATTTACTCATAACCAAAGAATGGAAGAAATCACAAAATGTGCTGATGCACTATTTTCCTCCCTCCTCTTCTCCTACTAAGCCTTACCAAAGAGAACTAACTAAAACTGAGCAGTGAAGGTGGACATCACTCCTGCTGTGCATTGGGAGACAAATCCAGTGCAGCAACTTCCAGCTGCCTTACCTATAGCTGTGCCAGAACAGAAAGGTCATCAGACACTGGAGCAGGCTCATCTCTATTTCTTCAGTGGTCTCTGGCACACATTGGAAACCTGCAGCCAGGGCACAGCTGGTCCATTCTGGAGGCAAGGAGTCTCTGGTTGGAACATGGTCTCGAGGACAAAACCTGGTCTTCAGCAGTTTTGTTCACTAGTGAAGAGGCACCCCATCAGCTCAGGCTCTCTAAGAGCTTCCAGAATCCACTAAGCACCAACTCAGCAATGAAATTACTCCACTGGATTATAGTGGTAAATACTTGATGGACTGAGTACAAAGTATGGACAGCACCAGCTGCTGTCAGGTGTGACTGTTCCTTTAGCCAGAGGATTTCCTCAACCAGCTTCCCTACTTCTTCATGATACTCACCATGAACTGACACTTTTAAGCAGAAATCTCAAAGTGTCAAACCTTGTCTGCTAAAGTTGCAACACAGCGTGTGATGTATTCTGCTGTGGCTGGACCCTCAAGACTCAGTCTATGGTGCTTTAAATCACTGTTGTGGCACCAGAAGTCAGGTCTGCATAGTCACAGTGATAAAGTCCTCAAAAAGAGTCCTTCATTAACTAACAACAAATTGTTATTCAAGAAGGAGGAAACCACTGCAACTTTTTTTTAAAAGTCAAAAACTGCTAAGAGAGCAGTGTAGGTGAAAACAGACAAATTTAAAACCAGACACAGAAGTAACTTTATTCTGAGAAATAGCAATTTTAAGTAAATTTCAGGCCATAGCAGTTTTTAAGTTTACAGAAAGTTAACTTGCATAGTTAAATATGGGTTTAGCCACTCCAAAAACATATATGAAAAGCACCTTCTTCCCGAGATACCACATATCATGGTTTTGGTATTGTACCACTCCCACCAACCACAGTACCAGGAAATGGGGGTTGCCAGCAGCATAACAGTGTGTAAGAAGAGAGGGCTACTGAGGTACATCCTTTTTCTTCTTCATTACAAGATACTGTAGAAAATCCAAAGCACAGTACCACATCACAAGTTTCCTGATGGTAAAGCCAGCTGAGTAAGTTCCTCACTTCCCAATTTCCTAGTAAATTATTCACTCTCTGGTGTAGTTCTTCCTTCTCCCACAAATTCACCTGCTTGTGAGGCCAGTGAAAACATGCATTTTTCAAAGGTAAAGATAATTATTTTTTTAAAGTTGGATCATTTTGATGAGCTGTTTACTACAAAAAGATGAAAATTTCTTTGGCCACTTGGACTCCCCTTCTTGGGGAGCAGTTCCACATTTAGCATCAGCCAATCTAAGAGCCCATTGCTATGAAAGAAGAGGTTCTCCTCTCTCCTGCCTCTCACTGCATATTTTGATTTTCTCCCTATTTTAAGATGAGCAGTTCTACAGATGTTAAATCACTGTTGATCCACCTGTGTGTGAATCAAACTCAAAACTATTTTTTTTGCAAGCTGAATTTTGTTTTCATCCCTTTGAAAGCACACAGAGAGGATAGTTTCACCTCCTGATAGCATAACCTAAATGGAGATTGCCACAAA
The DNA here is from genome assembly GCF_014805655.1 of Passer montanus. Taxonomy (NCBI): domain Eukaryota; kingdom Metazoa; phylum Chordata; class Aves; order Passeriformes; family Passeridae; genus Passer; species Passer montanus. The sequence goes on from NW_024372148.1 coordinate 2,190,626, forward strand.
ATACAGCAGTCCTGTTCTTCCCAACCACTTCCACAGATATTCCTGCAGCTTTCCTTGGACTGGATTTAACAACCACACAGCTTTGTGGCAACTCACCAAAAAAAAGAAATCACTTTGCATCAGATCAGTGACTTTAGCACAATTATCTCCAGGGGCAGCCTGCACACACAGCTGGTTAGGTATAATATCAAATTGCACCCTCAGTGGGTGACATTAATGGTCTGACCCCAGAAAAAGGACACTTACATCTCCTCCCCCAACTTCTCCTTCACTCCCCCTTTCCCTCACAGGTATGGGATTCACATGGCTGCCCACTGAATCAATGCAACAAGAAAGTGAAGATTTCTTTTTTTTTTTTTTCTGGGAGGTTGGTGAGCTGAGTCCACTCATGAGGGCTCCAAAGCAGCATCAGAAAGGGCACCAGGGAGAAGATGGCAGTGCTCAGGACGGAGCAGAGGCAGGAAGAAGAAGTGCCACCACCCAGCAGCACACACTCATGTGAGAGTTTAGACTGATCTAAGTCAGGGCTGTGGCACTGCTCTTTGAATTGCTTCCTCTTCTGAGCCTGTGGCTCTCACCTAGCCTGGGTGAGATACTGCAAGAAACCTTCTCTGGTTTTCCTGGCTTATCTCTCTGCCCTGCAGGGCTTCCACCGGCCTGGGTGAGATACTGCAAGAAACCTCTGGTTTTCCTGGCTTATCTCTCTGCCCTGCAGGGCTTCCAGCCTGGTTTACCACGCCCCAGCCAGGCAGCAGGACCAGCACAGAAGTGGCAGTGGGAGAGCACAGCCTGGGGTAAGACCTTTGCCTTGAGATGCCAGGTAGCACTGACCAGCTGGTTTAGGGGTGCCATGGAACCGTGCAGGGGGGTGATATGTGTGCTCTAGGCAGTTCTGCTAACCATCTTCCGAGCTTCCATGCAGTTTTGCCTTCATTCAGTCCTCATCTGAAGAAAAATATTCCTTGTGGAGGCAAATGTTCTAAAGCACTGGCTTATATATGTTTGGAAGAGGGGTCTCTTTTAAGAGATGGACTTGTCAAGAGGCAGCAGCTAGGGCAGGAGAGGAGGAGAGCAGCAGTGATTTAAACCCGAAGTTGTGTTCCAAGTCTCCAGAAATATTTCCAATATCATCCTCATTTGTTTTGATGAATTTTATCTGTAGGTTAGCATTTCTTGTCCCTTTCAGTCTGCCTATTGACATTGGAATTAGTAAAGAGCAACTTCTGCTATCCAAGTGGCTTGCTCCTAATAATGAGATGCAAAAAGACACTTTAAAGATGGTTAACAAAAATAAAAGGTACCACTAATTTTGCAAAATCAAAATGATTCCCACTGGCCCCATATGAATGCCTTGGCCATGTTCAAAACAGTTGTGTAGAAGCCTTCATGTCCCAGTACCAATGTCCCAAACCATAGTGTCCATCCTCACAATATTCTTCATAAATTCATAGTTATTCAGTTATCTTCATAAATTCAATCTTCATAAATTCAATTTTAAAGGTCTCCTACGTACCATATACTTGCAAGGCAACATACTGTGGTGAAATATCTGGTAATAATACCGGCAATAACTGGTGGGATCAATAACCTACCAATAACGGGTGTGATCAGCCAGTGCACACGTTCTCCTCACAGTTCTTTCCTCTTGAAGCTTGGCAACATTTGTGTTTTTATATACACAACACAGCTGTATCAGGCCCTCAAATTCCATCCTGTTAAACAAGGATATATTTTTCTTATCCCAAATATTTCTACATTTCTTTATGTTATGTAGAGGAGATGTTGTAATAACAAGTCTTTTCACAAGGACATTGGCAAACAGTTATCTGGAGGCTGTGTCATCCTCCCCAAATTAGAAATAATAATAACAACAATGTCTGACACCTGTTAAGAAGGAAAAAATTCTAAGGTATGATAAAGATCACACCAAAAACTTTTGAAGTCGCAAAAGTTGTGGTTTACAAATACAGTACAGAGAGGTAGCCCCTGGACAAAAAGCTTATAACCAAGTAGAAAAGAAAGGAAATAAGGTGGTTACACACATGAGAGCCCAGGGAGATAGCCAGTCAGCACAGATCAATGTGGTGAGTAGTATTCTCAGTATATTCATTGTTTATAGGTGCAGCCATGGCTACAATCTTCTAAAAGTTAACTGCTGACAAAGAAGGGTAAAGCTGCTCCACTCTTCTGCCCTGGAATCATCTTTCCTTGCTTTGATATTGAAACTCATCTGCTCCCAGTCTGTGAAACTGATCAGGCAGAAAAGCACTTTTAAAGAAAAACAATTGGTTTTCTGCCAATTTAGCTTCCTTAAACATCTCACTACATGATCAGACAAGTAAAAGTGATGGCACAGGAGACAGAGTGGGAACACAAGTTAGTGTAGAGGGGACTGAAGGAAAAATATGAATTTTGGTAACAGCTTGCTGTGAAGTTTACTTAGAGTGTAGAGGGGACTAAAGAAAAAAAATATGAATTTTGGTAACAGCTTGCTGTGAGGTTTACTTAGCTGTAAAGACTGGAGCTTATGTGTTTAAATTGCTTATGACTGGTGTTATAAGTATTTTGGTGGGGGTGAGTTTACTTAGCTGTAAAGTAATACCAGACTGGAGCTTAAGTGTTTAAATTGCTTATGACTGGTGTTATAAGTATTTTGGTGGGGGTGAGTTTTGAAGGCAGATGCACTCCAGATTTATGAGAAGCTCCTTTTATAGACAAAGAAAGGAAAGAAAGGAAAGAAACAAAGGAAACAAAGGAAAGAAAGAAAGGTGACAACTGCTGCTTTGAAAATTTCTGAGAGAGACTAATGGAACAAATGTTAGTCAGCATCTCAAGAGCAGATAAGAACTTTGTTGTTTTCTCAGTTGTTTGAAGTTCAGCACTACCCCTCATAAAGCCTTTTTCTCAGAAGATGCAAATAAAAAGGAAAACTGACCAGCACTGTGTCAGATCTGGCAATGGACTGAAGAAATTAAATGAATGATAGACAGAGATTTATGAGAAGCTCCTTTTATAGACAAAGAAAGGAAAGAAAGGAAAGAAACAAAGGAAACAAAGGAAAGAAAGAAAGGTGACAACTGCTGCTTTGAAAATTTCTGAGAGAGACTAATGGAACAAATGTTAGTCAGCATCTCAAGAGCAGATAAGAACTTTGTTGTTTTCTCAGTTGTTTGAAGTTCAGCACTACCCCTCATAAAGCCTTTTTCTCAGAAGATGCAAATAAAAAGGAAAACTAACCAGCACTGTGTCAGGTGTGGCAATGGACTGAAGAAATTAAATGAATGATAGGATCAGTGATAAACAAGGATTTTGAGCTGAACGTCTCAAGCATGATTGAAATACAACATAAGCGACCCCTGCCTTGCTTGGTCAGTCTTCCTCAAAGATGATCTCCTACTAACACTAATGAATTGATGTAAAAGAGGGCTTACAGAAACACACATAGTCTTGCCCTTGCAGAAATCTATCTTCTTATCCAGCACTCAAGAAAGAAAAGCGCTTTTAGTACACTACATACAAAACTCATCCCTTTTTTACACAACTTTCTTATGATAAATATTCTCCTTATCATTTACCTAAGACCAGAGCTTTTTAAAATTTCTGTGACTATTTTATATAAAGTATACATAGGGTAAAATATCACATGCAAAAATGTAGGCATTGGTGTATTATTTTAAAATACATAAACTGATATTTTGGTCTTTTAAGAAGAATAACAGGCTATGATTTCATACTTCCAATATAAAATGTTTGCTCCTTTCAAAAGTCCAAACCAATAGGTACATTCAATCTAGCCATCAATTATACTTGTTTTAGAGCTCATAAAACTAATATTTTAAAATATGCCAGCAAAAAATTTTTATAGACAATTTCGTGTTACATGCCAGAGTCCACTACAATTTTGTTCTAGCCTTACAATTCTTTACAGTGTTAGAAAAATTAGGTCTAAACCAATAAATATCAATAAACATAGAAGGTTTAATCTCCTTCTCCTCATCAGATTTGACCTCTCCTTTCCACTTTGCTCTCCTAATTTCTGATTAATTCAAATTTTTTTGTTTGCTTCTCCAGAGAGCAAAGTTATTTCAATTCTTCATTTGTGGGTTATAATTTATTTTCCTTGACTGTATCTAATCAACTTTCCAAGTTGATGCTGACCAAGTACTATGAGGAATTCTGAGAAAGACAAAGAAATATAAAATCCATGCTTAGTATTTTCAATAGATGTCTAAATATTGAATCCTACAAAAGATAATTATTCCAAACGGAATTATTCTCACTAGCTAAATCAACAGGGTAGAATGATGCATCATGGATGGAGAATTAGAGGCTCACTTGGAATGACTAAGGAAGAATAGAGTATTTATGAGTAGCAGAGAGCAAAATGGGGTAATGAATTTATTTGAGCAATAGTACCTTATTCCTTCAAAAATATATACACACTAATAGCTAGACTGTGAATGTATTTAGAAAATTACACAGAACTACATTTTGTCATTATTAGAAGACTAGTAGTATTTAAAAATTAAGGTTATAGTCTAGGAAAAAAATTCTTAATCCTATAGAATCAACATAAAAGAGGCATAAGTATTATTATGGCCTACATTCCCATTAGCAAAGTTTCTAATTAGTCTTTTAACTTAGAATTCTTCTTACTGATACCAAGAGCAAACTCAACTTGATTTTCAGATATATACTATACTTAATAGTAAGATATGTTGCTATTTTACTTGTAAAAGAATATATTGCAATTAGAGGATAACACTTTTTAAAAGTATCTTTTTTATGAGAGGCACGCTTTAAAATTTCATGCTGGATAAAAGGAAAAGAAAGTGGTAAAAAGCATTGCTACGTCTGTAAAAGAAATACCAGAAATCAACACAGTTACTATTTTTTCTATCTTTTCTCCTGTTTTTCACAGCAGACCTTCTCGGCTTTGGGACTCTCTTCTTACAGACTGTACTCACACAAAGCATCCTCCTCCTTCTCCTTTTTGCTCCTTCTTGAAAAGAAACACACATGGAGAGATGCAAAGGGTCTGCATGGATGAACATGAGCAAGGAGCTCCTGACAAAACCCAAACATAAAATGCAGCATACCAGAGATGGAAGCAAGGACAGGCAATCTGAAGGACTAATACAGAAATACTGTCTGAGCAGAGAAGGGTATTTTAATAGTCTCAGCTTCAGTTAAGTGTTTAGACATTATCTCCCACAACAGTCTCATAGGAAAGCTGATGGAGTACAAACTAAAGAAGTGTACAGCGAGGTGTTCCGCACATTTGCTGAACTGTCAGTCTCACAGAGCTGGGATCAGGAGCACAGGATCCAGCTGGGGCCAGTCAACAGTGACACATCTCAGGAGTCACTGCTGGGACCAGTGCTGCTCAGCTTCTTCATTACTCACCTGGATGACAGCAGGGAATTGGACACTCAGCAAGTTCACAGATATTCCAAGAGTGAGAGTTGTTGATACACGGTTGCTCTTGGATGACCTCAGTGTATTGAAAAAATAGTCAGACATGAACTATATGAAGTTCAACAAAGGGAGAGCAAAGTCCTGTACCTGGGGAGAACCAACCCCAGGCACCAGCTCATGCTGAGGGATGACTTTGCAAAAAGCACCTGGGAGTCTTGGTGGACAAGGTGGTTGTAAGCCAGCAATGTGCCCTCACCACAAAGGGCAAGAGAATCTTGGACAGCACTGGAAAGAGCACTGCCAGCAGAATTAGGGGGTTCTTCTTTACCTCATGGGATCAGAGTCTCTGAAAGGAAATCACACTCGACATAATTTGCACTTTCTATTTCCCCTCAGGAAGTTGATTGGAATTGTGATAAGGTGGAAGTACTGCCCTCTAGTTGTTCAGTCATCTCCTCTGTCCTTCATGGTCATAAGTGTTCAGAAGGCAGATGCTGGAGATGATGCAGCTGATGCAGGAGTGACAGTTCCCAGAAGAACAGTAGGACTCTCCACTGCAAATGTGTTGCCTTTTACCAGATATGAAAGCTCAGTGATCTTCAAGATCATTGCTGCTTTTTCTTCAGTATGGCTTGGCAGTGCCTTCTCATGTTTGTCTTTCCTGTTTTGCTTTCAACATTCAAAAACTGAAGAAGTTAGTGAACTGTAGCACTTTGCTTCTGTGCCATCAAATAAAATATTAACCTCTAAGAATACTTGAGGAATTTGCAGGTCTAAGGAGGTTTAGATTAGATGTTCTGCTATTTTTTATTTATAGCATATGTTCCTGGTAGCTGGAGATTCCCTTTTGAAGAATAAAATCAGGACATGGAAAGATTTTCTCACTGCAGATATTGCACTTACTCCCATTAGTACAAATCAAATTCAGTACTACTGAATCTGCTGTGAGCTTCTTTATTCTAAATATTTATATTTGCAAACTAAAATGACAGGTAGTAGAATAGAAGTTTAGCATCCCAATGATTTTTTTCTCAGTTTGTTTTTGTCCCTCTGGAATATGGCAGAGCTGCCAATATCCTTGAAATGAGCAGTGCTGTTTGAGTACTTCATTTTATAATGGAACATACAGGCTTGCATTTCACATGTTACTTTTTATTACTATTCCATACAATATCCAATGCAGAACGGAAATTACAAAATTCTGTGAAAAAAAAACCCAAACCAAACAATCAGGTAAGAAGCTGGCAGAATAAACTCCAGACAAATTTATTCTGTTAGCATCCTCCGTTTTAGCAAGCAAAAAGAACCATTTACCCTAAAAACCACTCTGATATTGTTGTGTATTCTGATAAAAAGTTGCTGGGTTTTAAATAAACAGAATTTGAACATTAACCATTTATATAGGCAGACCTTCAGGTGCAAGCTTCATTTTGCCACAAGATTAATTAACACAGAGAGTAAGCATGTAGAAAAAAAAAAGTTATGAGATAAAGGGGGTGGGCTGCTGTCAGTTGGAGGGAGGTTACAAAATTAGGTGTTCTCTCCAAAAAAGACGTTAAAAGCTTTGTCTAAGAAACACCTGGCTCATAGGAAGAATCTTTAACTTTCATACCAAGACCTGTAGTAATGAAGGTTTTTAAGCAAGTGGTACTACCATAAAATTCTTTGCTGTCCCATTCTTGCACACATAGCTTCATAAATGCTATGTTTAAATTTTTTAAATTTTAAATGTACATTTGAAAATGTTAATGAATCAGCATTCTGTATTTTCCTTCTTGTGGATGGACAGTCTGTGACTCTGTGGAAATTCAGATAATACATGTGGCAGAAAACAACTTGTTACTGAGAAATATGAGTCGGAAACATAAGAAAAAGTCTTTCAGAAAAGGACTGATTCTACTCTGAATTCTTCTCTCTCCAAAAAGTATGACATACTCAAATGCAGATCAACAAAAAAGAAAGACTACACTGACAAAAGTTGGAATGGAGGTGGATCTGATTGAAACATATTTGCATTTGAAACTCTTGATGATGACTGAGATTTATACATGTAAATTACAATTAAATAATGTTAAGGTTGTGAGTAAGTCACAAGAGCAAAGAAATGTGCAATTAAAGGGAAAATATACCATATGTCCTTTGATATCTAGGCATATTGCAGTGCATTAAGGAAGTCATAAAAGAGACACCCTGTTGTGGTTATGTGTTCTGAGACATGTGGCACATTTCCATCGTAGCTATCTATTTCCCTGCTTGTATGCATCTGTGCCATTATTTAAATGTTGATTTTGAATGTGAATTTCCCTTTGCATGGTAAAAAGCCCAGAGCTTCAGACTTGCTTTTTTCAATGTTTGTTTAGATTTGTTGCTATTTATGAATGTGGAAGTCGAAAATGTTAAACACATGAATGAAAAAACATCACAAATGGCAAAAAAAACCAAAACAGTCCTCAGACAAAATGAGGCAAAGAAGATAGTTTTAATGACTATGAATGAATGATCTTATATCTTCCCTCTAGAAACTGACAGAGTTGCATTTCAAACACTGTTCTCCTGTATTTTGCATGGAAATAGGAATGTACTAAAAGAATTCACATATTTAGTTTGTACCATTTGTGGAAATAAAATGGGAAATTACTCCTTTCGTTTTAAGGTTCCTCACCTGTGGCCTCCCACAAGCTTTTTCTTTTTTTTTTTCTTCTTCCTCAACTCAAAAGCCAACCCGAAAGTGTGGAAGAACAAAATGGAACATTCAGATCCTAAGAGCAGTGTTTATGTGGCTGGCATCTAACTACATCTAACTCAAACGCTGTGATCACCAAGGCACCCCAGTGCAAAATACTTGATACAAATACACAGGGGTCGGGCAACCAGAGCATGACATCTGGATGTCCCACTTGTGGAAAAAGAAAAACATTTTGTGGCATTCCCCAGTGTTCAGTGTATTTCATGGGAACATGTTTGCTATGCCTTGGGACACTTTCAGACACCTCAGCAGTTCTCCAGGGACAAGTATATGCTAAAAAAACAGTATTCATAATTCTGTTACTAACTGGGTAGGAGATGGTTGGTTCTGATTGCACACTGATTTGGCCCATGGCCATCATGCATTCTTCACTCGAAGGGTTCTTTGCTGCTGTTTGCAGTAACTAAAGAAGTACCAAATAGAACACACAGGTACTACAACAGTTACTCTGAGTCCACTCCAAGACCATGTAATAATAACAACAGATCACTAGTAACTAAAGAAGTACCAATTTGAACACACAGGTACTACACCAGTTACTCTCTGAGTCCACTCCAAGACCATGTAATAATAACCACAGATCACCACTGCAACTCTTCATTCTTCCAAAAACTCTCTTAGACTTTGCAAACTTGTTCACGAGGCTCCTCAGCGACACCGAGATTCCCTCCAGCGGCTGCACTGATACAAATCGAGGCTGGTTTCAGGGCTCCCAGCATCTGTAATTTTATGTTTAATGTTGCAGCCGAGCTTCTTCTTGCTCTGTTTCACTCTCAGGGCAGTGAACCTGCAGCCGTCCCCGGGCAGCTGTTCCAGTGCTCTGCCACCCTCCATGTAAAAATCCTCATTTAGGAGAGGAAACTTCTTGTGTTCTAGTTTATGGCCACTGCTCCTTGTCCTGTCGCTGGGCACCACTCTCTTGGCACCCTCCTCTGAGATGTGTACATGCATGAATGAATCGTCTGTTCTGGAGACTAACAGGGTCAGATCCTGCAGTGTCCCTTCAGGAGAGATGCTCCAGACCGGGTCTCCTCCAACTCCCAGCGCGTCCCTTCAGCACCTCCCGTCCCGTCCCGCTCCGCCCCGCGCTGCCGCCAGAGCGGGCTGCCCGGGTGCAACCAACTGCGGCGCTGGGCAGAGGGGGGACTAGAGACTGCCGCCCGGCACAGCCTGAGCGTGTCCCCTGCAACGTGCGCGCCACAGCATCGTCAACCCCCCCTCCACCCCCCCAGTCGACCGTACCACTTCCCTGCTATGAGGCTCGTCGGGCAGGAACGTACCAAGGCGACGGAGGGAAAGGGGCAGACAAGAAAGGCGCGTGACAAGGCGGTGTGGGGAGATCTCTTTCGAAGCGGCTCAGGGTCGGCTCTCGGTCCAGTTTTTCTGGCCGGGCCGAGAAAGGGGTAGACAAGAAAGGCGCGTGACAAGGCTGTGTGGGGGAGATCACTTTCGAAGCGGCTCAGGGTCGGCTCTCGGTCCAGTTTTTCTGGCCGGGCCGTACGGGGCGGCCACGGTCTCATCGAGACGCCCTCTCGCCAGGGGGAAAAGCAGGGAGGCGCCGCCGCTCCTCCTTAACCCCTTCCCCCGGCGGGACGGGGATGGGCCGTCCCACCGGGCGCGCGCCCCCGCCCCCCCGCGCGCCGCGTTCTTCCCGGATCGCCGCCAGTGCTGGGTCCGCGGGGCGCGCGCGCGAGCGGGCGGGAGCGGAGGCGGGGGCTCCCGGCAGCGCCAGACATGTCGGTGGCGTTCGCGGCCCCGAGGCAGCGGGGCAAGGGCGAGATCACGCCGGCCGCCATCCAGAAGGTGAGGAGGGCGCGAAGAGGAGGGCCCGGCCCGGCCCGGGCGGCCCCGGGGGCTGCAGCTGCCGCTTCCTGCCGCGCGGGGAACGGGGGCGGCGGCGGCTCAGGCCCGGAGCGCCGAGGCCCCGGCGGGGCAGGGAGGAGGGCGGGCCGCACTCGCCGTGCCCGGGGCTGGGCCCCGGCGGGACGCTGCCCCTCTCTGTGCGCTTGGACACTTGTTGGAGGGTCCTGGGGCCGGCGGGAGGCGCCGGGCGAGGGGGGCGATGCCCCCGGGCGCCTCCAGCCCGCGTTTTCCTTCCTCCGCTTGGGCTGCCCCGATCGCCCCCGCGGGCCTGAGCTGACCGAGAGGACTGAAAGTGGAGGAGCCGAGTAAGTCCTTCCTGCGGGGGGGCTCTGGCAGCGGGAGCGCTGCCGGGGTGTTCCAGACCCTCTGCCTGACTCCGGGCGCTGCGGGGCGGGAGGCGGCTCCAGTTCCCAAACTTGGTCGACCTGGTAGTTAAGGCTGCCTCCCAGTAAGCCTGAGGTGTGATTGAAAAAGAATATCGCGTTCGGAGCCAATGACAGCCGCTCCGGAGGACTCCGCCTAAGCTTGTGTGGGAGGGAGCAAGTTAACTCGCTAAAGCGATCGAAGAAAAGCGCATACAGGACTAATAATAATCCACAGCAGCAACAGAGGAGCACGTTCAAGTTCACTGGTAACTATGTGGTGTTTAGGAACTTAAGACTCGTACCATCATTGGTATGGGTGGCCGCGAATCAAACAGATTTTAGATTGGTACAGCTCCTTATGTAGAGGAGTTCTTCAGGTAGATAGAGCTAGTCTCTGATTTAGTAAAGAATTGGAACCTCTACAAAGCAGATGTTACAGCAATACGGACCTCAAAGAAGACCCTGGAGTTGTAATGGGAACATCCAGGGTACTGTAGGAGAAGTCAGTGCTTAGGAACTGTTGATGAAAAATTCATATCCATTGGGTGGAAAGCTACACAGAGGTAGTCAGTAGAGACTTCAGGATGCTGAGGTGCACATTGAGAATATGGACGATAAAATTCTCCTCAGTCTGTAGTCAAACTATTAGGTTGATGGTGGTGTGCTGGCAAAACCCCAGTGTCAATGTTGAAGAATTTTTGTAATGTACCTAAGTTATCAGAAGCCCTGAAGGTATATTATCCAGCTGGAAACTAAATTCTCTTTCGATGGTAAGTGTTTATAACTATCCCAGTTCTCTATCAGCAAACATTCAGTTAAACCTGTAAAAAACAGGTTTATGTTGTGTATGCAGCCCCACCTAGGATACAGTTATATTCCTTCTTGTTCCCTGTCCTCTTAGCCCTAGCATTCCTGTCCCCCTCCGGTCCTCTCCTCCCCAAGATGTCTGGCTTACATGGCTATAAGAAGAATGCAACCATCAATGGGCAGTTTCAAGGTGTGCTTGTCTGCTAAGCCTTAAGAATCTGCTGCTTCCCTCAGGACAGTGGGAGGTGTTCTGAGGAGAGCCTTGATTCACAGCTTCCTTTGTAAGTGCTCTGTTAGACTTTGGTATCAAAGGTATTATCTCATTTTTTCCTTTTTTCCTGATGAAAATGGCCACTGTGTTTCTTACAAAACTTGAAGTTAGTACATGTGCTGCGTGCCAGTGTAGCAGTGGGTTTGTGGTCCTCTTCAGAGAGTGCAGCTGTAGCTTGGCCTGTTTTCTGAGGCTCACACAGTAGCTGAAAATACTGCAGTTATGTCTGTGTTTAGTGCTTAATGAGTGTATTTCCAGATCCAGCATTTCAGGCAGAATACTTGCACTGGGATCATTCTAGTCTATTCTGGTGAATTATTGTTTAAAGTTTAAGAAAATTTGGCTGACTGGCTCGTTCTTACTGGATAGAAGTCCTGAGTGAACTGCTTAAGGTTTCTGATTCCATACACTTTTCATAGTAGAGATGGATTAGGTACAGAAAAAAGTGTCACTACTTGGTTTTTTTTTCCCTCCCTGTAGAATTTCTTAGAGAAATAAAGGTTGTGGAATGGTGTTGTGCTTTCCTTGTGGAAGGATGAGTCTAGTCATGGCTAGTTTCAGCCATGTTTGGAAGAAGGTGAGAATTTGTGGGATGTTTTAAGATTCTGCTAGTTTTGTGAAATTCAGCAGCTGAGTAAAGGGATCTAGCTTTCCAGTGAGAGAAAGCAAAGGACTAAATTGATGCAAAATTTTGCATTTGGCAGTAAATTTCCCATTTTTGTAAGCTGACTTTGATAACTTGGCTGGTGGCTCAGATTAGCCATGGTTCTGGTGAATCTTGCCTGATCAGAGTGCAGACCATGAGCTAGAAGGATGAGTGTGGGCCACGTGCACTCCAGGAGACCAGGTTGTGTGTTTTTTCCTTGTTTACAGAGCTTGGAACACTCTGACTTCATGAACTTTTTGTAGAAAGTTGTGAAATTGGCCATTTCCCATAATTTTTAGAACTACTCTTTTTTGGTGAGAAAATTAATTAGTTTGTGTTCATTTTCATGGACTCTGCTGAAGTATGATAGATTCGTTGTGTCTATTTGTCCTGGTTCTGGCCACCACAGGATTAATTCTTGCAGCAGCCAGGAGGGCTCATGGCATGGACCTGGAGGTTTTCCTGCAGCGCCTCACTCCATTTCCAGGGGATGGTGGAAGGGGTCTTGTATTGTTGGGGGCTCTGTGTGGTGAGCACTTGTCTGTGAATCATTTGCCCTCTTGTACCCTCCATTAGTAGTATTTTTGCTGGTATTGTTTGTTTCTTATCTCAGTGGTATTTCCAGTAAATTTTTGCTATCTCAACTGGTGATCTTAACCTTTTGTACCTCCAGTTCTCCTCTCCACCCTACCAGTGGGGAGAGGAATGCATGGTTTGGAGTGTTTCAATGGGAATACTAAATTGGGCAATACCATTCCTAAACCATAATGTGCTGTTATACCAAATATTTATAAAATGCAGTTTAGTTAGAGATTTTCATGTAAATATTGCCTGGCTTTCTAGTACATTTGCTTTTAACAAATCTGGCCAGCTCAGTTTTCATCAATAACAATTTCAGTGTCTTTTAAAATTAAATTTATAAGCAGTTGCAGGCTTTAAAAGGAAAAGGGAAGCTTGGGGCATGGACTTTTGAGTGAATTTCTTGTTAGCAATCAAATGAAGGAATGCAGAAAATTTTTAAAACTTTTTAAGAACTTGGTGCAGAATCAGCAAGGTATTTGAACAGGATGCTTCACAAATGTAGCTGCTGATGGTAGCACTGTAAAACCCTTAAGCCAGAACCTGTAAAACTGATCAGAGGGTGGAAATGGGAGCAAAACAGTGTCCTGCAAATAAGTGGTGACGTCAAACTTCTGGATAACATTTTTTGTTGTTGTTTAAGAAGAGGAGCATTACTCAAGACTCAAACTTCTCTTCAGTTTCTTTCCAAAAAGAGCATGGAATTGACTTCAAACTTCTTCTTTATTGTTTCAGATGTTGGATGAAAACAACCATCTTATCCAGTGTATAATGGACTATCAGAACAAGGGAAAGACTTCTGAATGCTCTCAGTAAGACCTTAATCCATACCTACTGTGGATGAATTTCTATCTAGATCATCATTCTTGATTTGTGTAGCTTACCTTACAGGACATCTGTGCTGTGAAGAAAAGCATTGCTACAGATACTACACTTGAAATTCTTGGGGGTGGGTGGGTTTTATTTGCTCTAGGAGTATCACTTTTCTCACTGAAATGTTGCAACTTGCCTACTGCAAGTTAATGTCGTGGTGATGATGCTCATAAAAATAAGGACTGTCTAACAAAGATCTTTTTCTTCTGTATTGTAATTACATTGTTGGAAAGAAGTAGTTTTGTTTGAAAAATTCTCAAAGCTAAGTAGGAGAATGGACTTTTCTGCTTCCTGATGGCATGTTTGAAAACCACCTGCTTTTCACATGTCCAAGAACTAACAGGCTTGTTGTAGAAGTTTGGCTTGCCAAAATATCTGTCATAGACTTCCTGTCTAGTGGGGTCTTTGTAGAATGATCTGAGAGAACTATAGAAGGAATGAATTGTTAAGGAGTGTTATTTTCCCATTACTCTTTTCTGGCATGAGATGATGATAGCACCTACGTAATCAGACAAATATGGCCAGATAGCATGTCTTACTCCCTTGCCAAGAGAACTGGTGATCTGGGAATAGGAGTGGGATCATAAATAATAGGTGCTTTTAGTTTAAGGAACTACTTTTTTTTGCAAGCCTGTAGTTATGTACTTGTAATCTGCTGCAGCTTTCAAGGTTGTTTTTGTGACTGTGGGCTAGATACTGAGAATCAGGACTGTGGTTCTCTAGCAGAAAAATTATTCCATAGCAAACTTCCAAAGCTCAGGGTCCTAATGAAATGTGGTCATGTAAATCTATGATATCTTGAATATGGGGACATAATAAAAAATAAAATACCAGACACAAACACACTCCCTGTATGTATTCTGGTGATTTAGTTTAAGGCAGGAAGTGAAATACGTGAGAACAGTGTCGCCCAGCTTTAGATTTATTTTCATAGCAAGAAAGGCACAGATATGATGGAGACATTGAGAAAGATTGGATAATAGATAAGTGTGAGGGAAAAGGCTTAAGATTCCTAGTAATGGTACTCTTGTAAGTCTCTTGAGTCTTGTTTTGCATAAGTAGCTTTCTTTACATTTGTGGAATTAAAGTAGATTCTGATGTTACTGTATTTATGAATTAAGATTTGTTTTGCTTTGTTTATTTTGATAGATACCAGCAGATGCTGCATACAAACTTGGTTTACCTAGCCACTATTGCTGACTCCAACCAGAACATGCAGTCTCTACTACCAGCAGTAAGTACAAAGTAGTGTAAAAGTAGGGAATATATTTCATTTGGATTCCTGAAGGTAAAAAAAAACCCACCCAAACCAAAAACCAACCAACCAAATGTTCGAGATAATGACCAAACACTTGGCCTCTGATAGACTGTGCAGCAAATATATGATGCTGTCTCTTTATGCTCTATTTGGAGTAATCTCACTGCTTAGGTATTGCTTAAAGTCTGACTTGTTTAAATGTAGACTCTTACTGTGAATTAGATATGCAATGCTCATCTATCTGGTCTGCCTCAAAGATGGAATATATTTTTTTCCTTTTTTGTTTTTCCCCCTCAGCTGAGAACTGTAGTGGTATGGTTCCTAGTCAACTCCTACATCAGTACTCTTTTCCCTCTTAGATTAGGGAAAGGTGGGGGAATGGGATTTTTTCCTTGTCTCTTTATTTTTCACTGCAATATCATCCATTCTCTTGCCCCAGTGGAATGAGCCTGGGTCAATTTTTCTCTGCTTTTCCACCTTCTGGGTGAGTCTCACATTCTTTACCTTTCTCCTGTATTGGAAAACAACCTTTTTTTAGGGTGGATTATGATAATATGAAAGAAGTAAGGGCCCAGAGACCCTTGAAACACTACATCGCTTTGCATGTCTTGGATATTACTTGCTATCTTTTTTAGTCTGAATTTTTTCTCAATCTGTATTCTCGAGCTCTGTATTTTATAAGATACCTCAAATTTTTCCCCTTTTCCATTGTTTATTCAGCAGTAAGAAAAGAAACAGCAGTATAAAGATAGCTTGCTGTCTGTTTGCTTTTTGTGGTAAACAGAAAGCTTGGGGAGTTCATTGTGAGTAACACAAGGAAGTTTTGTTTTTTGATAATAAGACTTTTCTTGAATTAATATAGTTTTGATTCATTTCTGCAAAATGAAGCTAAAAAGAATGTCTATAAAACAGCCATTCCTAGATACTAGTTTTCACCAGCTGAAATTGAATTACTTTTTCTTTGGTCTCTGGAGAAGTGTTCTCCAATCATTGCCACTGGCGAAGCATCCTTTCAAGTTGGTACCTAGAGGACTATAGAAACAGTGCTTTATTATGTCCAACCTGTTGTGCCTGTAGAGGTTTCTCTTTTTATAAATCCATGCTTGTAGCTGAGGGAGAGGGAAAGAACCCTTTAAGAGGGCTGTGTATGTTCCTCAACTAATATGTTTTTGGAGGCTTAATTCATATCCTGGTTCTGATGACAACTGGAAATGAATTTGACCTTATCCTAGTCCCAGGTGGACAGCCCTGTTGTTAAAGTTCAATTTGATGACATTGTCTTCCTAAAAGAAAATGAAGATAGGGCTGGGAAAGGCTTTTGCAGATCTGGGCAGAAGTGTGTTTCTGATCTCCAATGTCAGGAATATTCCATGGTACTGAGAAAAGTAGCATAGTGTGTGTGAGTGGGTAGAGAAAGTCTCTTTTGGACAGGTGAGGAAGGGAATAAAGGTTCTTGGGTTTCTTTGAGTTTTCTTTCAAAAATACTAAATGAAATTCAGATCTTCAGTCTTATCTATATGTAGGTGCTCTGACCTACAATCTTTGAAGATTGTCCCAAAATGTAGCATAATATGACAAGATGATTTTTGTTGAGGTTTATAGGAAAATATTCTTTAAATTCTTTCTGTCTTGCTAGTAAATTTTAGCTAACAGAATTTGGGAACATGTGAGCTATCATGTTATCTTCCTTTTTCCAATGCAAGATGAACTAATTCAGAGGCTTTTCCTGTACTGGCTTTCCGTGTAGGAGCTGGTGAGGCTCATGCTGACTTGGAGGTAGTATGATTCTCTTAACCATGCTTATGTATCAGCAGTTGATCAGCCTTACTAAATTCAAGTTGTGGATGGTAACAGTAAATACAGAGCAAGATACTGTGTGTGCAGACATCTACTATTTTTAATACTAAAATACATCAGTTTTATGCTACTACTGTTGCGGTTTCTTTCCACAGAAGTTAGGAGATCTTGAGCTTGGATACCTTCTGAATTTGGTATCCATCAGTTGTGTCTCATCTATTAATTTCTGGAAGATTGTTCCCCCCAGTAGACTAAATTTTCTTTTTTGTTTTAAGTTTTATTCTGTCATTGTTTTAATCAGGAAAATAAGCTCTCAAGAAATCTCACAATTTTTAAAGCATTTCATAAAAATAATAGTTATGTCTTAAAGTGAGGCTGAAAAGAGAATGCTTCTCTTCAGATATCATTTACTCTGAACAAAAGACATAAGTTACCAGGTTTATTGACATTTTTAATGCTAGCAAAAATTACTCCAACTTTATGAGAACTTCATTGCGTCCTCTTGCAATATTCCTTACACTTAATGCTTTATATTGTTAGGAGAAATGCTTGTAGTTGGCTGTTGTGCCTTTTCCCTTGCCTTTCAGAATTCACTGTTCTAATGAAATGACTGATGTAGTTTCTGAAACTCTGTTATTGCCTTAGAGAGCAAAAAGTGTAGTGATCCAACAGGGCTGTGCAGAGAAATGTTTGTATAACTGGGACCTGGAAGTGTGGAAAGGAGAAACGAGTGAAGCAAGCCCTGCAGAGTCTGGGTGAAGGGAGCCAGGAAGACTTTGAAAATCCAGTGTCATAACAAAGCTCCTGTAGTCTTGTATGCGTACTAGAGTATTAAATTATTACTTTTGGGGTAAGACACCTTCTTTCACATTAAAAGACAAAGTGTGAGTTCTTGAGTCACCCAGTTTTTCCTCAGCTGTGTGAACAGCTGTGTTATTAAGGACAGGGCTGTAATGTGGTGTCTTCCCGGCTGGATTAGAGCAGTGACTAAGTTCACATGTGAAGTTCATGCAACGTATTGCTGTCTCTTTCTGAGTTGTGGCAGGTATTCTTGGATCGTAGTCGAGAGTCTCTTTACCATCACTTTGAGATAAGCTAGCTTCCCAAAAAGGGCTTTTGCAGCATGAGGAACACAACACTTGCTTTCTTGTGGTTTTTCACTGGTGCTGCTTTTGAGGGAGGCCTACAGCAAGGTACTGATGTCCTTGAACTGTAGAGAGCAAAGATGCAATTGAAGTGGTGGTGAGGTATTGTGTGTGTTTCTAAACATGAAATTTCAACCTGCAGAACAAGCATCCTCCTTGACTTATATTTTTTGTTTTCTGAAGTGTTTTTAGTGCCCTTAAAAAGTCATTGAAGAATACTGAATAAAAAACCCCCAGCTTTTCTGTTTTTTTTTTTTTTTTTTGACATCCTCCCTCTCTTCTATGTCTTCATTTTGCCAGATACTTCTAAGGAAACAACCCATGACTGTCATTTTATTTGGTATATAGTGGGAAACCTTCCATTTTGTAATGGGCGGATACCGAGATCTGCAGGAGTTATTTAGGAACATTGGTGTGTGAGTTTTTATTGGGGTTTTTTTTTGGGTTTTGTTTTATGTGGGGCGGTTTTTTGGGTTTGGTTTTTTTTTAGTATAGGAAGTGATTTTTTTTCAGTTTTTCTTACATTCTGTCAGCATGCAGAGCATGAGATTTCAGCATGTATTTCAAGGTGTTGAAAATAAGTGCTTCTGATTATTACTCACTTGTGTAACATTGAGCTTTCTTTTATGTTGGAAGTGCCAGTTTTTTTCCAGTACTAAGTTACAGTCTGTATATGTAATGACTTCCAAGAAAACTTACTGTGTCTAAATCATAGAAGAATCTGAATATTGCATTAGTTTTTCTAAATTTCATAATATTGTAAAGGTTATTTATAAACTTTCTAATTACAAACCAGAAATACCTTTTTTCTTGAGCTGTTTCTTTCAAAAATGAAGCTTTTTTTAGGACTTGCAAAATGCGTTATTTTGTGCTGTTCCCAAACCTGTCACACAGATTAGGGAGGAGTTCATGTCACTTTAGTTATAAAATACTTCTCTATAAGATAATGATTGCTTTTTATAAACACCTAATCTCAACAAGCACTGAAATGCTGGTTCTTTCCAAAGCAACTGCATCAAGAGATAGGAAAAACCCAAACCACAACAAACCAAACTAATACAAAAAAATCTCCAAACCAAAGACAACCACTGCCCATACACAAAATAATTAAATACTTCCAAAAATTAACTTGAAGACAAGCTTTCATGAAGTGTTAGTAATGGTGTTTAATGGTTCTAAGTTGTGGAGCTCTTCAGGCCAAATAGGAATCTTCATTATAAGCATGATTTCATTCAAACAGTGAAAACTTATATATAATTTTACACACTTTATTTTTCAAAGGGGTGATGTTCAATCTATCGTTTTAATGTACGATGTGGTTGTAGAAAAAAATCTGAGTCTTAAGAACTGAGCTGTGTTCTCTGTTTTTCTAGTAGCCTTTACTTTGAATACAAAAGCTGTTCTAAAATACATGTTAATTGAATTACCTTGACATGGCTTTTCTTGAAAAAAGCAAGGTGGCATCCTGAGAATAAAAATGTGGCTCAGTTTTGACACTTTAAAATAAAATTGTGGAGTAAAACTTTTATTACTGATGATGAGAGGAATCCTAAATTAATGAAATTATTGTCCAGTTATGCACCAAGTGCCTGGTAAAGTGGCAGCTAAGTACCATGCAGCTGCTTGGTTACCCCACACACCTTCCTTCCCCTTGCTGTGGGCTGGGCAAGAGAATCAGGAAAAAAGATGAAACCCATGTGTTCAGATAAGAACAGTTTAATAATTGAAATAAAATACTACAATAAAATTATAATTATAGTTAAAATGAGACAGTAAAACCACAGACCAATGCTCAGCCTGAGTCTGGTGCTCTGTAGTGTGGATTATCCCTTTGGTCTGCTGTCCCAGCCATGCTCCCTCCTGGCTTCTTGCACACCGTGCTGACAGAGCCTGGGAAACAAAAAAACCTTTGATTTAAGAGTAAGCACTGCTTAGCAGCAACTGAAACATCAGTGTGTTATCAACATTTTTCTGCTGAATCCAAAACCCAGCACTGCGCCAGCTGCTGGGAAGAAAATCAACTCTATCCCAGCAGAAATCAGGACAGGTGGCATAGCAGAAAATCTGTTTCTGGTATGTGGAGAATGCTGCATAATTTTGCGTTAACCTTTCAGAACACAAGTGCATGCCCAGTTCAAGTTCAACTCTTTGTAAACTGAATTAATGGAGAACAGAGCAAAAGGAAGGTTGAATGTTTCCTGTCAAGAGGCAAGGGAGCTATTAGTGATTACTGGAGCTTGGATTTTGAAGAATAATTGCTCTGATTAAATGTTAAACAGTTTTGGAAAAAACCATAATAATTTCTTAAGATGTTATAAAAGAGAAGAAGGCGGCTGTGTTGGCACAACTGAAAGGGTTCTCTTGGAAATGAAGAGTCACTGGTGGGAGCTTCTTAACCCAGCAACTACACTAAGAAAAAAATAAATACAGGAATTTCAGTTGTTAGGATGTTAGAAGTGAATTCAGAGCCCAATAGCTGCCATTTTAAACCACAGGATAGCTCTAAGTTCTGTAAGCTACTTTGCATGTATTGTTAATCAGGTGTGTCCACATGGGGAGCTAGTGCACTGTACACAAAAAACCACTTCTGTTGCCTGTGAACTTCTGTGGCTGATTTAGAAATCAGTAAAAGTCACTGGCAGTTTGAATGAGGAGTATGCTCTAAAGTGTAATTCTTTCATACTCAAAGATATCATTTGCCTCTCTGTAGTGCAGTATCTGCACAATAAATACCTTTTGAACTGCAGGCTATTTCCTGAGAGCTGTACCAGGTAGTCTGGTGACATAGGTGCAGAGGCTGAATGGTTTTGGTGTTTCCCAAATGCCTTGCTTGAGGGTTCTGCTGGAGTCTTTCTGCTTTGGGTGGCTTTACAGAAAGCCTTTTAGCTAGAACAGAGGTGGGTTTTTTTTTTTTCTCTCAGGCTACTAAATGCAAGCAAAACCTGTAAGTATCAGACCAAACATTAAACCATCTTAAAAGCAAAAGAGGCAAGGGCTGTGGAACACAAAGCTTCTGAGGACAGATAGGAACTGCATTTCTTGGGGCAGTTATGGAGCACCTCAGAAGCTGTCTAGTTTCCATAATTTAGTGATCCCTGAGTTAACATCCACAGTTAACTGATTAGTGGTTACTTTTAATAAACCCATATGAATAAATACTGAATAATGAATTAGTTTTTAAAATTTCTGATTTAAGTAATTTTTAGTTCTACTAAAACCCCCCAAATAATTTTTGGGAGGTTATTTTTATAAGTATCAGAGTAGCTATTGCTAAGAGAACATCAGATATTTCAGGGTTAAATTTTGTTTGTTAAAAAGTTGTTAAAGAATATTGGGACAGTAAAATATTTTTATGCTGTGATATATGCAATTGGAAACATTAAAGATTTCAATTGCCTCTTTGAACAGAATGTTTAAGTATTAAGTCAGAATTTCTCTGATTTTTGAAGATACTGATGTAAATCAAGATATGTAAACTGGTTGTCATTCTAAATTTAAAATTCCTTACTCTGAATCACAACTGGTAATTCAACAGTGAGAGCACAAATTACATTTATAATTAATTTCACTATTTAGACATGATTGTGAATATTTACCTGTAGAAATCCTCCCTATCCCCAAATATTATACTAGCTGAGAATTGATACGGGGTTTATTTTATTTTTTAATTTTATTTTATTGAAGACACTCAGTACTAGAATACCCAGTACCTTGTAGAAGAAGAGTTGTAACCCAATTAATTCTCTGCTCTTTCAAATCTCAAAAGCATATTCCTTTACGATCTTATTTCCCAGTCTGACACCTCAGTGAGTACTCCACAGGTGCCATCACCACCTATCAACAGAGTACTGCTCTCTGAGACTGGGACAGGTCCTGTGATATTAGCAATGTGATATGAGCAGGGCACAGTCCCCCCTGGGAAGGGCTGTTTTGCAGAAAATGGTATTTGAGAATTGAAAACAAAGATGATTGATTGAATCCGGAGTTAAGGCTTCTCCTGGAAAGAAAAGAAGGCTATTAATATTTGCATTTCCTGTAGCTTTTAATTGTTATTCTGAGAGAATTTCAAGAAAATTGTATTTTTGATAGTGTACTTTAAGTATCTGTTGCTAGTTGTATTGATTAGCAGTATTGTGTTTTAATGTGCTTAACAGTATTTCCTGGTTTTTGCCTTTTTTTTTTTTTTTTTTTGTGACTGAGTTGATATTCAATCTCAGTTTTTATAACAATAGATATTCCCTAAACAAATCTTTAAACCTGCTGGTGGTGGGAAGAAAAATCTTACCATCTTCAGGTGCACGTTATCACCCTAGGAGATTTTATTGTTGCGTCTTGCATTTGATCTATTTTATTATCTAAAAGAAAATCCTCTAAAAATGCAGTGTAGCTGTTGTCTTTAAAGCATGCATTCAAATAACTTTAGGATTTAGTAGGATTTTGTTTGCTGGAACTTGTCAGTTAAAATCTAATTTTTTTTCCTTGTCTCTTTTTTGTGGCAACTATTGAGTCAGTTTCAGTCTTTTTCCAGTTCAAATTTTTAGAGTTCTACTAAATAGCTTCTAATTTTTTTTTCATGCTCTGATAAATTTTAAATGCTCATAGCCACTATAAGGATAATCTGTGTGTTTGGGGAAATGAGCCAAAAGTTAGCATTTAGCAAGTGAAGCTATATCTGACATTTTCTAAGTCTTTAATTTACTTTTTACTGGAGTAAAATATTTACATTTTCTACTACATAATCTGAATGAAATCAGCAGTGATTTCAATTTTCATTCCTTTTTGTCACAATTCCAGCAAACGGAGGGAAGTAGCCTTTCCTTTGGTTCTGTTAACCAAACTGTGTTTGGATGTCGTTTTACCCTTCGTATCTAGGCTTAATGGCTAGGGTTCATTTTGGGTAGCTTTTCTTCTGTAAAGGGTGGCTTGTTTCTTTTGAATATGTGTGAATATTCTTTGTGTGATCATTTTGCCTTTTAAAAAGTCTTTGCTATATATAGTGCATGTTCCTGGGGATAGTCAATTTTCTTAACTTCTGTAAGGGACAAAAAAGGTTAAAAAATCTAGTTTATGTAGCTGGGTGGGATTCTTTTGTTGTGGGATTTTTAAATTGAAGTCAATTTAAAGAAGTTTATTATCTGTAAATGGCTGGATCAAGTCCAATAGAAATCGGGAAGTTACCATTTAAAAACAATTTTTTCTTGTTTTCTGCTGTCCGCATCCACTAGAAAAATACTCTGGAGGAATTTCACTGGGGAATAATTATATCTGCAGGAGACATTTCATTTTAATTACTATCAGGTAGTGATTGGTTTATGATCTGACAAAAAGGCTTGTAATGCTCTTTAAAATATCCTATATAATATCCTATGTAACCATTTCTATTGCATATATGTATGTGTAATTATCTCTTAATCCTATTTAAACTTAGTTCTAGTGTACTGTGTTGATGAGTACCTCAGATTTATGTGATTTATGGCATGTCTTATATGTTTAATGTTATTCTTCAATTTACTGACTATTCTCCTGAGGTTTTCTTTCTTGTTAAACCATAAATTGGATGATCTACTTTTTGTGTGTATCATACATTAAATTGTCTTCCTGTCATATCCTCTTAAGTTATATTCCTTTATATGCAAAAAAAAAAAAATAATCTGTCCTTTTTGCTGTTTCAGGTGTAAACAGTCAAAGTTTATAATCACTGACTGCCTCTCTTTAGAATCCTGCTATTTTTACAGTATCTTTTTGAGATTACTTTGCCCAAATTGAATGTGTATTATGGTATCAAATACATCAGCATTTTTTTCTTTAGTATTCTGCCTGACTTTGGATATTACTGAAGATAATCAGAATGTGACCACAGATATTACACATAGATTTTGTGGGGTTTTGAGTTTTCTCTTCGTTTTGTTGGGGTTTTTTTTTGTTTTGGGATTTTTTTCCCCACCAAACTCTCTGGATTGTGGTCAATTCGTTTTTATTTGTTACTTTTTTTCCGCATTAATGGCAATAGGAGCTTCCTCTTTCTGAAGAAAGTGGTTTACAGTTCCATGTAATTGCTGTATATTTATCCACATCACTTGGCACCTTCTGCTTATTCTTTCTTCCACATTTTCAGTAATGTTACAGTAGCTTCACATGTTGACATTTACTAAAATATTTTCAGCTCTGTAAGTTTCTTTACTCTTTGAACTTCCCTTTGGGCAGTTTTTGATTGGTGCCATTGGACAATGTATTGCTCCAAAAGGCTTTGTCAAAAAACTTGTGTTGAGAGGCTTCTGTTAATTATGCAGCTAGGTGGTTTAATTTATATTTTTAAAAATTTCTAGTAAATTAGAAAGGTTTGACTTTACTATGTTGGTCCTACTACTTTTTTTTATAAGTAGAAGGTATAGTGTTTGTCTACCTTCTAGATACCTGATAGGGTACTTTCTTTTAATGGAAGATTGGTTTTTCTTTTTAGCACCTTGGACCTTTTTCTTGCATAATTTTCAAGAATCTGATATGGATTCACACAGGTCTTTGGGCTGTTGCCATATCCAGAAGCTCCTCTTGATGAATTACTTTTCTGGTAGTACCTCTTTGAGTGTTTTTAGTTGTTCCCTCAGTTGACTTAATTCCCTGTAGTTTGTGAAGTCTCTTTAAGGTTTTTGTATCTAAAGTCTTTAACAATTTTTTGTTCCCTGTCCTTGCATGTCTACACTCTCTCATGCTTTTTGATAACTGCAATGTTTTTCTTGAAGGATAGTTGTTTTGAAAACTTCAGACTAAATAGAGTTGGAATATATATAGTTTTGTTTAAATAATCCTTGGAGCTTTTTTGTGTCCCTGTTTCCAGAGATAAGGGCATGCCTATGTTTGTACAATATCATATGCAGGATAGCTAAAACCTAGGTATGAGCTGATCTTCTTTAGTAGTTCATTGGACTTTCTAATGTTTCATATTTGGAATTGAAGAAGTTCATTTTAATTTTAAAAACATTTCAGCTTGGGTGATTTCTGACTCTGCTCTCAGTTTGCTGGCATGGGCCTTCTCTGTGGCTTACATGGGACAGTCTCTGAGCTCTGTTCATGTGGAGGTTACCAAGTGTGTTAGTTTTGATAGTATTCCTGAACATACTTTCCAAACAAAAATGAAAATAGTCTGTTTTCTTTTTTGTTTGTTTCTTTGTATATCAGTTTTAGATCATTTCTGTTAGATTCTCTTAAATGCAGAATTAGGATGATAGTGAGTTTTGAAGGTGAAGGAATGGAAGACTTGAACTGAGGGGAAGCAACCTTGCCTTGGTTGCTCACTAGTGGAGGAGGAAGAAGCAGAATGGAGCAGCATTTCAGTCACAGTGTTCAGAGGGTAGAGCTGCCTTTCACTCTTAACCTTCTTCACCTCCTGCCGCTTCTGCTATAGGCTGAAGAAGGAACTTTGTAAAATGTTATTCTCTTCATCATGGAGGAATGAAAGGAATTTAGTAAGAGAAGTTGCCTATTTGCTTGTATTTTTCTTCATCTACTTCCTTCTTCCTGCTGGAAAAAAAGCCTTCACTAGTTTCCTGAAGAATTTTTTAAAGTACTGCAGGGAAAATAATTCCTGCTTGAGGTATTTAAAGAAATGTTGAGATAACAAATTACTACCATTCACTCCCCTCCCCTGGCACGTGAATGTATGTGTGTGTCTGTGTTATCCTGCTGTTACCATCTCCAACATACACTCACTGGGAAAGCCTTACTCTTTTACTACTGTATTGTGTTTTATCTTTATGAACCTGGTGAATAGTGTATGCATAGGCAGGTACTGGGCTAGAGAAGAACTTAGGGTTCACCTGCTTGGTTCTCTCTGTGAAGAGAAATGGTGAAAAATGCACACGTGGTTGTCTCATGGGGACAGTTTTTCATGAATAGTTATAACCTGTAGACAGAGTCCTCAAAAGCCAGAGAGCCAGGAATTTGCTCTCACTGAGATGATTTTTACTCCCCTGAAAGTGCTTGGCTAAGGTATGTGAGAAGGATCATAGAGTCTCACAGGTGTTTTTAGTGGGAAAACAAAGCTGGCTACTAGCAGTTTCTCTGTCTCCTTACATTGCTATGAGTAGAACCTACCAGTAAATTCCCCCTTGTATTTATTGTTTTTCTTGCTCTCCCTCTTTGAACTCTCAAGGTTATTCAGTTATTTTCCTCACAATTTCATTAGGAAATTTGCCAAAAACATCCTTTCTAGGCAGCTGTCTCTGGACCTTTGGAGGCCAGCACTAATGTGCTTCCAGTCTGTAGGGGGTGTTTGGCATGGAATTATGAACTAGGCCTTCATCGCTTTGGGGGAGAGCGGGGAAGAGATTGCTAGTGTTTTACCACACCCAGGTGCAATTTTTTTGCTGGTCTATGAGCATTCAGAGGCTTTCATCTCATGTTGTACCTGTTTTGTCCCAGTGCAAGGTCTGTTAACAGCAACAAATAGTTATTGTGAGAGAATTACAGTGAACGCTTATTTTTCTGTTGAATGAAAGCTTTTGTGTGTGTGTAAGCAATCTTAAACTGTTCAGATGTAATTTTTTAATGAGGCATTGATTTTTTTTTAAAATTTTTTATTTTGAAGTAGTGCTCAAAGGTGCTGTGGTGTTGTCTGCATGTAATACTTCATGTAAAATTGATTACAATGTTCAATGTTGTGCCAGAATTAATGTTGGGAGGAGTTAAACATATCAGATAGAGAAAGAAATGCATTTCAGCACTTTCTTTCATACGCCGTTGAGCAGTATAGGCTGTAGTGCTGTACCATATGTACATATAATATATTTGTCAGACTAACTGCTTCTCGTGTTTGACTAAACTGTCTCCTTTCAGCCACCCACACAGAATATGCCTATGGGTCCGGGCGGGATGAGTCAGAGCGGCCCTCCCCCACCCCCGCGCTCGCACAACATGTCTTCAGATGGTATGGTAGGTGGGGGCCCTCCTGCACCACACATGCAGAACCAGATGAACGGCCAGATGCCTGGTAAGTTTTTCTCCTCTAAGACATTAACACCAGCGTTGCCTGGCAACTGAAACGACATGGGGGCTCAAGGGATACTAGATTGTTGATGACAAAACTGCTTTGAATGCCCCCGAGTACAAGCTCTCTTAGAGTTTGTTAGCTACAGAGCTACGTGACCTGTATTCAGTGTTTATCAGGCTGCCCTTGGGCTTTGATGTAGCTGACACACAGCATTCCTCTGATGAACAGAACTGGCTAAATTTAGTCTGTTTGAAACCATGCAGTACAGCTGGCTTTAGAGGGCTTACTGGGGAAAGGTATTGGCCTGTGGCTGAGTGAACACAAATCCTTCCATAAAAAGATAATGTGAAATCATTGTAGGTAAATAATTAGATAATAATAAAATAGATACATCTGAAAGAGGCTGTTTCTAATTTGGGTAAGTGTTTAAAAGAAAAAAAGATTGCTTTTATACAGCTTCCACTAATCTCCTGTGTTCTTTATTATTGAAGATATGTTGAATCGTAAGGGATTTGTAAAGAAATGGCCTCCAGATTATTGTTCTAGGTGTAAATTTTAAGTCGGTTTCTATGCCATCCTGTTTTGTAATAAAAAGAAATGTACTTGGGAAGACAGAAACAAAGCAGAGGAGGAGGATAATAAAATTCCACATTGTACCTACCAATACTGGCTTCGGGGTAACTATTCCCTTTAGCAGTCAGATCAGAGTGGAGTAGGCAATGGAAGAGCATGCTTCTTTATATAGAGGCTATTTTCCTGAATTTCCACTTGTAAAATCATACTGCCTATTTCATGTGAAATGGCTTTCAGCTTAAAATTGCATTCCCAAGATTGCTTTTGTTCAGGATCCCTTCCTTTTTTTTTTTTTTTTTTGTTATGGAGGAACTTTTCATGCAAAAGCTGCTCAAAGTATTGATATTTTCAAAAAAGGAAACTACTGTCAAAGGATCTTCTTTGAAAATTCATCTCTCAGTGGTGTCAGGGATAACCTTCTTGACAGCCAACACAGTAATAACTATGCAAAACTTAATACAAAGCAAAAAATATAAACATTGCTGTAGTCTCTAATTTCTGTGCAAACCTTGATAAAATGGACTTGATAATGGTGTCTTTTCTGAAAGAGTAGCTTTAATAGCCTCCAGAGGCTGTGTGTAAGAAGTGCAATAAAAGATCTAGAGAAGTTAGTTTCATCATACATGTTGGTCATGGCCTGTATTGGGAAGTGTAAAGAGCAATATGTGCTGCTCCCTAAGTAGGGCAGAGATATTCTGATTATGGTGTCCTTTATCTATCTAAGATCCATCAGTTCCCATGGAGAGTAGCATTGCCTCTCAAAAATCAGTCTCTTTGACCCTCAAGTGTAATCATATTATTGTTATTATAGTGATCTTTTCCAAGGAGAAGGATTACTAAGTCACAATGTGAGCATAATGACTTCACTGCAGAGCCACGGGGGAGAAAAGTCACTCCTTAAACATACATATTTTGTAATTAGATAGAATAAGAAAAGAGCTCTTAGGAAAATATGTGAAAGGTAAATAGCTTTGTTTTGGTATTCACCTAGACAGATACTTAACTACAGTTTCCAACTAAGCTTTAATTTAGCCTTTCCTCCAACATATTCCCTTTCTTGAATGTCTGTTCTTTCCATCTCAGTTTGAAATTTTCTCTGAGGATGTGAAGATAAACAGCTTAGGACGAGGGCATCTCTAATACCAGAAAGCCTTCCTAAAATCATTTCATAGGTTGGAAAAAGGGAAACAGAATCATCTTGTTAAGCATACAGCTGAATTACACATATCTTTTCAAGTGTCTGTTAGTTTACCTGCTTGTGAACCTCTCTATATTTCACAGAGAAGTTTCTCTGTATTTCTAATAATTTCTGCATTGTATGCATTTGCTTTCTGGTTTTTAGGATGCTTATTCTGTGCTTACATAAACATTTATGCTAAAAACCAGATACAAAATCTTAAATATCTGTGGAGATGATCTGTATAAAAGGAGTAAAGTCACTAATCTTAAACCAAGAGAATCCAGGACTGACATTTGTTGACCAGCATGGCAAAAATAAAATGCAGGCTCTTAAAAATGCCCGCTAAGGATTTGAGGTATTACCTGAGCAGGGGCTTCCACAGGTTGGAGTATGGGCAGAAGAGAAGGGTTGATGAGAGGATTAGAAGAACTGCCTAGTGATCATCAGGGCATGAGTAATTTTAAAGTTCTGCTACAGACCTGTCCCATTGCCTGAAGGGCAAAGGATGATTTTTCTTGTACTTGTGTCCTGGTTAATACAGAACCTGAAGTGCTGCTGGGGCCTTTAATTGCATCCCCTGACAAATGTGTGTCTGTATCCTCTTGCCAAGGAAGACAGTCATGACAAACCTTTTTCAACTGGTGATACACTTGAGTGCTATTTGTACCTGTGACAGATTGTGGTTTTTAGCTGAAAAAATTGCTGTCTGAAGAGTTACTTTGACTGAGTTTATGTGATGCAAAGTAAGGGTGGTGTGGATTTGGAAGGAGATGATGAACTAAGATGTGCTGGGCACAAGTTGTCTTCCTGATTTCTTGAGGTTGATTTGTCACATATAAAAAGTTGAAAGGTAAGACTAGCTGTAGGGGTCTCTGTCCTTTTTTCATGGCACTGGTAGGTGACCTTCCTGAATAACAGGTTGTCCTGGTTCCAGCCAGAACAGGGTTAATTTTTGCAGTAGCCAGGAGGAGGCAAGTGCAGGACCTGCAGGGTATTGTGGGGGTTCTGTGTGGTGAGCAATTGCCTGTGAAGCCTTTGCATCTTGTACACTATTATTAATACTGTTGCTGTTACTGTTCTTTTTCTTATTTCATTGCTGTTTCCAGTAAATTTTTCTTATCTCAACTTGTAATCTTTATTTTTTTTGCCTCATGTTCACCTCTCCAGCCCAGCACAGGAAAGGGGTACAGGGGAGTGAGCAAAGTGGTGTGTGGTTTGGAGTGTTTTAGTGGAAATGGTAAAGTGGGGAATAGTATTTCTAAACCACAACACAGGTGTTTGTGTGTTCCCAACAAGTTATATCAAAATCTTCCCTTCCTGCAAATGTAGTCTCAAATGTATTTAGTTTGGATTACAGCTTCTTGGAGGTAAGATGTGTGCATAGGTGGTTAAGAGGAAAAAGAACTTCTGTTTATACTCAGGATAGATAGTTACTCTGCTAACTTCATTATAACACAAATCTAATTAGAAGTATATATATCTAAGAATAGCATTTAAAGCAGTTACTTTAAAGTGGACACTTCATGCCTCATTAATTCACTCAGTTCATTCATATCCTCTTCTTCCTATTTCATTTATCCATATAAAAAAAGAAAATCAATTGTTTTGTCCTTATATGCAAGAGAACGCAATGAAGTGTTTTGACAAACTATAAAAAAGTATAAGTGAAGTGTGTTTTTATTATTTTTCATTTGCAAGGTTTTTGATCCTATGGTTTTAGCTTTTTCTCTGTTCCTTGTTTTCTAGCTTCTCACTAACAAACCCCTGGATTTTGACCACAGAAAATTCACATACCTTGCATTTCATATGACAGCTTTTTCTTATGAATGCTTTCTTCTGTTTTAGTGCTGAGACATGAATATAAACCAACCTTTTAGAGAGGGTGTGTTATTTTTTTCAAGCTATCTCTTGCAATGATTTTTTTCTTCCTCATTTTGTTTCTTATGTTACCAGTTTTTAAAAACTTGCTCCCCTGTGTGCTTGCCTAACTCTCTGAAGTCTATCACTGACAATGTCTTCCTTTAATCAGAAAGAAGCAAAGCTAGTCCCAGGCCCTAACTTTGTGGCACTAACCCTGTGTATTCCTTCCTTTACTTAGGCAAGTGTACTTCTAGCAGCTCTGCAACAGTGGCTTGGCACTGCAGTAGGAACCTTTTCTTCACTGTAGCTTTACCTCAGAGCACATTCGTGATTGAGTTCATGGTTAGAGACAAGCTCACTTTTTCATAATTAAACTGTCTCCATGTTCTCATTATTACAGAATTAAGCAGTGTTGAATTGAAGAGGGGCAGCATAGGCATCTGTAGTACTCTTGTGGGCATAATCCTATTCACTGAGTTACTTTTTCTGTATTTGTGGTGGATGTGCCTTTGTACATATCTGCAATCTCTGCTCACTTTGTTTTGCAGGAACAGTGAACTGCATGTTTGATGCCTTTTTCAGCTTTTACACTTTCCTTGACAAAATAGGTTTGTGTTTCAGTAAGGTGTCTTAAGGGCAAGAGGATAAACACATTTTAAAACTTACTCTCTGTTTCTTCACTTTGGCTTTAGTAGCCATGTTCATTTATCATTATTCTCTTTTTCTTCTGCATCTTTTTGTTTCAGTCAGTTATGGTATCTGTGACCTTGTGTGCAGCTGTCTGTGTCCTTTTTAGTGCATTTTTTTTTTCATTAGCCAAGGACTTAGGAGCTGTTTACATCTGAAGGCAGAGGGGGGTGTGTGCATGGTTCTTTTTTTAAATTTTCACTGGGAAATATGTAAACAAATCAGTACCTTCCTACAGCTCTACTAGTGTAGTTTCTTTTAGATACTCCTTCTTAGACTTTTCTAGCTTAACAAAAAACCTGTGGTGTGTTAAGCAACAGCAGCATCTTCTTGGTGAAATCTGTACATATCAGTATTTGCCTTGTTTACAGTTCACCTAGTCTGTCATGTCCTCTGGTTCTACATATTTTCATGAGGTCTTCATGTGGTGCTTGTCATGGGCATAATCCATGCATTTCATCTACTTTTTTTACTTGTCATAGTTACATCCAGTCCCAATTCTTACTAATTTTAGTTCTAGTAGCTGTTCACCTATTCCACCTAAAGTAATGAGTAAACTGACCAGATGGTATTGTAATGTTGTACTTGTTAAAGTACCCATTGAGAGTAGATGGAATTCAGAGAATGATCCGAATTCAACCTCTGTTGTCAGGAAGAAAGGAAATAAAAGGTGAAAAGATGTTGTTGGCACATGCGTGTTAGAGCAAGTTGCTTTTCCTTTGCATCTTCACAAGCTGAACTGATAATTTGGAGACTGTCCTTTGAGTCATCATCCCCCACTCTAGTAATCTGCAAATACAGTTGCAGAATATTGGCTATATATAGTATATGATCAAAAATGTTAAATAGTTCTTCAGCCATTTTTATTCTACATTGTTTCATACTGTCTGAATCACTGCAATGCTTGGTCCATTAGAAACCAAAAGCATTGATTTTCTGTTGTGTTGAAATTTTCCACCTAATTTACAAGTAGAGAAGATGCAGCACATCACCTGTAACATTTTCCCTTTGTTCCTTTTTTCACACTTTCTTGGTTTCCAAGGTTGTTCTTTTACGTATTCACAGCAAAGGTGATGTGTTAACCAGCCTAGGTCACTAAATGCTTTCCATTTACATGTCATTTTTATAAGAAAGTCATGATTGAAGTATCCAAAAAAAGGTCTTGATGTCTTACCACAAAGATTTGTTCTCATTCCCATCTCAGGAGATAAACTCAGGAGTTGTCTTCTTGTCATAAACAACTTCTGGTTACATTTTTATCTACAAGGGCATTAAAACACCTGTGCAGAATAAGTTTGGCTCACAGGTTTTCCATAAAAGCCTTTGCTGTTGTATCAGTGATCCATGGAATGCTTGTCACCTTGTCTTACTTCTATGGGTGACTGTATAATTATTTGAATGAAAGTTAGCCCAAGTTAGCATTTTGTGGTGGACTTCACAGTGTTAAATTTGTTGTTTGACTTGACAATCTTAGTGGTCTTTTCCAACCAAAATGCTTTTATGATTCAATGTAATTATACCATGTATATGTTCATACTGCCTGCATTTAAAAATAATCATAATTGTTAGTTTCAAAAAATTGTCTAGCATGGGTTGTTTGAATACACAGAAATGTTACATCCATTGTAAAAATTACAGCTGTGATGAAGTTATCAAACTGTCTGTTTGTTACACTGGTCTTGTGCCATTCAGAATGAGATTCAGGCTGTATTATGCAAGTACAAAAAAAACTAGTTTTGTGTATGATATGGATAGAAGATAAGCTCTATGATAATTCACCTTTGTTTCAGTAGTTTTAGTTACTCAACAAAAGAAAATGTATTTCATAGTAGAGATGAACTTTATTGTTCACTTTGTTATTTCTAAAGTGAGGAAATCACATGTAAATTGTATTTTAAATTTGTTTTCATGTAATTGTATTTAATGACTTCTGTTTACTTTTGTGATTCAGTATGGCTGTTTTCACCTGGTGGTGGTTTATGGTTTTATGATGGTTAATGTACAACTATTTTCCCTGTTTTTCTTTCTGAAGGACCCAACCATATGCCTATGCAAGGACCTGGACCGAACCAGCTCAATATGACAAACAGTTCCATGAATATGCCTTCAAGTAGCCATGGGTCCATGGGTGGCTATAATCACTCAGTGCCATCGTCACAGAGCATGCCAGTGCAGAATCAGATGACAATGAGCCAGGGACAGCCGATGGGCAACTACGGGCCCAGACCAAACATGAATATGCAACCAAACCAAGGTGAGTGAGGTATCTGTTAGCTTCTGTAAAAGGAAAACATCTTGGGTGCAGATTTTTTTTTTAATGGTCTTATATTGTAGATTTCCTTCTCTATTTGTGTTTGTAATTGAGATTGGCTCTGTTGCTTAGAGCATGGTGTTAAGAACACAAAAATTGTGAGTTCAGTTACCCTATGGACCATTTACCTAAGATGTGGACTCAATGATCCTTGTGGAAGGATCATCTCAGAATACTCTGTGAATATTCTGTATCCATATTTGGAGGATTCCACACCTCTTTTCTGCCATATATCTGTGACTTTTTGTTTATGTGCAGACATTTAACTTTTCAGGTATAATGTGAGAATCTTGAAATGGATCTACTTTCAGCAGTTATAAGCTGAAGCTACTGTTTTGTATTTTTCAGACTTTGCCCTTCTAGCTAACTGTTACTGTCATTCAGGTTGATAAAATACATCTCTACTTTTAAGTGTCTTGGTTAAATGGAAAAATCAAAGTCAGATAGCCCTCAGACCTAGTTAGTCTTTGTTTTCTGCTGTATGCTGTTTCAGCAGTTTTAGCATGGAATGTCTGTTTAGTCTTAGAGAAGCAAAATTCAGTTCCAGGAACAAATTTGGTACTCGCTACTGTTTTCATGAGATGTCATTGTGTATGTAGTAAAAATCAAAGCTAATTTTCTATCTAAGGTATTTCCACTGCATAAACTGATGGTGTTTTGATGTCCTTGTTGAAGTGCAAGGACATTGTGGAATTAAAATATTGCATTAGAGTCACAGCACAGCAAATTACTAAGTTGTATATGTACTGCATGTTCTTACAGAGGTGCTTTACAAGTCAGCAATCAGTATTTTCAGCTTACCTGTTAAGTCTCTTACTGCAGTGGATCTGTACATAGCACCTGCTAGAAGACATATGACAAACCAAAGCTCCACTTTATGTGTAGATACCATCTGTTCCTGAGGTGTACAGAGAGACCAGGTCATACTGATCAGTTTGATTATTAGGTTACAGAAAGGTGCAAAACAGACAAAAGACTAACTTAATAAGAGGCTAAAAATAAGTCATGATGAGAGAAGCCGTTTCTGCACTTTTCTTACCAGTAGAGAAAGTGGGAGATCTGAGGCCTTTAACATCCACATAGTTAATAGCATTTTTCTTAATGTATAGCAATGGAATAAACAAAAGATAGGTACATAGTAGGGGAAATCATAAGTGGAAGTACTTTTGACTGTCTCTCTGAACTGGGAAGTTATTTCTGTATTTTGGGCAGTACATAATGTAGTAATTCTGTGAATGTTGTAAGATGCTTTGGAAAAGCCTTATGCTGTTTCAATTCAGATTTTTTAGTTGCAGAGATAGCAATAATTGTCACTCTGCAGAAAACAATTTGGTGTGACTGGCCTAAAATTTAGGAGATGATTCTGTCTCAAAGTAGCATTCTTTACATAATATTCCTCTGTTGTGTTTTCAGTACTCTTTTAAACTTGAAAATTGGTCATTAGAAACCAAGCAGAAATAAACTTAAAAAATTTCTGTGCTGAACAAATAGTGGTACTAAAGTGACTTTGGGGAATAGAGAATAAAACAGTATTAGCGAAATTATAGGCTCAAGAACAAGAGCAAAATCTTTACTTAGAACAATGCCATTAGGACCACAGCAAGCTTTTGCATTGTGTAACTAATTCTGCAAATTTTGACCCTTTAGGGTGAGAGTTCTCCCATTTCAAGTGTCTGCTTCAAGGCTGGTTCTATTTTCTGCAGAAGTTTCACAGAAGGAGAGGCCAGTGGCGTGAAAAATCATATTCTTTAAAATGCTTCAACATCTCACAAAAATATCAGTAAACAGAGCATTTC
Source organism: Passer montanus (assembly GCF_014805655.1). Classification (NCBI taxonomy): domain Eukaryota; kingdom Metazoa; phylum Chordata; class Aves; order Passeriformes; family Passeridae; genus Passer; species Passer montanus. Next base: position 2,225,787 of record NW_024372148.1, read on the forward strand.
ATATATAAATATAGGAGCGCATGTGCCCCTTTCTTCAAAGCAAGGCTTTGAAACTTGTCTGTTATGCAAACAAAGTGCTGTTTGCTGTTAAATGAAAATACTGTTCCAAATACCTGTGAGAGAGGAGTCTTAAGTCTGAAGATGGGGATGTTCGTTACTCTGATCTAAGATAATTCCCAGTCAGTTCTGCTTAATGCATTTCCTCCATTTTCTACTCTTAGTTGTTACATGTATATTGATGTTTGATGGCAAATTAGAGGAAGTATTCTTGTATCTTCACTCTTGTGACTCCAAGACAGCTGGGCAGACAACTACAGCAATCTGTGAGACCATGAGAAATTTAGAGGCAGGTAGCCAAGCCCCAGTCAGACTGGGCAGATGTCTCAGCCAAGCATGGCCACTTCAGGCTTCGCTCCTAAGTGAAGAAAAAAGAACGAACTGCTAGGAAATGCACCCAGTGCAGTTTAACAAAAGGGGAATAAACACATTTGGACTCAAAGATTTCTTAACTGGTCATATGTATAACAATTCAGAAACACAAGTGAACCAAAATTTCTGAACCTCAGTGTTCTTGGTCAGGAGACATTTGTGAACCCCTAAGTATGTTTTGTTTCTTTGTCTTACGGGATTGATCCATACTGAAAATGAGAGATCCTACCAAATCTGTCAGTTAATAACAGCACTAGCTAAATATAATGCTAAATATTCCACAAGATGAGGTCTTAGTATCTCAAGTTGGCTGTTAAAAATTAGTAGATGTTTTTGGCCTTAATCTTTCCCAGTGTGGGTTCCTCATCTGTAGAGGAATGAATCTGATGGTAAGATTACAATACCATCTGATTTCACAGGAGAGTTGTCAAAGTATATTCATTATGAAGATTTGGACAAATTACTTATAGGTGCCATAAGAAAACCTTTGAATAAATTAATCATTTGGTCTTCAGTGTTTGACTAGGCATCACATCTGACATGAACTATTAGGAAGAAGCAAAATATTGGAATAGTTTTCCAGTGGGTAATACCTACCATGTAATGAATGAAGCCAGTGCTTCTGGGGGAAAGGAAGCATACTGTTATATAATAGATAAAACTACCATAACACTTAGGCTTGCTCTAACACTTGGATTATGCTTGAGCATAACCTCTTCATGTGCACTTGCTACCAAAACATCTTGCTGTATATACACCTTGTGAGGCAGATGGTGTTAGCAAGAAAAAAATGAAAAAGCGCTAATTAAGAAATAAAATGCATAATAACAGAACTGTTTGCTGGATTTACTTCCTGTATCCACTTTGTACTCATTATTGATTTGCACTAGTTATAAAATGCTATCCAGAGGAATACCTTAAATGAGAAGGAAAGTTTTCATAGTATTGTTTTTATACAGTCAGTCCAGTTTAAAAGAGGAATTCTAGTAATTTTGGACTTAAAAAGCAGAATATTATAAGTGGAAGATTGTGTAGATGACTCTTCATTGAAAAGTTAATACAGCAGCCCGGTACATCTGCAAGGAATATTGGCTGCCTTTTTGGAAAAAATGGGGAGCAGAAGGAGCTGAATGAATATTGAAGAAACTGTGTTCTTATGGGTGCATTTCTTCATGTGTACGGTAAACTACTTAGGTTGAAAAAAAATTTCAGCTGTTGCCAGTTTTTGACTTTTCAGGGGTCAAGATATAGGCATGATTTTTCTGAAACCTGAAACTTGAATGGAAATTCCTCTTTTTTTATGTTGAACAAATCTTTCATACTCAGGGAATAATATTTAATAGTGGAATTAATACATTTTATAAGTAAGAACCAAGAAATTGTAGCTTGGTCATCTCAGAAACTCTCTTTGGTACCTGTGGCCATCCCAGAGACTGTTTCTCATTTGTCAGATCCCTTTGCTGGGATTCCATTTCCGTGCTAGAAGAGCTTGAAACAAAATTGCCAAATTCCCAGTCTCTATTGAATGAGTATTATATGTTTCCTGTGGCAAGGGAGGGGAACTAGTTTACAGGTAACTTCTACAGAACAAGGTCATGTTGACTCAGTCACTTGCAGACCAGTTGTCAAATCTGGTGCTGAAATTTTTCAATGATAGTTTCATTTCTATAACCTTGGAAAAATTCCATTAAAATTTCAGAGCTCTTTCTCTTACATGCAAATATGAAGATATGGAAAGAGTAGAGATGAGACAGATGCAGGTTCCAGTTGTTTTGTTATGCACGTAAAGAGAGAAACGTAAAGATAGGAACATCCAATGTTAGCTAAAGTGTAAATGTACTCAGGGTATGGCAGATCAGGATAAAGTGATTTCTGAGTTTGACTGCCTTTTGTAAATGTCTTCCCATCTGTTCACTCCCATGTAAGCTGAGACTGTTAGGTTTCAGTACCTTGACTGTTTACAGTAGCCAAGATGTTATGGAAAAAGCAGGGCAGTCTCAATTTTTTTTGAAATCTAGCCTATCAAAAAGAAATAAAATTGCCTCCACATTCTGAAATGTCATCATGCTGTAGCTGCATTGTGTAGGATGTCTAGCTGTAGAAGACACTGTAGTTTTGTCATGAAAAAACAAAAATATAAACAGCTGCCAAGGAGCTTGTGCTTTCATCTTCTTTCCCTGGAGTAAAACATGAAAGGCAATGTTAGTAACTAAGGAATTTTTTTCTGTGTCATTTTGTGTTCTAGTTTTTTTTTAAATGATACCTGAAATTGTGGTTGAGTTTGAGATGAGAAATTTGTGGAATAATAAAGTGGAAAAGTGTCTACTGTCTTTAATTTGCAGCCTCAATCGTACATTAGAAGTAGGAAAAAGTTTTGTATGCTCAGAGTCTTTTGAGATAATGTTTAAACTGCTCCTGGTGTTAAAACACCTTTAGATGGTAGTTCATTTGACTAAGCACATCTGAATTGTAGTGTCTATCAAGTTAAATCGACCCTGCGTTATAGTTTCTAAGACAGCTTTCACGAGGCTTAAAACCGTCATTTAAAAAAAGAAGCATTTTTTTTTTAAACATGTGGGAAAACACCACAGTTTTGGTGAGGGCTGCTGCAGTTTGTTGTTTATTGTTACCTGATTGGAGATTCAAGAGCTGTGTTTTAGAGTGCTTGTAAAAATCTGTGCCACAAATATTATAAAACATTATAGAATCATTGAATGGTTTGGGTTGAAAGGGACCTGAAAGATCATATAGTTCCAGCCTCCCTGCCTGTGCTACAACTAGCCTAGATTTCTCAGAGCCCCATCCATCCTGGTGACCTCAACACATCGAGGGATAGACATTCACAACTTCTTTGTGCAACCTGTTCCAGTGCCTCACCACCCTCACTGAAGAATTTCCTCCTAATAGCCAATCTATACCTACCCTCTTTCAATTTAAAACTATTGTCTTTTGTCCCATCACTGCTGTATAAAAAGTCCATCTCCCTCCCTTTTATAAAGCCCCCTTAAAATACTGGAAGGCCAAAGTGAGGTCTCCCTGCAGCTTTCTCTGCTCCATGCTCTCTTAGTGTTTCTTTATTTATCCCTCTGATAATCCTTGTGGCCTTCCTCTTGATTGGTCCAGCTGGTCTTTCTGTGTCTTTCTGTGCTGCACAGTCTAGAGCTGGATACAGCACTCTGGGTGGGATCTCACCAGAGCAGAGTACAGGGACAGGTCACCTTGCTTGACCACCTGACCATGTTCATGCAACCCAGGGTGCAGTTGGTTTTTTGGGCTGCAGGCCCACGTTGCCAGATCAGACCCAGCTTTTCATCAATTCAAACCCACAAGTTCTTCTCAGGGCTGCTCTTTGTGAGCTTCCCACTCTGTACTCTATCCAGGTTTGTCCCGACCCAGGTGCTGCACCTTGGACTTGTTGAATTTCATGAGGTTCTCTTGGGCACACTTCTCAAGTTTGTCCATATCCTAGTAGATAATGAATTAAGAGTCTTAAGTGTTTTATGAAGTTTTGGGATTTTATGTCATATTAAGTATTACATGATGAATATATGTAGCTTTCTCCTAGGCTAGATTTTTCAAATGGAAGAATAAATTCGAAGTTCCCTCATCCCTCAAAACCACTGCATAAAATGGATATGTTCCATGAGGCAGTAGGGACCATGGTGGTTCTTTTAGGTATCTTTTTAATAAGAAGAACCAAACTGGAAGGAAGCCAGGCCGTCTGTTATGAACACAACACACAGCCTAATACAGGGTAGTGAATTCTCATTGTGGCTCTACAAAGCGTTAATGAAGTTCTAATTTAAAAAGCAAACAGAAAATCTCTACATTGCACCACAGGGACCCAACACATTTTATCACATTGTATTGTGACTAATATTAATATTGTTAATTAACAAGCCTTCTTGAGATCTAGGAATATTATGGCAACAAGTTTCTATTTTTTATTAAGACTGCCTAATGTTTCTCAGTACCTCCAAACAGATGAGCAGTGAAATGGAATAATCTGAATTACCTACTCATTTAGAAGATCAAAAAAGGAAATTTGTTTTTCCAATAATTAAAATAAGTACATCTGAATTTAACCCCTTTTTTTTACTTTAAAGTCGGGGCACAGAAACTTGCCATACTGAAGGACAGAAGCATAACTGGATCTTCTTAAGAGCGTCCAATATTTGTCTTCAGAGGAAAATGAAGTTTAGGCCACTTCTCAGTGAGAGATCCCACATTGGGGTTTTATGGGATTTAACTAATGCATTTTGAATTCATACCGTTAATTAATTTGTCATAACTTTCCTTCATAACTCTGCATAGACAGTATATAAGTGACTACATATTCCTTTGCCTGTATAAATCCATTGTCACTTGGCTGTATAGGTATTTCTCCAGTACTCCAGTTGCACACAGGACTTTCTGCTTGTGCTTCAGCACCTAGTTATTCAAAAATACTAAATGGAATAGAAAATCTAAGCATACAGAAAGAAGGTGATATCTTCCTTTTTCTCCTTGGATAGCACTTAGGAGTGGCTCTGCTAGTTTGATATTTAATGTCATGGTTGGTTTTAGTTTTTAGTGAGGCTACTACTTTCTTACTGTCTTTGTAGTTTATAAAATAAATTGTTTTTTAAAAAGCCAAAAGAGCTGAGGCTTTCGCCGTTATAGACTGGGCAATATGTGTGAAGTTGTTTGAATTAATATATTGTAAAAATCTGTTTTAAAAAAGTTTAGCTCCTTTTCAAAACTTTTTCCTCTTCATGTTTTTGCTACTGGAATAACTCTTCTGAAGTGGTACTACAGAGGAGGCACAGAGGCTCTTCTTTGTTACATGTTGTATCAGTCTAACCTTCAATGTCATATAATGAAACTGTATAATCATCGTTTCATTGCTGTGTGGTGTCAGTAGGGTGCTCTTTAACTGTCTGTTTTCATTACTGAAATTTGCATTTCTTTGCGTACAGCCTTAATCAGATTTTGTCAGTTGATAAAACATGGACAATACTTGATCTCTCCTGGTCTCTTCCTGTGGTTCATAGAAACTTGGTGCAACTAGATAGGAAAGATTTTTTGTTAGAGATTGTTTAGGACTGTTCAGTGTCAGGCAGAGCCCGTGTTCTGTGGGCCTTCTGCGTATGCCTGTTGTGTAATTGCCTGTCTGGTTCATGTGGTTTGTCTTTACAGGCTAAATAGAATTGTTGATTTTGTGATAGCAGCTTAGTGGTTTGTTGATGGAATATAACAGCAACTATGTATGTGTATTGAAACTATGCTCTGAGGAAATCACAAATGTCAAATAATTTTTCTATGACTTACCAAAGTTTTCACCTACGCTTTTTTTGAAGATATTTTTTAAAACAAAAAGTCATGAAAGTGTTTCAGTTGTCTTTGTGTATGTATAAATTAATATCTGTGGTTTTGAAGATAAACCATCTAAAAAGCAACCTTATTTAGGCTGATTGCTGTTTTCTAGTTCGGCTGCTGAATTGATCACCTACATTTGCGTAGGTCCAGAAACAACAAACTCTTACCAGAGCAGTGGATATACAGAGCCTTTTTTGGTCCATTTTTAAAGGTTGGGTTTTCCATGTTCTTTTGGACAGGTTTAATCACAAATCATTTTTGTATATTTGACATTTTTGCTGCTTTTGCTTTTGCAGGTCCAATGATGCACCAGCAGCCTCCCTCCCAGCAATACAACATGCCACAGGCAGGTGGCCAGCATTACCAGGGGCAGCAGCCACCGATGGGAATGATGGGCCAAGTTAACCAAGGAAATCACATGATGGGGCAGAGACAGATTCCTCCATACAGGCCACCACAGCAAGGTAGGAATTCACTTCAGTCTTTTTGCATTGATTTTAAATAACCATGTTTAAAACTATTTTACATCTCTTTCTTGCTTACACCAAATTTCTATCAAGTCATTTGGTGTCACAGACTTTGCATACTCTTTTTGTTACCCATTTTAAGGGTGGTTCTTGCAGCAAGAGATTACTGCTATCACCATGAAGTGTGAAGACAAGTTTGTTTTCTTTTTCATTTGATTCTTTCTGACATTATATGGTCTGAAATTATGCATCTCAGTTATACTGATGCAGGATTCTGTTTTCATATTTAAATGATAGGTACAGAAAAGGAGCAGAATACCTGCTTGGTTCTGGATTCATTCAATTACAAAAAAGGAAAAATGTTCCATGATTTTTGTTATCTTTTTTGTTTTTTAGTCCTTTTCAACAAGGAATAATTTTATTTTTAACACCCTAGTCTGTTATATACATATTCCTAAAATGAGCTCAGAACTGAAGTTTGATATATATAGTCTCAGTCTAGTGCAGCCAAACAACTGTGTGTTTGTATTTGTAGATAGATACATTTACTTATTTTTTTTAACTAAACCAGATTACATATATTGTCTGTAATGCAACAGTATGGGTGGGGAGTACATTTGAGAAATATTTCTCATACTAAAATCAGAAATTAGCAGGCTTTATAACAGAGAAAACAAGTTATTTACGTATTGACTGGTTGTGGTTTTTCAGGCCCACCACAGCAGTACTCAGGCCAGGAAGACTATTATGGGGACCAATACAGTCATGGTGGACAAGGTCCTCCAGAAGGCATGAACCAGCAATATTACCCTGATGGTAATCTCTCATAAATGTTAACTTTCCCATTTTCTATACCTGCCCAATACTAATGTAGTCATATGCCCAAAATTAGGTGATGAGGCAAGAATAGTAATTGGATATCATACCTCACATTTAAAAAACCTTCCAAATTCAGATTTGTTATTACATTTAAGTTACTTTGACTAGTTAAATTTGCAACTTAAAGCATGTAATTTGTATTACTCCCATTTGAAACTCTTAAAAACAGTTTTAGGATTTCAAAAGAATGGAAATAATTTGTTTCTCTCAAAGAATGGAGAATTCCTTAGCATATCTAATATAATTGAGATGAATTTAAACAGTAATAACTTTATTATCAATAAGAGAGGGGGCGATATCCTTTTATTAAAAATTTTACTGAACTGAAAAAACTTGCTAAAAAGATGTCGGTTTTTTCTGTAAATACTTTTTTAACTTAGTGTTTCGTTTTCATGTAAGTCGCACAAATGTGTTATTGCTGACATGGTATGGGCCTCAGTTTAACATTTGTATAGGAATAAAGTGGTCCCTGCCCTGAGGATATTGGAAATGTGAATCCTCTTTAGATGTCCCCTCAGTGCTTTCAAGACAAGACTGAAACTGTGAATTTCATAAATCTGTCCTCCTACCTCTTGGAATATGGAGTGCTGAAGATTATTGGATTGTGTTATAAGTTAGAAAAGTTGAAATTAACTTGTTTTCAGGCTGAGTAGAGACTGGGAGAACAAAGATGCTAACTCCTGACTACTGTGATAACCATGTGTGCATCTTAATGGTGTCTTATGAAGCTCAAGAAATGTGGTAGATGTTAATGTTTAAAAAATACGTACAAAGCAAAGCTGTGTAATTGCCAAAGCAACTACTCATAGCAAATAAAGGGATGCAAGTCAGTTTTTGAATTTGATTTCCGTCAAATTGATTTTAAGGTACATCAAGCCTTATCTGTATAAGCTTACATGTGTTAATTTCTGGAGGTGTGTGTACAGTGTTATTTTACAAGTTGCATTAACTGGTAATTACTCAGATTTCATTTTGGAACATTTATGTATGCACATGAACACTAAATAGTTACAGGCAATTTACTCTAGTAAGGGCAGTTTGATGTTACCATCAATGGCTTTGTGGCAGCACAGATGACTTCTAGGATCTATTCCTTCTGAAGAGTCATCTTTATCATTATCTCATTATTACTCTTATGTAGAACACAAGTAGAATATTTTAAGACTTGTTTCAATGGTTATGTATGCATGTAAGATTCAGTCAGTGATGTATTTGTACAGTTGCAGAACCTATGACAAAACCACTGAGTTTCAGAACTGTTTCCTCCTTTCTTTACTTGTATCTAAAAATTTTATTCCAAATTGATACTATTTAATTTCAAATGTAAACAAAATTTTGGCATGTGTTCTTGACCAAGTTAGCAATAAGATCTTCATCTTCATCATCTGTAAGACAAAATATATGTGTGCTAAAAACAACAGGTGGGGTACTTACTGCATGTATTGGTTTCTTAATCAGAGATGCCTGTAGTCTCTGAGTAGAAAGGTTTGTTTGTAATGAATCTACTCAGGACTGGAATGTAAGAGGAAAAGTTTTCTTAAGACTTTAAGTAGGAATTCTGTTTGTAGGGAAAACCTTGAGAGTGTTGTATTTCTGTCATTCAAAACCAGAATTTAATGTAGATGATGGTTCATAACTTCATTGAGCTTTATTTGTTATATTTCACACTGCTTTTAGCATATGCTTTTGAATTGGAGATCAGCAGAACAGGTGTTAGACAAAGTATGATAATTGCTTTCTTTGTTCATTCTAATTTAATTCAGGTTATTTACATGTGAAAGGCCTAAATGCTTTCATTTTTTTTTTGAGTGAAAGATGAAGTACTTCTCCCCCCCTCCTCCAACTCCCCCAACAAGGATTATTGGAAGGTTAAGACCATCCCTTACTGTGATGTTTCTAGAACTACTGCATTAAGCCTTTTTTTTTTCCCCTGTCACATGTTAATTCAATATGAAAGGAAATCATATTAATAAGTCTTTGGCTAATACAATTGAAAATTCTTTTTCATGTATATCCAGTTGAAATTTTTTTTTTTCATTTTTCTGAGAAATGAAATATTTTTAGGGTTTTCACTCAGAGGCCATTAACGTTTCTTCCTGTCTCTTGTCGAATTGATGTAGGTCATAATGATTACGGTTATCAGCAACCGTCGTATCCTGAACAAGGCTACGATAGGCCTTATGAGGATTCCTCACAACATTACTACGAAGGAGGTATCTATATACCTTCACACACATACGCACAGACATTCCCTTTCCTCCCCCACCCTCAACGGGAACAGAAATTCTTGCACAACACAACTTATACCCATGCAAAGCTCTTGTAGAATACTAGTTGCTGGCTGTCTTGGAAATGGCAGGGAACTTGTAGCCTTCAGAATAATTTCTTGCAAACACCTTAAATATATAACCACAATTTGCCGTTCTAACAACAGTAAAATGACTAAAACACTCTAGAGATTTTTTTTTTTACCTCAATGGAAATTTTTATTTTAACATAAATTTGTTGGTTCAGTTATATATCTTTTTGTGTGTGTATATATTTTGTATAATTATAGTGCCGTTAGGAAACAGCTTGCTGATCTTGTGTAGCTAGTCTGTGCTCTTGTAGCTGTCCTTAATTTTGTCTTTTTTTTATTTTTTTTTATTTTATTTAGCATAGTCATGATCTTATGACTGTGGTGTTCCAGTAAATGTAATGCTCGTTTGGCAGAGATGCTGAAAATGCTGCAGTTCAACTTTGCAAAATTGGCTTTAACTGCAGTTTGTTTGGCCGAGTTCCTTCTGTTTGGTTTGAGTTTTCTTTGTTTTGTTCAGTTTTTGAAATCAGTATTGCATTTTCATTTTGTTCTTGTGTTGTTGGCTGTGCATCTTAGAAGGAAAAAAATAATAAAATAGGTATCTTTATGAGTTTTTGCTTTCTTACAATGATCTTACAGGAAACTCGCAATACGGTCAGCAGCAAGATGCATATCAAGGACCACCCCAACAGCAGGGTTATCCACCACAACAGCAGCAATATCCCGGCCAACAAGGCTATCCAGGACAACAGCAGGGTTATGGTAAGAACCTGAGGACACAGACAGCTGTCACAGAAAGGACTAAGACCCTTGTTGTGTGTTACTCCATCCCAGTTTGACTCTGTCCAGAGGCCAGGCTTGGGCAGAACAGGTCTGTGCCTGCAGTTTCACCGGGCTGAGACAAGAAAACATAGAAGGCAGCATCTTTTGGGAATTAGATCTGTTGGCAGTCTGGGAGAGTGTGGTAGCACAGAAAACCGAAGGTGACTAAACAGCATTGCAATGGGTGTCTGTAATTTAGAAAGACCTAGAAAGATTCTGCTCTTTTCTGTCCTCTGTAGGTGAACATACTCATAAAGATGATAAAGAACCACTTTCATCTGTGGATTTGCCAATTAAAACAGTCTTTTAAAAACTGGTTTAAAACTTCATTCAAGATATATTAATCATTATTTTTAAATTGTTGTATAAATCAGCAGAGAAATTACTGTAAGCATTGACAGCACACCTTTAAAGAAACTGTGCCTTGTAAATTTGCATTGGTAGTCAAAACCTTCTGATACATGGCAGGAATGAGAAATACTTTGCCACAAGTCCCTGGATTCAAGGAAAACCTCCCAAAAAGGAAACTTAAAGCAGTAGAATGTAATTTTGGTACATTAATTCTAAAAAATTTTGTGTCAGAAGAGCATACTGAAACTACTGCTCTTTCAAGTTTTATTTGCTTGCATACTGTAAAGCATATACATAAATTTATGACAGAAGAAGGAACCTGTGAAATTCCATAAATTCCATGTATTTTAGCTTTCAGCTCTTTTGCAGACTTAAGTGCTTAAGCTTTCTGCATTGTGTGTATGTGAGGGTAATTTGTTTGCTGTGTAGATAAGATGTCAGATTCACGTGAAATCCACTTATGTTGAGACAGAGTTAAGTTTTAAGAGGATCCGCTGAGATTTACCAAGTTCTATTTCTGGTGTTTATGGATGAATTGATAGTTCTGAAGTAATACTTGTACCTACATTCTACTAAACATAGTATGGGAACAGACTAAAGGTCAGAGTAGAGGTCCGTGTAGATCACTGCTCTGAACTTTTAAAGTAAAGAAAAATGTGATTTATTCAGAAAGTGTAGGTTAAGAAATACTAGAAGAAGACGGATTAGGAAATCTTTTGGAGCCACTTACCCAACTTAATTTGTAAAACAGAATAACATATTTTTCATTTTCTGGTTTTTAGCAGGAATTGTTACTGAAGTTCCATTTTCTTCTCTGAAGTGTGTCAATGAATATTCAGAATTCAGCTATAAAGAATTACCATGAATAAATAAACCCATGTTCATTTGTCAGATGAACACAGCACTTTTAGGATGTCGTATTCTTGCTCAATTTAATATTTAATTACTTTCTAATTTTCAGAAATAAATCAATATCCCAGACATCATTATCAATCTTTAAGGTATTGTTTCACTGTGGAAAGCTGAAACTGCATAGTTCAAGGGGATTTGAGGCCTGAGGAGAATGGTAATAGCTTATGGAGCTTTTCTTCTCCAGGTCATCTTTTCACTGTTTTACAGAGCTAGAATTACTGAAGGAGTTACCAGCTGATGTCATCTTAATGTCCAATGCCTGCAGCTCAAACTAGCTCTCTCTAGCACTGAATCACTGTTGCTAAAAACACATCTCTTTCTTCTGAAGGGAGGGAAACAAAAGTGTTGGTTTGTTTGAAAGAAAAACCCTTCTGAAAACCTGCAGATGTTCAGCTCTGAAAAATAGAGACCCAGTTTTTAAGGGGTGTTGTTAAAAAAGCTAACAGATCCACTGCAGAGGATTCATGGGAGTGCCACTGAAATAGAGACTACATCTCTCCCAGTGCTGGAGAGGATGAGAATAATTTTGTTTGGAATATTGCTGCACTACCTGATGGTGTTAACATGCAGCTTCCAGTGGAAGACAGACTAAGTCCCTGTGAATAGTAACATAGTTATACTTTTAAAAGAACTACTTCTTTTACAGACAAAAAAGACTGGAGTCCAAGTTTTGGGTTTTTTCCTAACCTTTTTCTGGAAAGTTAATATTACCAAAGGAGTATGGAGTAGAGGGTGCTTTTTTCCATCTCACAATACCTTTTACTGCTTGTCACATCTCACATTTTATACATATATAGCTTGCTTGCCTGACACCCCATCCATGATTGCCTGCTGTGGTGTGAGACTTCACTTTCTGGCAGCACAGTACTGCTGGTCTTTTCAAAAAGTCCAAATGTTAAACATAGCTGATTATCTGGCTGTTCTTAGCATTAGAAAATTCTGGAACTGAAGCAGCATACATCAGGAGACTGCCTTCCTAAATCCCGGAAAGGCCTCATGTTTATAATTTCTTGCCTTGTTCTTCTCTGTCCTGTATGTGGAACTGCATGCATTGATACTAAATAATGAATATATAAATAAAAGTAAATGTTTCTGTGGTTGAAGCACGGGCCCTGGCAGCCAAGGTGCTTTCCAGGGGGAGGGGGGTGGGGCACTCAGAAGACCTAATTGCATAGTAGTGGTATTTCTTAGTCCTGGTTAGCTGTAAAATTCAGTGTTTTTCCTGTTCTCTTCTTTCCAACATCTTAAGCACTCTTTTTTTGCTTTCTTTTTTTTTTAAATTTAATGATCTCCAGGTCCTTCCCAGAGTGGTCCAGGGCCTCAGTATCCCAATTATCCACAGGGACAAGGACAGCAGTATGGGGGATACAGACCCACACAGCCTGGGCCACCACAGCCACCACAGCAGAGGCCTTACGGATATGACCAGGTATTCTTCTGTTTGATCAGAAAGTTGTGATTCTTACACTCGTTTGATAGTCTTAGATTCTGGACACTTAAACTAATGAATTTTAAGATATGGTCTTTCAGGTATGTATGTACAATTCTCACGGAGTTTATTTCTTGGTGAGTTACCAAGAATCATTTATAGGGAATTGTGATTAGTCATTCTCTCCTGAGTTTGCTAAGTTTTAATGCAATTTGGCAAAGTGAGGCCTTCCCAGCAATATTTTTGGACGTTAAAAATTAAGGTGATGTGTTTCATAGCCTTCTGGTGAACGACTAACATGAAAGATGAGGTTTCTACAATCTCATGGTGGATCATTTTTCATTACTTCTTTGCAGTAGAAATGGTTGAATTTATTTTCCACAAACACAAATCCTAATCATAATCTTCCTCTTCAGCTGCAAAAGCACCTGAGGCATGCAGCTGAGGCCCTTCAGCTACAGAGCTTATGGGGAGACACGAACAGATTTTCTCTAAGCAGTATAAGGGGGCAGTGAACATGGGAAAGAAGTGACCTGAAAATAAACTGCTTCGTTCCTATCACTACTAAGACAAGACTAAAAAAAAACAAACAATTGCCACCAAAACTTTAGGCTGGAGTTGTAGTGAAAGGCTCATGTAAAAAAACTGTCTTAAAATTAAAGGATGAAACAGGTTTTGTTCCTGTGAAAGGTACTAACTTGTAGAAATCCAAACTTTTCACTATCAGTCATTCAGAAATGCCACTAAAATGTATACTATCACTTTTCTTGGTATAAATAATGTTAAGATTAACTAAATTATAAACTTGAGGTTCTAATGTTTAAATAAAATTCTGTTACGTCAGTAGAAGATGAGCTGAACTTTCTAGAAAAACTTCTCTGAGGAAGTGAGAATTGCCCACAATTTTGAAGAACAGTTGGCTTTCTTTCTAGAGAAATTAGAAAAAACAAGAAAGAAGGAACAATCTCTCTGTGTGGTAGTTTAGAGATGCAGTTACTTTTAATTATTTAATAGATAAAATGTTTATGCACTGAACCAGTGGCTTCCTCTGAAAACAATAAGCTACAGAAGAATTCTTTTCTTGTGGCCAGAATAGGGTCAAGGAAACTTAATCACAATTTGCTGAGTTTTTCCAGCGTTCCTTGCAGTAGAGGTGGATAAGCCTCTGTGTTGATAGGCTGTGCTTCTCCAGTTTGTGCACTTGTAAGTTCCATTGGGAAACTCAATTACAGAAGACCTCTCTTTCATACTGGTCATTCCCATAGGAATTGTGCTGTTTAAATTCTCATCTGGCAGCTGTTGTGAAACTTTTTCATGACTGATTGTTATATTATAACGGAACATAACTGACATTGCAACATAAAACTAAAATGTAAAATACTGCCTTGTTGTGGTAGTACTTTACACGGAATGGTGGCAGGATCAGTTTGGAGCATGTTCACTTCCTAGCACAGTACTTCTTTCTGCAAGCCTTGAACCCTGTTGTGAAGGATCATGGTAAGCTTATAGCATTGATGCTTTCACCTCTGTCCACCTCTGCAGTACATGACGTTCTGTCAAAAGAAATAGAGAATAGCAGTTGGGTGGTAATTCTGTGTATCAGATCTGTGAAATAATTGCCTCCTGTAGGATATGTGGACTGGTTGTTCATGTTTACCAGAATGTGCCTTGGTTTTGAAATACATGTACCATTATTCTGTAATGCTCGATAGAGTCATAATTTTAGATACCTCTGTGTCATGGTTAGTTTCCTAAATTAGTTTGAATTTCGGTGACCTTGACTTTTTGAAATAATTTTCAAAGTTCAGGTGTGGGAAGTAATCCCTATATTTTTTGGTGATGATGTTCTGCTAATTTTACAGCAGCCAAGTGAAAATAAAGGTATACTCTTTTGACCAAATTAGCTTTCTGGGCTTAAATTCATGTCTTTGGTCTTACTTCTACATTAGAGCACAAAATATTTTTAGTGAGATGAAACTATACTGGTTACTCATGTCAGTATATAGTTTACTTGTATTTATTTCCACCTTTTAGTATCGCGGTTTATTTGGATGGTCTTCCAATTACAGCTTTAAATGCAGGAAAATATGCCATGTGGTCTAATTATGTATTTTGAATTTTTTTTTAGGGTCAATATGGAAATTACCAACAGTGAAAAAGTACTCACATTCCGGTAGGCAAAATCTATTAGCAGCCATATTGTCTCCTCAGCACTGTGGACATCTTCCCAAGATGAGAACCTCCCATTCCATCTAGATTTTGGAAAAATCTTGTGGCTGTTTTATGGTATACAGTCTTTATGGGTTAATTGTTAAAGACTGTAGCTTCTCAGAAACTAGTTTCACATCTCTACTCTAGATGGCAATATTGGACAGAAAATCTGTGACATAACAATTTGCAGTGAGTCGAGAACTGTATGTCAAATATACTGTTACAGACTGAGAGGTGCAAACAGCTTTGTATGTTTATGAAGGTTATGGGAATTTAATATTTTTTCCACAGATTTTTTTTTTGTAGGGGGAAAGGGGAAATGCACACTTTTTACAGCAGCAATATTTTGTATATTATGTTTTACATGTGGTGAATATGCAAGACAGTACACTACTTGCTAGGCAGGATAACACATCTACTGTTAAAATGGATAGGGGCATGGTAAATGCTTGATTGTATTAGTCTCGAAATGGTGTACAATAAAGATAACAGTGAAAAGATGGAGAGCATTCTATGTCACTGATGGGGTCACATACAAAGATTGAGAATCCCAGTTATTTAAATGGGGTCATAATTAAGGACAGTGTAATATAGTCTTGTGCAAAGATAAATTTTTTAAGCTTTCCAATTTTTCTGAGTGAAGCGGTTTTGTAAAAATTGTTTCTAACATAGTTTGACAATTTTCTGCGACATTTTTTGGGTAACAAGATAAACGTTTGGGTTTTATTTCTCAAGTGTTTTGTCAGAGCTTTGCATAAGCAAGCTGTAATCCTTCTTAATAATTGCAATAACAAAGAAAATGACAAGTGTTAATTTTACTTGGCTTGAATATGCAAAGAACTTGAAAAAGAATATGGAGAACAGGACTGTATTGTATAAGTGTATTTTAACCTTTAGTTGAATAATTTGTATGTATCAAAATAGCCTAGAGGACTTTGTAAAACCTATCTAAACTTTTGTCATGGTTTAGGAATGGTGTCCCCCAATTTTAGTCTTCCCACTGACACACTCCAAACCACATGCCGCTCACTTGCTCCCCACTCTCCCTCCCCTCCCCTTGTGGCAGGCTGGAGAGGAGAATCAGAGGCAGGAAAGGTAAAGATCAGGCTTGAGAGAACAATTGACTGGAAACAACAAAACAAAGGTAACGCCAACAATACCAGTGCCAGAGGGTGCAAGAGGTGAAGGCTTCACATGTGGTTGATTGCTCACCACGCAGAGCCTGTTCCACCCCATGCTACACAGCCTGGAAGGGTCCCTTAGGAGGGTGCCCTGAAAATGAGGTGTCCTCTCCTGGCTACTGCAGAAATTAACCCCGTCCTGGCCGGAACCAGGGCAGCTTTCCTAGCTGGGAGTTAATAACTTTAGAAAAGGGGCATTTTTGTTTTTGCCTGTTTTTCTTATTGGTTAACATGAGACCAAGGGGATGTTTTATAACATTAAGTATAAAACCTGTTGGTGAGGCAAATGCCAAATTTTCTTTGGAACTGCATTAATGCATATAGAGTTGCATGTGTGAGAGAGGCAGCACCTTGATCAATAACAACAGTACACAAAAAAATTGTTTTTGAAACTGCCCTAGAACTGTGTATCAGACAAATAAATGGATATTCTATTCTGCAGAAATATATGCATTCAAGAATCCCTTGCAACTTTTATAAATGATAAAACCTAAAATTAACCCAGGAGTAAAATGATATTTTGTGTTTTTTCAGTTTGCAATCAGTGTTCAGGGGGATAAAAACCAACTCGTGTTCATAGTATGTGTGACATTATATATGGAAGACAAGATTTTCAATTTGTGTATCCTTTTAAAAAGGAAAACAGTCAATAGAAAATACACATCAAGGTTTGAACAGATATGGCATGAGGAACATTATTATGAATTAAAATCTTGTAGGTTCTGTGCCAATTTTCCACCACTGTGTACTTCATTGCTATTTAAAACTGTACTCCATCAATTCTAACGGAAGAATAAATTATTTGTGATTTTAATTTTCTCATTTGTTTCTTTAAATTAGATCCCTATCACTCTGATGTCTCATCTGGAGACTCTGCTGTGGGTTTTGATTTTAAAGATGTTTGGCCAGAATAACCAGACCTTATTTGCAGTCTAGGACTTTATCAAAATTCTCTTGCCATAGCCAAGTTAATTAGAATTAACTGTTCAGTAATCAGCATGTTGTGTAGGTTGTTTGTTAAGAAATTCTTTCTCTGAAAATGAAGGTCCATGAGGCTATAATCAAGATGACTGAATTAGATAAATGAGTTGACGAGGCAAAAATGTGTTGAACCCAACCTGGTGTAGATACGTTATCTCATTTGAAATAGGCTCAACTGACATTAAGAAATAATTTGTCTTGCCAACCCATCTTCTGTTGTCTTATTCTCCTTTTTAATGGAAACTAAAATTGCAGTTTTAATAAGCAGAATTTCCTCCAGGGTTTCCCTCCTAGAGACTACTGCATTTGCAAGGTTTAATTGTTTTATAACAGTCCTGTTTCGTAAAACTTTTTAATTGGTGGTGACAAAAATTACCTTATTCCTCTGATACTATGCCAAAAGAACAACTTGAGAGGAGATAGCTCCACGCAGAAGTATTTCTACTAAAACTATATATTAAAAAGGAACGTGTGTTCCCTAAACAAAAGAAGAAGCAAAAGTGCATGACAGGACCAGGAGAAAATGGCAAGATACAAAGTTCATTTTAGTAAGTCTTCCTCATTAAATAAAATTCAGCCAATAGGAAATTAGTAAAAAAGGTGCTGCAACTGGCATTTTACATTCAGAATATAGAAAACAAGAGGGGGACTGACATACCAAATTAAACACATGAGCAGAAATAATAAAAATATTAAAAGAGTAAAGAGGAGGGGTTAATGCATTCTGTGACTTTCAGTTATCAGAGGGTTATGATTTTTGCCATTGTATTTTTTCTCTATTCAGACTGTATGTCCTTTTCTGCTTTGTGAATGACTTGCAGAAGGAAGAAGCTGGCTCCTTGTATAAGTTGAAACTGACTTCACAATGTTGGCCATAAGAAAGCAAATGTGCTATTTTATAGGCAGGGTAAATATATCATTTTGCAAAAGACACAATTCCATTTTCATACCTAAATTACTCTAAAATGTGTAAAGTAATTGATTTTTTTTTTTTTTTGAGAAAATGCACCTGATAAAAGAGGGGCAAGGACTTCAGTGCAAAAATATTGTTGTATTTCTACAGTTTTCACCACAGAGGATGCTAAAAGACTACAATGTGATAAGAAATCAGATTTTAGATTAAAAAAAAAGAAAACTTAAATTTACAAAATTAAGAGAAACTGTTACTCCATCAAGTCTAGGTGGAGTTCTGCCAGAAGCCCTGAAGAAGTTCAGAAAGAAAGTAAGTAGCAGGCTTTCCCTACAGGAACAGCAATTGCTGTATCATAAAACAGAGGCATAAGACTGACATCCTGTGAAATAAAGCTAAACAAACCTTCTGACATGAATAGATACCTGGATTAAGTAGTAAGTAAAAAAAAAAAACAAAAAAAACACCCACCAACCCTACAACCTAAGCTAAATATGTTCATTTAAAAGAAAGATAGAAAAGAATAAAAGCTGACCCTCAGTCTGGTAGAGTTATAGTAACAACTCATAGCACAGTCTGATGGAATTGATCTTTATGTTCACAAAGCTGATGTTCTCTGAGAAGCTGCTATCAGAAAATAAAGCATGGAGTTAGGGTTGACTGTGAAGCACTAGGAATGGGATAAGACAGCAGAAGGGGAGTAGGAATAAAGGCTAAGTATCCCAAGTGATAGAGATTGATAGTAAGTTATGCTGGACCTCTCTAGGGATCACTGATTGACACTTAAAAATAAATTGGAGAAAAGAATATGTATTTCAACAGCAACATGAGGTGGAAGTGGTGCTACTTAGATTGTGCAGGACTTAAAACTAGAAATGCAGTGGAACATACATAGCAGAATTTAAGAAATTGCTGATGTTTATAAATACAGTACTGGGTGAGATAATTCCTTTTTACTGGTGCCCAGCTATTCAGCTGTCAGGAGTAGTCCAGCAGCTAACACAGTAAAAGTTCTGTTCAGTGGCTGTCAGGAGTTACACAGCTACAAAAATACTCAAAAAGCTGTGCTGTGGAATGCTTAACGAAATACTCTAATACTGATAAGAATTCTTTTCAGTTCAGAATTGTTCAACCTTGTCTCTCCCACATCAGAAAGATAGCTCAGGTGAGAGGTAAGTGGGTAACAAATGGCCAAGGACAAATACAGTGTGTTTGGGATTATTTCACGTCAGTATGTGTAAACCAGCAGTAAATAACAGATGGTGTAATTTTTGTAAGGATACAAACAGCATGACCAAAAATTAAAAGCAACACCTTTGAAATTGATAAATGCTTCTTAAGGCATGCAGAACTGCAGACTCAATCTGATGAGTTTAGTAAGATTAAAAAATGGATGGATGTACAATAATGTAAAATTGGTTAGGTTGGAAAAGACCTTTAAGACCAGTGAGTGCAACCATTAGGCCAGCACAGCCAAGTCTACGAGTAGCCCATGTCCCAAGTACCACGTCTGTTAAATACCTCCAGGGATGCCAACTCCACTACTTCAGTGGGCAGCACTTGACAATCCTTTTTGATGAGAAGCTTTTTTTAAATACCAAATCTAAAGCTCACTTCAGTGGGCAGCCTGTTCCAACACTTGACAACCCTTTTTGATGAGAAGCTTTTTTTAAATACCAAATCTAAAGCTCCCCATGTGCAGTTTGGGAAGTTGGTGAGGGGAGAGTAGGACTCTTGTCCTATCAGCTGTTATTTGGAGAAAAGCCTGACCCCTACTTTGCTGCAACCCAATTTCACATGAACAATTAAATTAGGGCAGATGAAAAACTTAATTTGAAAGAATGTTAAAACCTCATGTTTCACAGCTTTGTGCAATAAGCAGTGTTCCAGAGTGTAGAGCTCTGTTGGTGCCTTGACGGTAAATGTTGGGAGTAAATTTTGATTTTTTTTCCAACTGCCACATTTAGAATGTCACTCTGCAAAACGTGGAAGTAGGCAGCACTAGCAGAAGACTGTTGTATGTTCCAGTATCAAACTGGAGCTGAACTGGGGTAGCAATGTTCTATTTAGAAAGTTATTTTTTTGCTATGGTGAAATATATCTCCAAAATAATGTGAACAGTGAAATACTTACATTTCAGTCTTGCAAGATGCTGGCTGAGTACTTGCACTGAACTCTGTAAAGCTTCCCATGACATAATTTTTCAGGAAAATTCTGACTAATCCAGCGAATGTCTGTTTTCCCCTGCTTGGTATCTGATGATTTTACAAGAGATTTTCTGTTTTCCATACATAAAGTTTTCTAATTTTCTCTTAACTTTTCACATGTTGGTCTTAGGAAATGAAGATAGTTTGTTATGTCAGTGGCTTCACATAGGTACACCTGGAGGTTTTGGTGGGATGAGTAGTGGGGCTGGAAAGGAAGCTGTTGGAATAGCCAAATGCAAGTCTGTGAACTTTTCAGTGCACTGTGTTGTTTTCACTTGCCTTGGCACTTTTAAAACAAATGCTGCAGGTGAATTGCCATATAAATGCTTTTGCATTTTGGTTCATAATTTTCATTTAATCTCAAAGTTAATTTTACACAGCATAAATTCTAATCACCTACTGCAGTTGGTGTTGCCAGAAGTGTGCTGGCATCTTGACACAGGTTCATTATGGATACTTTTATAGAAAAATGCCATTTGCGAGGGCAGGCTTGGTAGAAACACGCATTTGTTTTTATGAAATTCAGTACCATCAGTTGTACTTCCTGATGCTTTTAGCAAATTTCAAATTAAGAATTGTTGGTCTCTGGTATTAAGTTGCCACATTGACATTTTTCCACATGTAGCTGTTCTCAGCCCAGAGCCTTTAGACTTTCTGTCCACAGGGCTACAATGTAAACAAGTGCCACAGTTCTTAGAGTATCTTTCTAAATGCTAATTATGGCCTTACTTGTTAAGGTAGTTTTTTGGCAAGTTGATGCAGTGTCAGTCTCAAAGGTTAATGATCAGAATCTCTGTCTCTCTCTTTTTTTTTCTTTTTTTTTTTTTTTCACCCCAGCAAGGATGCAGATTAAGAGCTAGCTCTTGTTTGAGCGCCTGTATCTATCTGCTCACAACACTGTTTCCAGTTTGGCAGAAATGTTTGCCATCTATCCTAGAACGCCTTCTTAGCTTACTGGTGTGTAAAAAGGGTTCTGCCTATAAACACCAGAGTTTCTGATTTCATAAGCACAGAGATCCAGCCCATCTGAGTATGACAAAGTATTTGCTAGAGTGACACTGGCTTAGGATTTATTTCCTACTTCAGTGTCCATGTAGGTTCAGGAAGAGTGCACGTGGCAAACCTGAGGCAGCATGAAGGTTTCTGTTGTATCCCCCAGTGTTTTTGGCTGATGGCAAGAGGTTGATTTTAGGACCAAAATAGATATGTGGTGAGTATGAGGATGTCTGCTACACGAGGATATCTGTCATGGCTACAAGCACCTTGTGTCTGTGCAAACATGTCTAATGGAGCCTGTGTTCATTGATGCTTCTTACAGCTGCTGCTTGTTACAGTCTTGCTGTAAAGACAGCACTGATACTCGATTGCCTCAGAAGCTTACTTCTAAGTTGCCTGTGCTATTTGCCCATCAGTTTCACATTGCTTCATGTTTTCTGCCTCTCTGGCTGCAAAAAAGGAAGGCAGAAAAGCAAGAGTCTTATGTGAGACTGCTGACAAGGAACTTGAGACTAATTGATTTGACTGCTTCAGTAGTTCTTCTGACTGTTGAGAAATCTGGAGTTTAAAATGTGGCAGACCTGAGATCTGTGGGCCAAGCACGATGGGGGTGACCAGCTGTCCAGGATTTTGTGATACTCTGCCCCATTGTCACTGTTAAGATGACCACTGGCAGCAGCTGGTACTTGGCACTTGGCTGCACATTCAGCTTGTTTGGTAAGAGTGAGCTCGTGGGTCAAAGCACCTTTTGGGCTGCTGCTTTTCACTGAGAGTTGTTGCAGGAGGATGCTGGAGTGTGCTGTGGTGCTGGTGATTGTGGTTGTGTGGATCAGCAACAGGCTGATCCAATCGCTCAGTAACATGTAGGCTATCCCACGTCATGGCATCAGTAGCAGTTTGTATGTAGAGATGAGTATTCAGAAGTTCTCTCCTTTGCTGCTGTTTCTCATACAGCAGTGGGACCATGTTGGCCATCTGTTGTAAGCCACGACAGTTTACCTTTTGACTATGCTCATCTTCTAGAAGGGTAACAGGCAAAACTCTCCTGGATGTCTGACGAAGATGAAAAGGCAGAATTGCTGCTGGAGATACTGGGAGATATCTGTGACATGGTGTGTGTTTTGAGGGTGCTTTCTCCATTGTTGAGAGTAGGCTCTGAGCCCAAGAGATAGCTATGGATTAGTGGACTTAGTTTATATTTGGAAGCAGGGCCTCTGGGTGAAGATCTCTATAGTGAACTGCTCCCTGAGTTTCTAAAAGATCAGGGCATCTTCCAAGCACCAGTGCATGTGAGGGAGAGGCTCCCCAAGAGGTTTGATTCTATTGCTCACTGACCGATGACTTAGGAGTGGGAAAGTCTACTGCAAGGAGGATGGACAACTAAATCTGCCTTGGCAAATTTTGCCTGAAAAAATCTGTAAGGTTGTATGGAACCTATCCCAGCACTGAGTCCTCAGTTTTTGGCACTGTGAGCACCTGTGACTCCATCAACAAGAAGAGTTTGCTACTCCTTTTATATGAGGATTCCTAGATTTTCACAGATGCACTGACTGACCTCACTGGCCCAAACTGGGACACCTTTCTTTCCACCATCTTCTGCAAAAGTAGATCTTGATAGTGGGAGGGACCAGTACTGTTTTCTCCAGATAAACAAATATCCAAGGAGAGTGGCTCCCTGAGCGCACTCTGGGAAGTTGTGGCACAGTTGTGGCATAGGGTCATGAAAGGATTCCATTTATCCACCATACTGCACACTGATGAAACTCAGAGCTATGTAGCCTCTCAAAGCAAAAAAATCATGTTTGAGTAAAAGGAGGGTGTAGAAAGCTTAGGAGGAGGAATAGATGGTGAAACTTAGAAACATCAGTAAGCATAAGGGCTTCCTTAATGTAACCCAGGAGACTTGCAAGGACAAGGGAGGGTCTGTAGCACCAGTGCCAATACAGATGGGAAAAGGGGAGAATTTGGTGGTTTACAACAACTTTGATGACTGATGACATTCTCAGAAGGCAGCAAGTCAGATAATAAGCTAATACACGTTGGAAGAGACCTAAGGAGGTCTCTAGTCCAACCTCTTGCTCAAAGCCTGGCTCAGATCAGGTTGAGCACCTTCTGAGAAGAGAGACTGCACAGCCACCCTGGAGCCATGGTCCCCTGACTGACTTTCCTCCTCCATGTGAAGAAGTTTCTTCTTTTAGCAAGTCTGAACCTCTTATGCTTCAGCTCAGTCTGTTGTCTCTTGCCCTCCAACCATGCACTGCCATGCCGTTCCTGGCTTGGTCTTCTTGCTAGCCTGCCTTTATACACTTAGAGGTATGCTGCTTGTAGGTCCCGTCCCAAACCATCTCATCTCAGCTGGACAAGCCCTGTGCTCACTGTCTCCTCTCAAACAGCAAGTGCTCCATCCTGGGGGCCCTCCACTGAATTTGCTCCACTTCATCAGTTCCTTTGCTGAGGGTGGGACGAGTGTGGACACAGCACTGCAGGTCCTCATGCAGTCAGTCCCCAGCAGTCAGAGATGTCAGTGCCCAGAAACAAAGGGTCAGGAACCAAAGATTCTGTAGAGTGAGGTGGTTGATTTTATAAGATCAGAGGATGAACAAGAATGAGGATATTGAATTGATAAGCTTAAAACTCCAGATGTTTGTGTATAAATGCAGTAAGTGCAGGAATACACAGGAAGATCCATAAGTGTATGATTGAAACTATAGCTACATAGGAATAACAAATACACAGTTCTATTTATTTATTACTGGTTTTGAACGTTGGCTTAAAATAACTGGAGAACACATTGAAATAAAATCAAGGCAAGCAACAAACTGAACTATAATTACTGAGAGATACTGGTAAAAATAAGAGAAGAGGTGATCCATTACTTCTCAGAGAACAAAAGCTGTAGACAGTGTTGCTGAAGAGTATTCAAGCTTAGGACATTGTTCCTAGACTTAGGTAGGAATAATCAGTTACACAAATACCAGATGAGGAGAAATTCATTAGGTACATAGAATTTTACTATTGTTGCCATGAAGATTGCTAGCCCTATTCTAGGATCAAGGAACTAGTAAAATAACAGCAATAATAGCAATAGAGTTCAGATTTGTTATCTTATCAGACCAATTTATGACAGAAGGAAAGACAGTGGGCACATTAGAGGTAGGATCTTGGTGGGGATAATTATCCCCAAATGACTACTGGCAAGAGGTGAGTATGGAAAGATGATGGTGGGGGCATCTCAGAGGGGAATAACATCTATTGATCATATTTATCAAACACAGTGAGCTGACCACAAGATCCATAATAGTATATTGGCTCATTATAGTACAAAACATATATTAGTTCTTACATAGATTACACCTTTACTTTTAATCCCCACCAGCGCTGAGGGAGTAATGAACTTCCAGCAAAGGAGAGAGATGGGGAGTAAATAAATGGTCTTGCAGAGCACCTGCCAGCTGCCACATCCCATGGAAATGGATGCTGGGAAACCAGCAGATAAAACCCATATTGAACATCAGTTTCTGCTGTTATTCAGTTGCACTCTTCCTCTTTTCAACTTCAGAAAACATCCTTTAATTTTAAACTTTGCCTTCACCAATTCATAATGTTATGATTCAGTGGGTCCTGTACTCCTGAGTGATTTTCAACCTTATTAAACTTTATTCCAAGTTTCCTAACTGGTGCTAAGAAGCTGTGATTTTTGGGGAGGTGAGAAGCCAAGGTCTTTACTAAATAGGCTGTTCTTGGGCACCATCCTAGAATCAAAGAATAGCTTGAGTTGGAAGGAGTCTTAAAGGTGATATAATTCCATCCCCCTGTCACAGGCAGGCACACCTTCCACTAGATCAGGTTGCTCAAACCATCTTCTGTAGTTTTTTTCTCTTTTTGATACTAAGAACATAATGCTTTTCAGGATATCCTTCCATCATCCTCTTCAGTTGGAGATGAGCTGGAGTTGCCCAGCTGGAGCTGCAGACCGTGCCTGTGCTAGGGAAGGAGGCTGAATTACCATCACGAGTAGAGTTCCCATTCCCTAAATACCCTGGCTTTGAGTTGGGAGGAAGAGGAGGTAAAGAAGATCTTGTATGCTTCCTCCTTCTTTTCAGGAAGAAGAAAGTGTGCAGAGCAGCTGGGTGCCAAGTTCAGGGAGAGCTGCACTTCCTAGAGTGGGGAGCACCGGACTGGCACTGCAGATCCCCTGCAAAACACGGAGCTCAGGAGAAACTGGGCTGCAAAGTTCCTTAATTGACCCACACCTGTTTCGGACCATGCTGGCTGATGAATGCACAAAAGCGAGTACTGCTTCTGAGGTGTGCTGATAAAATGCATTTGTCCCACCTATGGATATGCCTTATCTAGTAAGCACAGGGATTTGAGAGCAATGGAGATGGGATACACTGGGAAATGACAATCCTAGTATGCATATTTTGGGCACTTGCTGCCACATCTGAGACCACAGGAGCAAAACAACTCTTTGTATGTTACCTCCAATCTCCTCACACTCTTAAGACTCTTCAGAATCCCCTTAAAGGTTTCTGAACAGAATCCTAAAGGCTGCAGCTCTCCTCAGCAGCTGTAGCTCTGCCACGTTACCAAGACCTAGTTCTTTAATTTCAATATCCCATCCTAGCAAGTCATGGAAGCTTCATAGCAAAAGTTGAGTACTTCATACCCTGCCAGTTAGAGCTCAGTCCTCATTCCCACATAAACACAACCATTTTGCAAACATGATCTGATATTAATTACCCCCCTGGCACCAAAAGTCAGGATTTCCTGATGCAGTCCGCTAATGTAAAATGCATTAGTGAAAATGCTGGCTCCAAGGGGTTAGGTTCTCTAAATAAACATAGCAAAGTTCTTTTTTATTTGCAACTCCCAGGCTATTCTGAAAGACTGATTTCTCCAACAAGAAAAAAAAAAGAAGACTAAAATCATCCTTGGGTTTTTAATAGGTTATAAATGCCTTTTTTCTATTCAGTTGCAGGAACTGAATGTCAAGTTGTAGATCAATGAAATTGGAGTCTTTGCCTTAGAATGAAGTTTGTCCAAGCTCCTTTCTACAGCTGTGTGCCTTGTGTTGTGTCTTTCAGTACTGATGGCTGAGGATCAACAGGGCAGGACTGCAATGCTGACTTTTGGGCTAAGGTGACAATGCTAACATTTGTAGATAAAAAAGGGAAAATTGTGCAAAAGCTAGGGAAGATTATTATGAAAAAAAAGCCAACAAAAAACAACTCAAAACTTAATTTCAGAGGCAGTGACTTAGAATTGTTTTTCTTCCACTGAAAATCAGAAGTAGGACTCAAACAAAGCCAGCTTGCAATGAATGAGAAATGTTCAGCTCTGTTAACAAAATATGGCTGTGAGGCCAGTGATTTCCATCTGAGAAATTGCCCGTGTCCTCATTGGCAGTAGCAGCTTTAGGCACTGCCACCTTCTGCCAGTACTGCAGTGCCTTGCCTTCACATTTGTGCCAGGACTTGGACACAATCCGGAATTTCATCTGGCTTAAGCAGAAAAATAAAACCTTAAAAAAAACCCTAAACCAAGACAAATCTCTCAAGCTCTTGCCAGCAGTACTGTCCTGGGACACCTGACAGGCACAGGATGGCAAGAATAAGAGACAGCAGATGCAGGGGTAACCCAGACAGGACAGCCCAGAGCTGCCCATTGCTGAGCTGCTGCTGCTCCCCACGTGCCAGCAGCAAACAGCTGGGGCTGGAGCCTTGTGCTTTGCAAGGCTGGACAGGGCCTGGCATCCTGGGGCTGGCTGGGGAAGGTCCCAGCATGGGCAGGAGTGGAAGGGATCAGAGAGGGCTGTGTTTTGTGTCCAGAGAGGTTCTCCTGGCTCTCTCTGGCCAAAGCTCCTCCAATGTCCCAAACTGTAAAATTTCCATACCGGCTAATAAAAACATCCCTTAAGTGACTGTGGGAGATGCTGCAGAAGTCACACACCAGCCAGTCTGGGCACCTCTGCCTCACTGGGGGCTCCCCATCCTAATTTTGTCCCAGCTTTTAGAAGGGTCTTTGGAAATTAGACCCATGGTATCCATCCTTGTTCTGCTTCTGTTTGTATGTCCTGTTCTTAGGGATGAAAGCAAGGAACTGTGTTGAAGCCCTAGTCTACCTTCTCATGTGATGAAAAGAGGCTGAAACAGTGGTGGGGATTTCAATCCAGAAGTGTATACATATAGCTGGTGTCATATAACTGAATTGCTAAAAAATGTCTACTCAGTCCTCTTGCCATTTCAGAGCAATTAAAAATTCGTGCACTGGTATGATAAGATCAGGTACCAACACCAGCATCTCATCTTCACCTGTTTCAAAACACAAATACCTGTTTAACATTACTCCACTGCAAATAATTTTGTATCCGAAATGCTGTTCAGTGCCTATAATAGAGTCTATTCAGATAATGGTCCCTTCATATTTATAAGAAAGGCTGCAAACTTCTTATATGTTGAAAGAAAATTCAATTACAATTTCAAAAGACTACTTGTCCAGGTCAAGTTTTGTTTGAATCATCTAATGAGGCACACTTAATCGCTGGGAAACTGCAGCATTTTTTAGACCAGTTTTGAACTGTTAATTCTGAGACTAAGCTCATCATTGTATTGAATGGTTTCTCTTTGCCATGTTTCATTATAAATTTAACTTCCTTGATTTCAGCTAAAACAAGATCCCTTTCGGTTTTGGTGGTCTAACCTTGCATATTCTGTTCTTCCTTGGAATCACATCCTAGAAAATGTTTTCCTTTTGTCTTCCATGCTTGTGGAGGGATGAGTAGAATGCCAGCTTCAGTCTACACCAAATTTTTTTAAATACAAAAAAAAAGTTTGCTGTACAGGTTTTCTACCAGGGTCAGGATCTAGGGGAGGGGGTAGAGGATTCTAAAATTTCAAAACTAAGTACCTCTTTTCTACCCAGAGTTTTCAGAATTCATTCTTTGTCTTGCAGGTCCAAAAGGTTAAAAATAACAGTACCTCCTGAGACTTCTCCCTGGGCTGTGCTCTTCCCTGGGATTCTGTGAGCTTTTTCCACCCAAACTGGGTCAGCCTCGTGCCTAATTTTAAAATCTCTGGGATCCAATGCTTTATAAAAATCAATGAGAACTTTCCCATTATATAATCCCAGCAGTCACATATGATGTGGTCTTGCCCGATTCTGCTTAAGCTTGATTTTATATATTGAAATGATGATTATTAGTTTTAAAGAGCTGCGAGCTTCTCTTGAAAAATTATGGGGAAAATTCTTCATGCGTGGAGTCTTTATCTGTTTTTGCAAATTCTTCACTTTTCAGGCAGGAAGACTTCTGTTAAATGAGAATGTTTCCTCATGGAACGTAGGAAATTGACTTTTAAGCTAAAGGTTGAGAAAGTACATTTTCTTATATTTGCTCCAGTTGTGTTTGTGATCTCTTTTACTCTCTGAAAATGTAATTACAAGAAATATTGATGGAGTTTACAAATATCTCCACAGATCTGTTTCTCTAGACATTTGATACCCAAGTTATTCCTGCAGCTAGCCTGCGAGGTCTGGGAAGAACTCAAGCAACATTAAATTATATAGGGGGCTGTAACTATCAGATCAATGAATAAACCAAAAATAATTTCAGTTTTTAAATAAAATACCTCATTGTTTTTTTCATTCTCTGCTTAGACAGACTCTTCTTTGCTATAATGCCTACAAAATATATGACAACTGTTTGACAGCTTGCATGCTGCACCAGTGTCCAGCGTACCCACCTGTTGCTGTGCTCTGGCTTTCCTGGTAATATCCAGCTGTTTGTAGACTTCGACTGGGTATTGGAATAAGAATTTTTTTGATCTTTTATGCAGCACCTAGCACAGTGTCATCCTGATGCATGGCAGGAACTAGAAGATGCTTCTGCAAAGCAAATTAACACTGTCTTTGGGATTTGGAAATGACATGAAGAATTATTCAAGATCTGGCTCCAGAAAGTAAATCACTAAGTCAAACTGTTAATGATAGCTGTGACAGCAATGCATGGTTTGGAATTTTATTGGAAAGAATTTGACAAATGCTTTAGATAATGAACAAAGTAATAAAAAATCAATGTCTATTCCCAGATAATTTGTGAAAAGGAAAAGGAGTTTATTTATCAAATATATTGTTTCTGCAAATAGTTCACCTCATGATTTCAGAGG
The DNA here is from genome assembly GCF_014805655.1 of Passer montanus. Classification (NCBI taxonomy): domain Eukaryota; kingdom Metazoa; phylum Chordata; class Aves; order Passeriformes; family Passeridae; genus Passer; species Passer montanus. Next base: position 2,255,384 of record NW_024372148.1, read on the forward strand.
GGAAGTAGGTAGGAAGAGAAAATGAGCTTAGCAAAACAAACATTGGTTTATATGTCAATATTCTTGTAAATGACAACGACAGAAGGGAAATACAGCTAATACGATATGGGAACAAAATAACTTCTGAAATGAAAATTTTGTTGTGACTCTTCTAAACCTCACCAGATCCATAACAATGACAAATCCAAGAACCACCCAGTGCACCCTGATATTGAGCATGGGGCTGCAGGAGAGCCCTGGCTGTGCTGCTCCAGTAGTGCTTCCCAGCTCTCCCACTCTCTCAATCACTTTTTGGTGCCATATATTTCCTTTTTACTCAGTTTGTCTGCAGCAAATGAGTGCTTGGGAAGCAAACAGACACATTTCTGTATTCCAGGGGAATAGCAAGCTGATTTACAGCAGATTTCCTTATGACTTTTTAAGGACAACATTAATATCATTTATAGTCAACCTAATCATTCCCTTTGACAGAAACAACTGCAGAAGAGGGAAACTTCTTCTTGTGACTTCTACCTTAATTAGGAAGCCAGAGGTGTATATGTCTGAAACCTATCTGGGATGGAGCTGGGCAGGTTTAAAAACCCCAGGACATCTGTCAATTCAATACCCAGCTACCGGCCAGCCCTAGCCAGAGTGCAGACATGTCTGTGTCACCTTTTGCTACATCCCTTTGGCATTGAGTTTCATGGCAGCACCCCTCCCCACCTTCCAAGGTTTTCATTTCAGTCTGATGAATTCCTGTGATGGTTTTGGATGGGGTAGAGTTAATTTTCTTCACACCAGCTGGTAAGGGGTGCTGGCTTGGACTTGTGCTGTAAACAGTGTTGATAGTTCAGGGGTGTTTTAGCCATTGCTGAGCTGTGCTTACACGGAATTAAGGCTTTTTCTGCTCCTCACATCACCCCACCAGCGAGGAGGCTGAGGGTGCAGGGGGACCTGGGAGGGGACACAACCAGGAGAGCTTCCCTACCCAACAGACCAGAAGGGTGTCCCAGCCTATATGGGATCATTCTGAGCAAAAAGAGCTGAGGGATGAGGCAGGAAGGGTTCAGAGTGATGGAGTTTGTCTTCCCGAGTCACTGTTAGGTGTGATGGATCCCAGCTTTCCTGGGGGTGGCTGAACACCTGCCTGCCCCTGGGAAGTGGTGAATGAATTCCTTGTTTTGCTTTGCTTGTGTGTGGCTTTTGCTTTACCTATTGAACTTCTTTTGTCACAGCTGATGAGTTTTCTCGCTTTTGCTCTCCCAAATGTCTTCCCCCATCCCACAGGGAGAAGTGAGTGAGGGGCTGTGTGGGGCTCAGTTGCCAGCTGGGGTTTGCAGGCAGAGGGGAACAGCTGCTCCAGAAAGGTACAATAACTTATTTTGTTTCCAACTGGAGTCATCGTGATTTTTTATGGCTCATTTTTAGTCTGATCAGATGTGGGAGAGGAAACAGGTAACACCATAGCAGAGATCAGGATGAAAACAAAGCCAGGGGAGTTCAGAAAGCACAGCTGAGATCTGTCCCCCTCTTGCCTGCAAAAACACAAGTTTACAACCTGAGAAAGCACAGCAGCCAAGTGTCTGTGTGTCTGTGTGTCTGTGTGTCTGTGTGTGTACATGTAGGTGGTTTATGGGGTCCTGCCGTGCCCATTTGCTCTCCCCTCGGTGCAGATGCTCCTCCTCACTTCTGTGGGAAAAAGAAGAGCATTAAGTTTGAGGTTTGCCCTTTCAGGTCCCGTGTCCTCCCCCAAGGAGAGCTGCTGGTGTTGCTCTCAGGGGGATGACAGTCCCCAAGCACAGCTTGGCTCTGCACCTGGAGAAATCCCACCACACCTTCTTCTGTGGAAGAGCAGCGTGGGGCAGAGGTCTTCTGCTAGTGCAATGGCACAGGGGAAAGTGGAGCCCTCAAGGTGCTCCAGGGTCCTGGAGACCTGGCAGGTGAAAGGAGGCCGTGGTCAGGGCTGGCAGCTGCTTGCTGTGCTGTCCTCACGCCCTGGACTTCAGCACTGCTTGCTGCTCCCCTGGATGTCTCAGGAGCAATCCAAGAGCTGGCCTCTTGAGGGGCCACCCTTTATTCCCTGTGCTTTATTCCCAAAAGCAGAATCTCATTAGATTCTAGTGGGGAAAACTGTCAACAGAAAAATCCTTTTTCTCTGCCAAATACCAGGACCCTAAATAAGAATGCAACTGCAACTGGAGAATAAGCTGAGCAAAATGAACCTCTCAGGGGGTCTCTTCTTTCCCATTAAAGCCCTAAAACCAGGCAACATGTATCTGGGAGTTTTGTGGTCTTCTTTCCTTTCCATAGTGCTATCTTCCATCAGTAATAATAACCTTTTAGGGATATGTTTTCCTTTCATGTCTATCCTACTACACAGAAATACAGGCAAGCATTGTCTTTCTCCTTGAGAGAGACCCTGTTTGCAATGAGGGAAAATGACATCTGAAGAAGACAGGTGACACTGAGCTCTCCAGACTCAGCTCTACATTTGCTTGCACCACTGCAAAAAACTTTTCCAAGGATCTTGGAGGGTGTGGAGGGGGACGGAGCATTTCCACAGCTTAGTAAGAAATGGCTGCAAAATTCAGCTTATTTTAGGGTGTCAGATGGATTTCTGCCACTATGCCCATTCAAAGTCAAGATATCCTAAACTGGGGATATGAGCAACAGTGCTCGGGGAGCAGACAGCAGGCATTGAATGCTGCTGTAATCAATGAAGGTTTATGCAATGAGTGGCTTTTAGTAGTATTTAAATCTCAGATGTATGTGGAAAACATCAACTTGTGGAACTTTCTGTCCTCAGTAATTTAGATTGTGTTCATTGAAACTGAACAGAGAGCATCGAGTACTCTCAAGTTCATTTAAAGCCCACGCTAAGTTATGGCCTCAAATTCACATTTAAAGCACCAGGGAAGAAGAAACCTGACTTTCAAACAGTGATTGTAAGTCCTAGTTTTAAAGGTAGTAATGAAATGCCCATGGAAGGAAACTGTGTATTATTGGTTTCAGACATACTCCTTGGCTTGGAGAAAAACAAAAGAAAAACGTTGGGAAAGTCATTACAGGAAGGATTGGTTTCTGTTTTTCAAGGTTACACGAGTCTCACCCTGACTGCTTTTGTTCTCTAGGAGGCTAAGTGCTTATCTTAAACATCAGGGAGGCTCTTCATGTGCAGCATCCACCCAGGCAATAGCAAAGGTACAGTAAGGATCTTAAAACATGAAAAAACAAAAACCAAAGAAACACAGTCCTAGTCTGCCCAGAAATAAGACTTTTTCTTTTATCTGACCAGATTTCTGAAAATAATATTTGCAATACTATGATTTTTCCTCCTGAGAAGAATGAAGTACCTTGAGGGAGCCTACAGGAAAGATGTAGAGACTATTTACAAGGGCCTGGAGTGGCAGGACAAGGGGGAATGGCTTCACACTGACATAGAGTAGGTTTAGATTAGGTGTTAGGCAGAAATTCTTTACTTTATGGTGGTGATGGTGGTGAGGCACAGAAGCAGGTTGCCCAGAGAAGCTGTGGATGCCCCATCCCTGGAAGTTTTCAAGGCCAGGCTGAACAATTCTTGGAGCAACCTGGTCTAGTGGAAACTGTCCCTGCCCCATGGCAGGAGGAGTTGGAACAAGATGACCTCTTAAGGTCCCTTCCAACTCAGGCCATTCTATGATTCTGTGGATTTCCTTCTACAGACTCCAGCTCGCCATCTGTACTTTGCTTTCCCTTGCACAGTCTGAATTTACTTTTCCTGAGGATCTATGGGCATAAAGACCAAATAGCACAGTGCAGGGGAATCTGGCAAGCCTCATCCTCCTGCTGGGTGAAGTACAACGTCTCACTGTACCTGATGGCAAACTCCATGTTTTGATAGATTTAGATGTGAAGCTCCAGCTTAAATGGTGGCACAGAGTTTCAAGCATCTATAACCTATGGGAAATCACTGAGTGCCAAATCTTTATGCTAAATCTCAGGCTCCTACTCAGAGAAGTCTGGCCTTTCCATACAATTATAAAACTTGTAATCCTTTGTGCATTTTTAAAAATTTTTTTTTTTTTAAGTGTTTGCTATGCCAACAGCTGATGTGGAAGCCCAGCCCACAGCTGTTTGCACCTGCAGCAGTCTTCAGCTGAGCTTCACAGCCTCTAGAACATCCACAGTGTCTGGTGCTGGCATAGGATGGTTTGATACAGTCTGTCAGTCAGTCTGGATGTCTTTCTGCTCTGTGTCTGACTGCCTGGACCACTCCTCAGGCTGATGCCCTGGGTATGAGTGACCCGCACTTTGTGGCTCCCTGCAGCACATCCTGGAACTGGCTGCTCAAAGGGATTTTGCAGTTAAACTGCTGTAGATCCCTTGGGACTGATGTTAGCTCGCTGCAGCATGAGCTGGCCCTTCCCAGAGCTGCACCTCCTCCATATCCCCGTGTTTCAGCTTTCTGCTTTGGTTGCACTGGGGTTTGGATGCACTGGTAAAGTTGACAGAAGATATGAAACCCAAACAATCCTTACAATGGCAGCATGGAAACAAAACTCACCTCTTTGCAGGAAGGCTATTGCCAAAAACACCAGCAAACTGTGCCTTTGTTTTCTTCGGCTGATCTCACCTTGTTTTGCATTGTTTGTGCATCAACTTTATTTAAACCCCAACATTTAACACCTCCAGAAATTAACACCTCTCCTTGCCTGCTCAAGCAGGGAATCTGCACATGCTGAAGACAAGGGAAATCCATATCATGCAGCAGTTTGGGCTTCCTTCTCTACCACAGCCTCATCTCTCCCCTGTACTTGCTTGTGTGTAAAGGTTCTTGTGTATGAAGATGGAAGTATGTTCTTTATACACCAACTGAGAAATTATTTTTCAATACATATTTATGTGAACCACAAACATATTTAAATGTAAAGTTGTCATTACAGTGCCAGCCATCTCTCTAACTGCTGGAAAACCCCATACCTAAGCAGTGCTTTTTATAACTCAACACATTAATTATATTTAGCATCCTTAATTATCTCTTTTCCATAGTCGACTCTAATAAATTCCAAACATTTAAAAATAATTTTCAATAATGCTGCTTTCTTTGCATATTTTCAATCAACTGCACAAATATCTAAATTAGCTGGTGATTATACGACATTTGGTTTACTTTAAAAACTGGTAATTAATTGCCCAATGAAACATTTTCTTTTTTAGTCTTCATTGTCCCTCCCCCTCACTGCCCTGGGACTGGGATGGGGTCCAGACTTTCCTTTGCCCACTGTGTCCCTGCTCTGGCTGCCTGGGATTAACAAGTGGAAATACAAACGATGAGCAGCAATATGCTTAAGACTCAGACACATATATATATTAGCCTTTTCCACTTGTACACACTGGCAGCAGTCATTTTATTTGACTAATTGGCCAAAAAGATTGGTTTTTTTAATTGAGAATTTTCACTACAAATGTCTTTGAAATTTTTTCAAACTTCTGTTGTAAAATTGTCTTTAAATAAATTGTAATTTACCATTGTTATTTTAATATTAAAAAGAAATATATTACTTTGGTTTATATTTGTTTTGTTATTTTTCTTTCTCGATTGACCCTCTCAGATGTATTTTAACTTAAAAACCTTAGCAGATCAATGTATGTTTTATTAACAGTTCTTGTGATGCTCGAAAATTTTCAGTGAAACAAAATTCCTCCTAGTAGAAAGCTATTGGGAAGAAAAATAGCATCCCACTTACATTAAAAGAATAAGTGATTTTATATACCTGACTATTGTTTTAGGTAATAAGCTGGTTTTTGTTGTGCATTTCTTGGTGGGAGGGAGACAGAGGATTGAGTGGGGGCAGAAGAATAAGAAGACCACGAGTGTGCAGGGGAAACTTGTCAAAGAAAAGGGGAGAGAACATCAGAAAGAAATGATAATACTCAGCTGATTTTCATTGGTAACGTAATTTCTTCTGCTTTAGTGGTGCACTTAGCACAGCACAGCTGCATAAAGCATCCACAAATAAAGACTCCCCACAGAGAAAAGAGGTGATGCTACTGAGAGTCTTCAGAGAAATAAGACAATGGCATGATGAAGGGAAAAAAAAAATCAATGTAATTTCTTTCTAAAAGTAAGAATTAACAACTCATTCTGGACAGTTTCACAATAACCACTGGAGTTTTTTTCTAGAGGACTTTCTGCAGCAGTCTGCCCAGGCAGGTTCTACATTTCTACCTAGATATCCTGTTTGTGCTTAATGTAGGATTTAGTAGCATTTCCTGATGGGACAGGGATGAGGAATTACAAGTTGAGTGTGATCTCTGACACATCCCATTGTGTGCTGGGCAGATGGGACCCTCACCACCTGCTCACCTTTGTAAAACACTTTGACAACTTTGGATGAAAAAGTAGTGCCCTTATTTAGAGATTGCTCTATGCTGGCTCTGTGGCAAAAAAGAAAAAAAAAAGAAAAAGAAAAAAAAAAAGGTGATAATAAAACAGGGACTGAGTTTGCCCTTGGGGTAGTCAAAAGAAGATGAACATTTGAATAGTTGAAGAAATATTTTCTGGCAGATCATCTCATGTGAAAGAAGGGAAGTGGAAGCAAAGAGGAAATATGCCTAACAGGAACAAAAAAGAGATTTGTGTCTTGGGACTTTCTTTTCTGTGCTAGGACTTCTGTGATGCAGGTCTCTCCCTTCTTTCCATCCTTTAAATTGCTCCGTTCTGGGGATTTCTTACTGTTATTGAAGACTCTCACAAGGATATGCCAGAGCAAACTCTCAAAAACTGACAGGCCAGAAAGCAGAGGCTTTATAGAGCCAGAGAGATGGCTCCTATGAGGGGTAAACTTGGAGCAATGCTGAAGAGAGCCAAGAGCCAGAGAATGAAGGAAATTGAGCCTCACATGCAGGCAGAGGAGGAAACAAGCAAAGCCTCTCAAATACTGTCTCGACATCTGTCTCCTGTGGCAGCACAGAGGCAAAAAACAGCTAGGGAAAAATCTGGACATACTGGAAAATTCAGTACGCATACTTTCAAGGAGGAGGATTAGGTAAGCTGGTGATCAGAAAGAAAACACAGATCCTGACATGGCTCTGCACAGTCATATTTGTACTGAAAGCACTGAGGGTGAAAGTAAAGGACCAGGATATCTACTCTAGAAATAAAATTTATTTAATCTCTGTGAGCAGAAAGGAAACAGTGTCAAGAAATCCTTAAGCTTGTTCATTACTATGAGAAAAATAATAGCCCCATTTTACAGAGAGGTGAACTAGTTGCCAATGGAAGTGAGTTTCTTGATGCCATCACACAGCAGATCTAACTCATACCTAGGCATGGATCACATCAGGTCATTCACCTGTCAATTTGTGTGCCAGCTAATACGAAAATACTTCAATTACAAAGAAGGACTGTAGAATTTGCTCAGCAGAAGATGATTGCAAGGCACTCATAGTATCCTTCACTAGCCAGCCCACGGAAACATCAATCTGTCCAGACAAGGAGTTCCCAGAGGCTGGCATGTGAAATCTTTATTCACAGCCAGCAAAAGACATTCTAAAATCCCTGATTGTGTCTCAGAGTTACCTTGTTTCATATACCCTCTCATGAAGGAAACCGTAGGTACACCATCTTTTTGTGCTTTTCACACTGTGTGGCTGCTAACATCTGCACAAAGTGGGCAATGGAGGGAATGTAACTTTCTGGGTCTTTCATTGTTTTCCTTATGTTTTGAACTCATTCTCTGCTCTGTTAATGGCAAGATACAAGGCAGCAGAGACTTAGACCAGCTGACTACCTGTTCATGTAAGTGCATCTCCGCATGCTGCTTTTTCTGCCTCTGATTCCTATAAAGTGTTTTTTCCCTGAGGGATTATATTTTAAGTTGTGTTATAAAGCCAACACACAATTCCCCAGTACCCATGTTATTTGCACTGGATTGCAGCTATAGAGAAAACTCAAAAGGTAGATGTGCAACTAAACAATTCAGATGAGACACAGACCACCACGAAATATATTATTAAATAAAATGATGTTTGATTTGTAGCTGTGAGACCAACCCCTTTTGACATTCAAGGGAGCACAGCTATGGGCTGTCTTGAAAGTCTCCACACATCGATAGTTTTTCTGTTGCTAGGAGGAAGGGTTTTGAAGTGGGAGGAGAAGCAGAGACCCTCCAGTCAACAGAAGGATCCTCATGTAAGGGTCAAGAGGGAGCAGAACACAGAGAGAAAAAAATATTCAGCTGACCATACTGTACTATTCTCTATTCACTTTAATACCTATGCTTAATGATATGCTTTAAAGCTAAACCTCAGGAATGTCAGGAGTCTTTTTCTCATGGTGACATCCCATGTAGGCAGAATCTCTCGAATTCTCCCTTTAAAATAGAAAGATGAATAAAGGCTTGCCTTGGAGAAATTTCCTCTGGATTTGAGCTTGTTGGTGTGTTGTTTACTCAAATGATTTATGGACTGGAGATTAGTGAAGTCATAGCAACACAGAAATTGCCAAGTGAAAATAAAAACAGCCCTGTGTATCCTTATTGAACATAATCAAGGAAGCAGCTGACAAACAAGGCTTTTTTTCCCCTGTTATGCAGAGACTTGGTATGAGACAAAGCTGATTTTTGCCTTTCAAAACTCTTTGAGCAGTGTCTGGCATTCTAATAACTGTCATGATAAATTTGACTTTACCAAATAATGGGATATTTTTTATCTTGCCATCCTTTATATATAGCCATCAAAGACTTATTTCCTTCTGGAGAAATTGCCATGTCCTTCCAGGAGGCAAAGACTGGGAAAACACTTATTCCCAGCACTGCCAGACTTGCTCTCAAGTCACACATGGTGAGATTTGTCTTTCAGTAAAACTAGTGAAAAGCCATGGGTCTGAGCTGAGCTCATTTCCTGGAACCTCTGAAGACCACAGAGAGGACCTGTGCACCTCTGAGCAGGGGCAGCATCTTTTAGGGTAAGATGAAGGCATCTGGAGGACTGCAGAGGGACCCCACAGGAATACCTTTTGCAGATAGGTTCAGATCCTTCCCCTCCCCTTCTGAAGCCTCTCCTTTATTTTCTTACTACAAAAGTGGGATGATTAGTGTCACTGAATGTGTTAGCATTCTGTAGCACATCAAAATGAGAGTGCTGCCTATTGCTAAGGAAAAACAGAGCAGAATAAACTTTACCTGGTTACTCTCTTTGTCGGTTCAACCACTGTATAAGACTTTTTTGCCAGGCCCTGCAGAAGAGGACTCCCTCTTATTTTATTTTTTCTGGTTTTGCACAAAGGCGAACACAATAGGGTGATGTTTGTTGTGGCTGGACATTCCTGCTGTGATGCAGTTAATAGCTTATTTCAGAGAGACCAAGCTTGAAATCTGACCTCAGAAGGTTTTTGCCTCGGTGTGACAGGGAAGTGGCACCTTGATGGCATCTTTTGACACCTTCATGAGTGGCCTTGTGAGAAAGCAGCAGGGCTCTGGGATCACTTAGACTACGGTAGATTTATTCATTTGTTTGCATGCATAGAGAGAGATTCCCTTTCCTTAAATTCTGTTCAGACAAGGTAGGCCACTAGAGAGGAATGAAGAGTGTGTATGGGCCTGGAAACCAGAGGAAGAATACAATGGCATCTATGAAAGCTGCCAAACTCTAGCCTAGTGCGAGATCAGGGGAGACGCATGTCAGGACCAGTGAGAAAAGCAATTTGTTGAAGTGGCAATTTAGGGGCAGAAAGATCAGTCCAAGAATTAAATGGAAAATGTACATCTATGTCTTGCTGGTCCTTCTATATGTAGCTGAGTAAAAGCACATCACCTGAAAAGGGGAGAGGAAGGATAATACTTTTGACAAGTTTGGGTCTACAAAGATTTGTTCATGACAGACAAATGCTGTGGTACTTTGGGGGACTGTCAGACCTTCAAAGTCAAGAATCCAGTTGAAAGTTGCCTGCAGGCTGCCAAAGACAAAACAACAGTCCTTGTGGGGATGCACACAGGGGATCACCAAGAAGATGGCAATCTGGCAGAGATGCAGATCTGCTGGTAGGAAGCAGAAACGAGTGTCCAGGCTCAGCTGTATTCAGATGGGTCACCTTGCGTGTCTTAGAATCACCATCATAGAGAGCAATCAGGGGAGCTCTCCTCTGCTTTGTAAACCTCCCCATGAGCTAACAGGTCCTCTGATGTGAGGCAGTTGTGGCAGTGGATTGTCCCTGCTCTGGTCCTTCAGTGCTGCCTGGGAGAGCTGTCTCCTCCACGAGATGCAGTGTTCCTGACCCCGATGCGTACAAGCTCTGTCCCAGACGGGTTACTGGGAGTTCATTTCCTACCACGTAGCATTTCCCTGTCTCACACTGTGGTTGTTTTGGTCTCGCTGCCTCTCCGTAGGTGGAGCACTGCCAGGACAGCTCGGAGAAGTGACACTGCCTTTACCCAGTTCTCGTTGTAACAAGAAAGAATAACATCTTCTTTACTCAGCGCTGATGCAGTGGAATACTGCCAAACCCCTGGAAAGCCTCCAAATCAGCACATTTCTCCTTCCCATTAAAAACTAATACAGTACTAGCAACACAGAAAGCACTGGTGACAAAAACATATTTTTCCCACAATCTGAGATCCCAATTTACATGTAAAATAAACATTGAATACAGATTTAACTCGCTTTTTACATCTTCTTATGGTGTATAATAGGAATAACGCCTCTTCTAAAGTAGGCTAGGAAAAAAAGACAGACTTTCATGCTCTGAATTAAGATCTCAGCTCACAATTTTGGCTTCCTCGGCACACAGCACTAGTTTAGTTCCTAATTTCCTCTCGAGTGACTTAACGGTACTATATTGCTTAATTATAGCAGTTGCAAACTCCATCCTCTAAGAAGCATCACTGGGACCCAAACATCTGCAAGATTTTGAAGGAAGATACCACATAAAATACCATTTTTGTATTATTTTGTGTTTATTAGCCCATCACACAGCATAGCTACTAAGCAGACGGAACATTCATTTAAATAAGAATTAATGGTAAGGAAATAAAGAACATTAAGTTACACAAACTCTCTCTTCTCTGAAGACTCAGGCCACAGAAGAGGGCACTTGCATGTAACATGAGGCTTTAAACAGTAAAACACAGCTGGACCAGAGATCCTAAAGGTGGCCTATATCTACCAGATCATCCTAGCCCACTCCTCCCCTGGACAATAAGCATTGTTCTCAGCTGCTTACTTGTTGCTGGTTTGCCACATCTTCTTTTAAATGTCCCAAGCACACAAAACTGGTTTTGATGAGGAGAAATCAGAGATCACTGTGTGGAAATAGCATCTGCCTGGTCAGAGTCTCCACAATGTGTGAAACCTTAAAGCCTGATGAGTAGGAAGAAATTTCAAAATGCTTTAATGTAGTTGCTGTTGCTATAGAAACAATTTCCTGGGCACCCGTGCACCCTGTGCATTTGTCTCACTTGGTCCCTGGCTGCCCAGGGACAGAGGGCCTGTGGGGCTGGGAACAGAGAATGTGGGGGAACTCATCAGAGGTACCACAAGACCCTACTGTTTTGTATTGCCTTCTCTGGAAAAGGTGTTTAAAACCAGACAGCTGGGGAGCTGGTCAATTACCAGTGGAAGAGAGGAAAAGAAACATCAAGATCCAGAGAACTAAATTAGTCCTGATGGAGCTCCAGTGGACAAAGGATATCCAAAGCAATTTGTGTTTTGCTGTCTGAAGAGCCTGGTCTGTGTGACCCACCTGCCCAGATGTTTCCTAAAGGCATTGGTTTTTTCAAACTTCATTATGAAAAATGTTAACTACTGATCTTAAGAGTTTTGCCTGCACTTTCTGAAAGTGATCAAATAGACAGCAGCTAAAGAACTCTTCAATTTTCTTGGGTTTGTTCTGACTTTTGGGATAGCTGGATACAAACTCATGGAAGAAAAAGAGAAAGGATGTTGGTAATGGAGAAAAAACTTAGCCCAAGGCATTTCCAGAACTTTGTCTCTCCTCACTGTGTGCTTTGTCGAATTATTAAAACGTTAAAACTGAACAGGTAGTGCTTCCTTTTCCCATCATCTTCCCCAAGCACCGTGTTTAAGTGGCCTATTTTGAAAGGTGGCTTTTTTTTGTCTAAGCTGTGGGTATGCAATTGCAGCGAGGTCAATGAGAGGTCAGGCAATGCCAGTCAGCCGGGAGGTCAGGCGATTTCTGTTCTGTTCCCTGGAAAGAAAATACTTACCTCTCAGCAATCACATTTCTTGTGGGAAGGAACAGGAATCTGAATGGGGAATTAGAATTTATGCATGCAGCTCCTATTAATTGTTAGGTTGGGTTGTGGGTATTAAAATTTGCCAAGACTTTTTGAAAAGTGCACACTGCCGTCAGTCCGTCAGTAGAGCAGCAGCATAATTCTCCCCTTTCAAAATGCAAAAATGTCATAAATAAACACACAAATCCCCTAAAATAGCTGATGACATCTAACCCCAGTTGGTCTTCTGCTTTGCCAAATCTGTCAGCTAGACATAAGGAGCCTGTTGCTGCTGGTGCCTCTGTGTTGGTCTTTTTGCCTCCACTCTTTTCTCCAAAGACTTTCTCTGGAACAGCAAACTGTTAGCATAAGACATATTGAATAACTGTCTTCTGAAAAACAGTTTCAATTCTCTTTCACTCCTTAAGAAAACTCACTATGGTGAGGAAATTACATGCTGCCCTTTGCATGTTTTCATGAAGACACCTAAATGTTCTCAGCATTCTTCAGAACTGGGCTCCTCCTGGAAGGAATTTAAGATTATTTTTTTTATATATCATTAATTAAGTCTTTAGTAGAATTTTGCTACCTTCTTGTTGCATGTGTCCTTCTGGCATCTTGGCTGTCTTTCCTGGTGGCTTTGAAAGGACAAGGGGAAATATTTGGTTTATAGATTTACAGTTGAATATTGAGAGCCAACAGAAGAGCTAAGAAAGATTTTAGGCTGAATCTACTTTATTCACTAAATAATTATATTTCTGTTTGACCAAAGCATTCCATAACATAGATTTTAGGCTGAATCTGAATCTACTTTGTTCACTAAATAATTATATTTCTGTTTGACCAAAGCATTCCATAACAAAGCTAAGATTGAATGAATGAATTGAGCCAAACAAGTCTGAAATTTTTAAAGACCTGTAAGTCAAATGTCTACAAACTTCCAGCAGAGTACTTTCAAGAATCTTGAAAGTGAGCATGGCATCTTCTCTTTGTTAGATTGTGTGCTTTTTCTGGAGATTGTTCAAAATCATAATAATGAACCATTATTGTCACTTTTAATCCTATTAAAGTGAGAGAAAGATTGTGCTACTTGTCTCTAGGCTTTTTGTAAAAGTAGTCTGATATTTTAATATGGTCTTTCTTAAAAGTCATGCAAGTGGTATCCTGGAATGTGCCTTGGAATAAGGGGGAAAAAGAGTTGTATAAAGCATATGCATAATGAAATAATAGATGTGAATTTCTAGGTTTTCACACTTTTCTTTCATTCCACTTGATATATAAGGACAAGAATAAATGTCTTGCTCATTTTTTCTGCAGATCACCTTGGTGGGCTAAAGGAGAACACTTTGAAACAATCAGATTTATCAGCCTTTAATTTAGATGCCGAATAACAGAGATCTTTTCCCCTAGACAATTTTGGGTATGGTAAAGAGATTCTGTGGGGAAAAAAAAGAGAAAAAAGTAATAGCTTTAAATCCTTTAAGTAGAAGTATGTTACCCTCATTTTTTCAGGTTTAGTTTCTGTCAAGCTTCTGACAGAAATACCAGCTCCGCTGTCAGCTGCACACAATCCTGAAAAATCAAGACAGACACAGTTTACCCTTTAGAACAAAAATTTAAGAACCTTTAGCCCAACCCACCTTACTAATGGTTTATAGGGGTAACAGATTTGATATTATAAAAATAAATATATGTATTTATATGGATTTACCACCCCCCCAACACTGATTTCATGTTTTCTGAACATGAAACAGGTCAGTTTCTACTCTCTTTCTCGTTCCCACAATAAATATATATTGAATGCTCGGTGCACACATTCAGTGTTTTTTCCCCCTCTCCCATTCAGTCTCTTGCCACTGACTTTTCCTGGTTTCCAGGTTATATTAAAGCTTTTGGCTTCGTGGCTGTAGGGAGAAATCTCAGCGCAGACATGGAGCTCAGCAAGGGAGGGCTGTGAATAGAGTCAGCCAGAAATACTGACAGCAAGGCAGAGGTGGGCAGCAAGGGACAGCAGAAGCAATTGACTACCGGCAAAGCCGAGGATTAAAAACATATCAGAATGTTTGCTGGGAAACAAAACCAGCAGAATATGAGATTCTATGAAATGCTCTCTGACGTAAAATCAGAGCCCCAATAAAGTCTGAAATAAAAAAGTTCTGACTTGCTCTGTTTTATATAAAATTCCCTCTTTACCTTTCAGATGCAGATCAGGTACAGGGTGTTTCCTCTCCTTCTGTTCTTTAAAAGCCAAATTAAATCCATGGTTGTTTTATAGAGAAAATTGTAAGCTAGAGGGGTTCATAAAAAGATTCACAGAATGAAAGTTTTAGTCTTTTGACAGGAGGGCTGCATAGGCTCAGCTATTGCAACCTTTCTCCTGCAATAACTTTTACTGACCTCAGGTCCAATTTTATGCTCATTACTCAGGCAAATGGCTCATTGTTTTCACTGGCAGCTCTGCCCAAGTATGAAATTCAAGAGGAAGCTTTGAAAGTGCAAAGACACTGTAGAAATTCATAACCATTGCATTGAATTAAAGCAAAAGCTGGAGCAGTGATGCTGAAAGGTATCTGAGAGCTCAGGACAGCAAAGATCTCCATAGCCAGACACCTGCCAAAACATCTCCAGGGCTGACCTGGATGTCCTGCCTAAAATGCTGGGAGATGCCTGTGACATTAAGAGCTATGTGTTAAATGACTTTGCAACATGAATACAGGCTGTGCACAAGTAAAATCTGCAATAAATGAGTGCCGTGGTGTTCCTGAATGTAAAACAGTGCATTGGGGCATAAGTGATTTGCATCTGAGAAGATGTGTCTGGCATAGAAAAGAATGTAGTAAAGGATTGTTCAACAGCTCCACTCGAGTTCAAGAACCCATCAGAGAGGAAAGGGCTGGGGCCAGAGTGTTCTCTGAAGCTGTAACCCCTGGGTGAACAATCTTCCCAGCACTTACTGATTTTGCAAGTTTTTAAGGAGCAGCTGTTAGCAGAGATACGTCTTGCTTCCTTAGCAGGCACTTGTCTTAGCTCTTCTGAAGGAAAAAAGGAGGTGCAAGGAGAGAGATGGAGCTGCAGCACGGCCAGGAGAGACCACTGAGCATCCTTCAAATGCAATAGGCTGCAAGAAAAGGCCCCTGTCAGAGGAAAAGTGCAAGTGAAGAACAGAGAACTGGAAAAGCTTTTAAGAGAACAATGAAGTAGGGAATGGAAGCAGCAACGGCAGAATAGGCACCACTATTTTAATGAGTTTTTGGTTTTTATTTTGAATAAAATATTTCATCACTGATCAGGCTCATTATCTGTTCAGGGATCACCTCAGTTCATCCACACACTGAACCAGAGGTCATGAAAAACAAGGGCATGTCTGTACAAGGGCATAAGCTGGTCCTGCAGCTCAGTTAGGTTAATTTGTGGGGTGGGACTCAGTGCCCCATGACTGCCCAAAAAGTAGGAGCAGCAGAAGTAAAACCAGGACTGGAGCTTGTGGTTGTACATTTACTCCAGCAATGCTACTGTTAGGTGGCAGAATCAGGCTCTTTTTTGTCTGTTTTTAGCTCTTTGCATCTGGCAACACAAATTCCCTGTCCTGTTTGGGGCTCCCAAGAATTTAAGGGTGGTGCAGGGGAACACTGGTGGGAAATAGAGGTGACAGAAAACACAGTGGTTTTGAGAAAATTGCCCAGTTCTAGCAGGGAAATGTGAAAAAATTAAAATGTTTTCTGCAGGAATGTGTCAAGGTTGCAGCATGCCTTTTTCCCATGGGGGGAAAGCAGTTCCATTTTTCTGAATAGTTGCATCCAGAAGCAAGTAGCAATATCTGCCTCAAGTATCCTGGCCCATCTCTTCAATTGAAACAGCTTCTTCCTTTATCTTCAGCAGCTTTCCAAGAGCAAAGCCAATAACAGCAGCATTTCATCTACAGATGTTGCTTTAAGGAGCTATTTTCTAAAAAACTTTGGAAGAGGGGGATCCCTTTCTCTGCACCACAGATATAGAACCATAGAACAGTTTGGGAAGGGACCTTTACAGACCATCTAGTTCAATTTCCCTGCCATGAGCAGGACATCTTCAGCTAGATCAGGGTGCTCAAAGCCCCAGGCAAGCTGCCCTTGAATGTTTCCAGGGATAGGGCATTCACCACCTCTTTGGGCAACCTGTTCCAGTGTTTTACCACCCTCATTGTAAAAATCTTCTCCTTCATATCTAATCTAAGTTGATTCTTGTTTAGTTTCAAACAATGACCCCTCATTCTACCACAACAGGCCTTGCTAAATACAGAGCAGATGGCTTTTCTTGGGTTCACATGTTCACCTGCAGTGTGTTGTGTGAGGGATCTGCCTTCTCCTGTGCCCAGTGCCAGCTGCACATCCTTTGGGGTAATGCAGACAAGGATGTGAGTGGGCTGGGGGATCCAGCCACTTAGCACCAACCAGTGGGGTGGGACTGGGAGTGGGGAGCAGGGCAATGCACCCCCTCTGTGGGCTGGGCCAAGGGGAGAACATTAACTCTCCCAAGTGCAGAAGATGAGAAAAATCAGATGTGTACAGAGATACCAGCTGCAGGGAGGTACGCCACTTCTGCAGTTGTTGTGGATATTCTATTTTTCCCATTTTTTTAGAAAAAAATCAAAATATAGGAGTTAAAGAAAAAAGCCCAACCACTTCTGCAGTTATTGTGGATATTCTACTTTTCCCATTTTTTCCATTTTTTTAGAAAAAAAATCAAAATATAGGAGTTAAAGAAAAAAGCCCATAAATAGTGCATCTTCTGTTGAGTGAACTCAAACTTGCTTTTACTCCTATTCCTGTATTCTGAGTTTATCATCAAGCCCAACAAGACTCCAAGTGCTGCCCACTGTAGAAGCAAATTAAGTGATTTGGAGTTTATCATTGCAAAAAATCTATCAGTTACCAGGCCACATTGCTCTAGGAGGGACAGTGATTTCCTATTTCATCATAAGGAAATTGGGATTTTTTTACTGGTGATTGCTGCTATTTACCCCCTAATAATCTGTTTATAGGCTGCTGGAAAACTGGGAAGGATGCAGAAACCAGCAAAATGTATAAATGTTTAAGATGGCCAATGACACTGTCTTCTACAAAACTCCTACTTTAAAGTTTTCGATGTTTGTTTGTTCTTTCTGTCCTTCCTAGACATCAATTTTCTCCCACATGCTCTTGATTTTATTTTCTGTAAGCTTTGATGTACTTTTGCGAGCACCTACCACTGCTTCTTAGACCTTAGCTTCTTAACTAAAGCCATTTATTGATATAGTACATCTCTCAGTGAAGTAGTACATCAATAAATTAAAGATTAGTTCAGTGTGTCAGCTCTCCCAAAGCATCCTGGGAAGAATTTGCCACTCTGGAAGACCGTGGAGGCCACACAACATCCTTGCACAGGCAAGACAGTAACTCTGGGAGATTTAAGCTTTTGCTATACGACATCTTCTACTGCTAAATATTTTTCAAAGTCACCTTTTAAACTAACCCGTGGATTCTGCTTGCTACTGAACAAACAGGTGGCATTAAGTTTGTATACTATATAGAGAGGTGTCCAAACCAATTTTCAGCTGTCTCTTACCACATTTTGTTTTTCCTGCTCTCTGATCTGATTTTATGCAGGCTACTTGTAGCAGTAAACAGTTTTGGCCTGCATTTATATTCATCATGTTCCCTGTGTGACTCAAGCCCCTACTGCACTCCTGACAAATGTGCCTGCAAAGTTTCATTGCACCTAATTGTTTGCAAAGGCATGGCCTGAGGTGCATTGCTGCTGAAGAGGATATCATCAGGCTTATATTAACCATTTATGTGAGACACTTAAATGCTCTTTATTGCTATTTTTGTATTGGCACTCCCACATTTCTTGGTGTTTATTTCAGGATTTTGCACTATTCATAAAATTCGCTAAGTTTTATGCCTTGACCTTGCAGTCAATTTACAGGATTATACCTCAGACAAGATTTCAGAATGGGAGGCAAAAAAGTAGAGATCAGAGCCCATACTTGCATTCCTAGACAGATGCTTTAGGTACAAATGTTCTGATAGCAGAGCAATTCCCATTAATTTGATTTTGGACATGCAGGGTTGTCTGCACTATGACAGATGAAATCTTCCATTTTGGCTTCAGTCCTTTCAGTATGAAAATGGCACCCTGTTATTTGAATACATATCCACTTCTTTGTGCATCCTTCAATGAAAATGGACATGGAATGGCAAACCAGAAGTGTTTTGGGCACACAAAACCCTTGGTTAGATGAAAAATGTGGCCATAGGTTCCCTCTGGTATTTTGAACCAGTTCCTTGAGGAACATGACTTTTTCTCTGTTTTCTTCCTGCTGGTGAGGCAAGACAGATAGAAATCTGAGGCAGCACTAGAATGGTGGCAAGTACTATGAAGTAGCAGGGCTTAGCTGTGTTAGGTGTTATTATAAGAGGATGTTTGTGGTTTGGGGGAGGTCTTCACAAGTTGTTCCCTTCTACTATGCATTATTGGTGCTGAGCTGATAAGTAGTTACCGATATCTCTTGGCTGGGTACAGGAAACATTTGAAACAGAGGAATGAACGATTTTTAGTAGATAGGCCTTATTAATGAACATTTCTTTTGTGCACAGACACCCAGGTTAACACCTGAATGTGGCCATTTGTATGAAGAGCAGTCCCTCTCCAAACCTTCACAGGGAACAAGATCCTGTGTTCGCAAAGGTTTGTGAATAATGAATATAAACAGGGACATGAAAAGGCACTTAGGTACCATGGTGATGGGTATAGGATAATGGTACACACATGGCCACATGGCTTTACACAGAAAATTGGAAATGAATGAATAAATTAATGACTCTTCATAAACCCTTCCTGAAAACCTTTCCTGAGTGCCTAGCCCAGGCTGTACAAGAGGCAACTTGTAAAGTCATCTTAGAAAAAGTTCTGTAGCTATTAAAATATTTTGTGGCAAAATCATTAGCAGAAATACATCACTCAGGATTGGCGCCTCTGGGAGCTGTATGTTTTGGTGAAACTTTGGACTCTAAGGATTGTTGTTATTATTATCTGTATTGCTTGTCAAATGCAACCTGATGATGACCAGTGTGCCTCAGAGAATGGAAGCCCTACATGCCCAAGCACATGGTCACACAAAGTTTTTGAGTCAGTCATAGTGACTGTGGTGGTTGTACTAATTCTCAACTGCTGGCGAGTTCTGGAGTCTTAGGGACCAGCAACAAAGAAGAAATGATTGTATTAATTGCCTACCTGGCATTCAGTAATGGCCAGGTTTTCTCCCATTGCTAATGGACAAAATAGCAGAAAATTACTTAAAAAGGATGAAGCAAATTATGTTTCTCTCATCCCTGCACACAGAAGAGTGTGCCTATGATGTCAGGAGGTAGTTACTTGTGCACTTAGCTGTGGTGGGATGAGACAAATTCATCTCAGCTCCAGTGGGGAGTTTGCCTCGTGAAATTACCTCAATTTGTAGATAATCTTCATCTGGTTGAAATTTCTCTGAGCTAAATTTCTCAGCCAAAAATGAGGATACTCACATTGAGACTGTAGTAGATACTTTGGTCTAAGCCTCCAGGGAGATGTTCTTGGTGCGCGCCAGGTGTCATCCCAAGGAATGAGTGAAAACACCTATGTGTGACCCCAGCAAAATGTGCTGTACATTCCCTGTGAAGACAAGAAAGGAATCAGGGAACAGTTAATGTCTGCTTCTCAGAGAATTACCCATATTAGCCCTCGTGTTTAACTCTGCAATGTTTCCCAAGAAATACGACAAAGAACAGTACTCAAACCTGTCTTTCAGCAAAGCTGGAGTGCAGGAAAAATGAGCAGCAATAGTAGCATGCAGTGCTGACTCCTCTGCCACTGTACAAGTGTTTGCTGCAGACATCTTGTATGTATTCACACCCTTAATTACATAATTAGGATGTAGACATTTATATGTGAGGCTTTGGAGATTTATCCAAGTAGATACTTCTGCTGTGTAGTTAAACATGTAGTAGTTACCAGATACTAGGAACTTTCCCCTATACAGGCCATTGGTGAGCTTTTGTTAAAGCAAAAAGTAAAATGTAAAATGTCAAGAAACCACCTCTGACTGACACTTGGGAAACTGAGCTGCTGCTGATTAGTATCCCATTTACAATTAAAATCTGGACTCCTTTCCTAATTTTTGTTGACGTGCTGTTGGTCTGTGAACTCCTAGTAGGCAACCTGGATTTTTAAATATTCCTTGCTTTGACTTCCAATTACCATACAATTAACAATTCCAACAATGCTGCCTTTTAATTTCACTGCTTGTATTCATTTTTCTGTGTGCTCCTAATTGCCATGCTGGCACATCACTTGTAGACTCTGGTTTAGGACATCAGATGTCTGTATTTCTATTTAAGACATAGAAGTAGCTAGTTTATGCATCTGTGTTGGATCTATTCTTGCTTCTAAACAAAGGAAAGCTCTACATATCTTCACAAGCTACTCTTCCCTTTTCTTAGTCAGCTACATTTACTTGGAAACACCATGAAGTGATTAAATCACGGTGGTTTTGGGGCAGAAACACCCTTCTGTGGGAGCCTGTGCCAAAGGTCCCAGAGTGCCAAGCTGAGCACATAGACAGAGCTGTGCCTCTGTGGGTGAAACTGCTCAGGTATCTCAGTCTGTGATGCGCAGCTCTTGACTGTCCCCTTCTGTATCTCGGGGAACAAAAGGTTTAAAAAGCCTTGCAAACCCAGTCGTTTTCTTCCTCTGAGAAATGCAACAGGAAGGAAAATAGCCCATCGCAATGGAAGCTGGTAAATTTTTCAGGATTTCCAGTCTTATAAGATTCTGTCCCTTCATGTTTGATACTGTTCTAATAGCCTCAAGACTTTGAAAACAGATGGAGTGCCAGGAAAGCCATGGGGATATGGAACTAAGTCAGAAGGAGCAATGCTCACGGAGACCTGTGCTGCCTCTGATGCTGCCCAGCAGCACCTTGTCTCTGCAAGGGAGACATCTCCCTGCAGGGCTCACACTAACAAAACAACCAGCAGTATGGTTTGGGAAGAGATGTCGTGTAGTGAAAAAACATGGGACAGGACCCTGGAAAGTGTTACGATATTGCTTCATCATTTTAAGAAAAGGATGACATTCAGTTGTTGTCTGTCACCACCCAGAATCGCACTAAATCATCCAAGGGGGTCCTTCCACCCTGCGCTTCCATGAGCTGCAAGTACAGTCAAAATCCACTGTGGAGAGTGTTCCATTTATGATTCATTTGGGTTTGTTTACTGCTGTATTTTCCCAGGCTGATGCTATGTTGCTTTTTTTCCCCTCATGCTGTTCTTGCTTCCTACAAATACTCAGAGCTTTCACAAAGAGAAGTATTACCTATTAGTGTGCTCAAGAAAGGTATTTAGCAATCCTAGGTGCTTAAACTGGTAATTTGACTGGTATTTAATGGGTGGATGCTTAGACTGGTAATGTTTGTTTATTTTACCAGAATTCCCCAGTAAACCTACTCTTCTTGCTGCTGCTAATCCCTAGCAGAAGGGATATGAGAAGATTACAAAACCTGCCAATAATTTTCAGGACCAAAATTCAGTCTCCTGGTACCTCCCTGATCTCTTCATTGCTTTGTTCCAGTGAAAGGCCCTTGGTAGCCAGAAGGACAGTGGTTCCTGAAAGGAATTTCAAAAAGTGCATCAAGTTGATATCTGCCTAGAAGTAATACAAAACAGGAGCATCTGCCAGAGACAGGAGCATGTTGCAGGCTTAGTAAAACAGCAGGGGAACCTGCTGTTGACCAGATTTGTCCATATCAGTGCAGGTGTCTCTGCAGTTAATAAGAATTACTATTTACACTTGTTTTCAGAGATTTGGAGACATGGGGATAATATAGATAGCCTGTAAGTCATAAAGAGCAAGTAGATACGACACATGTTCCCATTAATGTATAGTGTTACTCCTTGGAGTTTGTGATATTGAGACATTACGAAATATGGTATGAAATACAGATGGCTCTGAATCTTGACTGTATTTGTTTAATTATAGCAGAATATATTTTGAGATAGATTTTTATCCTATTTTCCAGATGAGAAAAAGGATGAACAAAATCATACATAAACTGAATGTGTTCCGAATTACTGTGATGTGGCAGCTGGATGTAAATGGAATTTAGTTTATCTTCAGAAAAAAAAAAACCTGAAGTGAATGTTGATGCCTAAGCAATAATTTTTCCTTAACAAACTGTGTTCTGATTAGTCAATAGATGAACAACCATTTTTTTGTTGGTGTAAATGAGTCTCTCTCCGTGCATGTTGGCACAACAGAGGCAGAGGCAAGGCACCCAGATGTGTCTGCCTGCCTGCTATGGCCCTGAAGGGAGTAACCAGAGCAAGGTCTTGGGATGTTATAAATAGAAATCCCTCAAAAGAGGAACTTACTGATCTTGCTACTGCTTGGAATGCAGAGAAGTCAGGGAACAGCTACAGGGTCTAGGAGTGGCTATTTTGCTTTTTTACTTTTACCTCTTGCCAGCAGTAGCTTCACTCTGTATGTCCTTACTATCCTGGCTTTGCTGGCCTCTGATACTGGCAAAGTAGCGGTCATGGCTGGACAGTACAGAAGTCAAAATATTAGAGCACCTGCATGCATTTGCCTCCTACTGTGCTGGGGTAAAAAAAACCCCAAAACCAACAAAAAGATGTTATCAGACATGTTCAGTTTCTGTGAAGAAATAAGCCTTAGTGGCTATTCTCCTTTTGGCTCTGCTCTAAAGTATAAAATAAGATCACTTCTACTACGTAGCACCTTTCGCAGCTGGCTGGCTGCATTCTTGTTCTCCAACACAAATTGTTATTTTTCTTTACAATATCAGGTGAGAACAAGATAACACCTTCCTTCTGGGAAGCTGTATACCATATAATCTGTAATTCTTCCATGGTTTCTTACTCCGTGGGTTAAATCCCATCCCACCAGCAACACACACAGAAGAAAATCACTGAGTAGGCTCACAGCTGACTTTTGCCCTGGTAGTGCAGAGGTCATCTTGACATGTGTGGTACAAGTGGCAAGAAACAGCCTTTGCTTTGGGACTCTCACTGGCTGGTCCCCACATGACCTAACAGGGAGCCTTGATCCCCTAGTGCCCCCTCCATTCCTCTTAGCTCAGGGAAGTTGGAAAAGGGAAAACAGGAAAAAAGGACAGTCCATAACAGTTTGTTTTCCAGGATCAGGGTGGCAAGAGGAGGGGTAAAAGAGGAAAACCAATCTTGCTTTTTTCCTCGCAAACAAGGAAAAGTGACTCTTGCAAGAATGGACCAAAGCAGAAATGGGTCTGGATGGATTTATGAACACAAAGATTTTTAAACTTGCCTCACCTTCTGACTTGGGAAATGGCTTTAAAAAATAAACATGTAGAGCATCTGAGCATGTGTCTGGGTGGAAGAAGGCGAAGGGTCAAGAGAGAAGCCTGAAGTACTTTGTTCCATTTGGATATTTACCGCTTCAAAATGCTGGAAAGGGACCATATCTTTCATACTTGATTTTTTCTGAAGTACAAAGCAAATCCTCTCTGTATTAAACAGTGAAGAGCATTCTTGAGAGTAAGGACCCTTAAAGACTCTTGTGTTTTGTTTTGTTTTTTTCCTTCTGGGCAATGAATGACTAGTCCCTTGACACCACTAACTGTTTATGTAGAAAAGCTAATTTCACTTCTGCCAATAAAGTTCTCTTGCCAGTCTGAGTTTCTCATTAAAATTAATATTCTTATTGTATGTCCCTGTCCTTTCCCTTGCTGAGAAAGAAACTAATAATCTTTCATTCAGGGCCAAATTCCCACTTCTTCCCCATCCCAAAGCAGAGCAGGGGGAGAAGGTAATTGCACATGGAAAGGCATATTGGCAGGAACACTGTTCTTCAGAGATGTGCCTCATTTCATGGTTAGGAGAAGTATTTCAGTGACTGTAGGAGACCTTAGTTCACTTCTCTACTGGAAAAAGCTTCAAGCTAGTATCTCATGGGGGAATACCATAACTAACAGGCCAGGGACTGTGGGGGATTGTTCCCAATTTGTCACCAGTGAAGCAGCTCAATTTTGTAAGAGAGAATTAAGTAGCCGGGGAGAGAAAGTATGGAGGCAAGGCAGGGGGATTAGGACACTCACTTGGGATGGTTCAGTTCCTGCTGTACTTAAAATAAAAACTTCATGGAGTCTTTAGATGAGAAGAGGTGTTATTTCCCCCTCTTGCTCTACCTGGTATGATGCTGGAGCTGTTAAGGGAATACTTGCTGCAGCATTCATCAGAGGTGGAGCGGATAAGGTGTTTTGAGGAGCTTGTTGGCACTTTTTGTGAAATAGGTGGGACTGTTTCAGCATCCCAACTGTGTGATGCTCACCTGTGCATGGGGACACGTCAAGCAGAAAGGGGAAGGCTGGGAACCAGATAGATTTTGGTTTAGCAGGCCTGAAGGAGAAATTAGAACCCTCTGTGGCTCTAGCCTAGGAGGATTGTGTGTCCAAGCAACCATGCACACGTGAGGCTTAAGCCTACCTGCATAGGTAAACCTGAAATCCTCCTTCAGCCACTGTGAGAGATTGTTCTGCCCTTACACACAGAGAATAACATTACTACAGTGCTGTCCTCATGCCTGAGGGAAAATTCCCCTTTCCTAAGCAGACTAGTTCATGCTGTGGTTTTCTCTCCATACTGTTCAAGCTAAAAGGCCTGCTCAGGGACAAGAGGATGGATAGAAACATGGCTAGAACAAATGATCCCATTAGGTGGAACTATAATAAATATGAGCCTCAGCTTCCTTTCCTCTTTTACATATTTTTGCTGCCTTTTGGGCTTAAGTCTTGAGGAGGGGAACAAAAGAGTGGTTTAATGGGTATCTTAGAAGTCTGCTTGGAAGTAAGACCCAGTCCCTCAAAAATTGTCTAGGAAAGCAATTCCTTACAACACTGAGAACACCACTAATGCTAAATGTTCCTTTAATTCTAATTTTGAGACACTTGCCAATCTTGTAAATTAAAGATTTATTGCCTGAGAGTACTCAGATCACAACCTAACACACGTTTAGCTGCTTTGTTCCATCCTGTTTGGAGTCATTCCAGAGGCTAAGCCCCTGTATTAGAAACATCACCAATGCAAAGACTGGATGATCGATCAAAGCAATGCAGATTATGAATTCTCCTATGCAGTCTTCCATAAAAGGGACACAGAAAAGTAGCTATTTTTTTCCTGCTTATTTTTGGCAGACAGATTTATGTCAAAGATTCCCTGAGACTGTTTTGTAACAACCCGTGTCCTTTATTTAAGGAGGTAAATTTTACTACAGTAAATATTTTTCAAGTGAATGAGAAAATGACATAACTAAGACAAGACACAGAAGTGAAGTGTTCTGCACAATTCGTCAGGATAGATCAAAGATAGCAAAGGGAAAAGGTATTTCTAACTTCAGAAACTCCAGAATAAATAGACTGTTTCCGATGCAAACTCCCTCAAGAAAACAAATAGGATGCACTTTTGCTCTTTTTTGAGTTGCTCTGTTTTGAAATTAATTCTAAGTCCAAGGAATGGAATACATAATGTGTGTAATAATTTCAATGTGAATCCCAGGGATATTAAGCATTAAATCTGGGCTGAGATCTCGCATTATAAAAATTATTGAGAGCATGTCATTAACATACATCATTCAGCTACTTACTGTATTTGAAGAGCCTAGGTTTATACAAATACATCAGAGTAATAGTTTGCATTCCAGGGCGTGACCAAATAATCAAATTACAAAGAATGAAGCGGTTAGGGCTTGAGATAGCATGGTAAACACTACAACTCAAAGGATCCTCTGTTGTGGATCAAACCTTGCTCTCCACAGACTATCTGCTAAATAAAGGAATAAATAGGTGAGACTTCAGGGATGTCTTTTTCAGACTCTGTAGATATCATCCAAGACTTTTGCACAAAGATCAAACCCAGCAGTCCATCAGGAAAGAAAACAAGCCACATCAGGTGCTGCTCCACTTGTTCAATTTGCTTCTCAGCCACTCAGTTTGAACTGTGGCTGATTATTGATCATAATGTTTTCCTCCTCACAAACTTGTCTCTCCTTATCAGTAAAGAATATCCACCCTGTCGTTCTACATCACCTTTTATGTTTCTGTGCAGTTTTCCTACTCAAATGTATGTTGTTTTCTGCATTCTGCAAGTAGGAGAAAAAGTGTGTTTAAATCTGGAGTATCCTTCTGAGAACCAAACTTTTCATTAAGTCCTGGATGAGTTTTGTAAGGAACATGGCAGAAGATCCTTTTGAGCCTGGATCCTTGTATTTAAGTTCTCTGCTAGAAAACTTGGATTTGTTATCACTGATCCTCTTTACTGTATTACATCTCATCATCAAGATGGGAAGCTTTGTGACTCCCCTAGATGTGAGAAGGTAGCCAAATTTCTATGTAATTCTAATTAGGAGGGGAAATTGGTGGTGGAGTTTGGGTATTTGATAAAATATGTTTATTCACATACATGTAGTATACTTATACAAATATACCAAATCCTGATTTCTTGACAGGAGAAGGATCCAGAGACAGGCAATTTCCTTGCTTGAAGCTTCTTTGCAACTCCCTGTGAAAAATAAAAGTATCCTTTCTCTTGCTCTTGGGTTGATCTGTGTCTCATCTACTTGGGTTTTACACCATCCCCATTCTTCTCAAAAAAACCCACCAAGAAAAGCCTCTTTTCTGTCTCACCTTTTTTCTGTTGTGGGTGAAAACACATGTTTATCTACCTCTTAAAGTTATCTTTAAGCTAGACATAGTGGTCTGAAAGAGATAACCTGACCTAGATCCTTTCCTTCAAGTCAGATCACTGAAATGATGCCACCTTATTTTAGTTAAAGTCATGATAAAGTTTTCCCACATTTTAACACAGTGAAATCACAGAAAGGTTAAGCTTTCCCACATTTATAGATTTGTTTCAGCTAGCCTGCATCTTCAAAAGGAACTTTCAAAGATTGTATTTGGAATACACCTTTCCTATTGTTACTAGGTATGATAAACTCTATCTCACGTATTAGTTCATCTATTACTTCAGTTACTCACATTTCTTGTTCAAATTACAGAGGTCCCAGTTTCTGAATCTGTTTTTCCAGTTTTGGATGCCTTCACATTCCCCAGATATTCTCTCCATTTGAAATCAATTAGGAGGTTCTGTTTTGAATCTCCCAAATCCCCAGTCTTTTTTGCTTGTCTGGTCTAATAAATGTAAGGTTTGAGGCAATGTCTACAATTCCTTCACATTTCATCAATTCTATTACACTTTCAAACCCCAAAATTCCCATTATTGTTGTTAGCTGTCCAGCTTGAGATGAAAATGGCGCGCTGCTCCTTTCACAGAAGCATGAGTTTTGCTTGTTCTGTTTATGTCCATCCATTCCCTGAGCTGAAAGAGAAGTTCTCGATGAAGCAGTGGTGGTCTCCCCAGGTGTTGTAGTCCAGGAATGGTATTTCCCAATTTAGTGTTCCTACTGACACATTCCAAACTATGTGCCATTCACTCACTCCCCTCTTCCCTGTCCCTCCCCTGCATTGGGCTGGAGAAGAGAACTGGAAGCACAAATAGTAAAGATAAGAACAATCTACTGCAAACAGCGATGAGATAAGGAAATGCAGTAACATCAACAATATTATAGCAGGCTACAAAAGGCCAACAATTCACACATGTTTGCTCACCATTGTACCATGAGGAAACCCTGACAATACCTGACCACCCAACCACACCACCACTGACTGGAAGATTGTCCCTTTGCCCGCCCCTAGAAATGATGTGAGGTGGTGTAGAACAACCTCCAGGTTCTGGCCATATTTCATTTCACAGGTCCAATTTTCAAATGAACTTCATATTATTCTCAGTTTCATTTTACTGGGCCAAATTTTTCCTTTTATTATTTTTCAACAACATCATGAGGTACATTTGTATTCTCTTTCCCTGTTACAGAAGTGCAGGTAGAAAATTTGTGACTTTCTTTCATTTCTGTCACTGGAAACTGCTTCTTCCTCTGCTCTATGAATGCAAGAGGAAAATCTCAATTTCCATGGTAAACTTTGGAAATCCCTTGGACTGTCTTTGGCTGCCATTCCCTGACCTAAGAATAAAAGCCTAAGTCCAGCTGAGCACCTCTGAATCGATCTCTCTCCAGTTTATCCTTGAAAGCCCTCACTGTTATCTGCACATGCCAGGAATTCAAGTTTCTGCTGATTCTCTTGCAGTTCCTGTAGGATTTTATATTTTTCTTTTTCTTTTTCTTTTTCTTCTGACTTTTAGTTAGGCTGGATCAGTTCAGATCTTTGGACGTCTTCAATCAAGAAGCAAGGGTTTGCCTGAAGCCTGTTTTTGAGAAATCAGAGCTACGTCACTCTCTGAGCATGGTTATTCAGGCTTACTGCTGGAACTCTTCTTTTCTGTATTCATCAGCTTCCATTCAGTCCATAATGGTATACTTAGTAAGTAAGTCTCAAACAGAGTTTTTCCTAAAAGATATTAGATATTTGTATTATTTGGCCTCAGAAAGTCCAGCCTCTTTGATGGGACCCTTTGACTTTGGCAATCAAGCAGATGAAGTGCAGTGAATGTTTTTTGCCTAAGCTCTCTGACTGGCTCAAGTGACCATCCAGATGGCTGGCTGCCATGATGGGTCTGTGACTAGACATTTCTTCCTGGAGCTGAACTTTAGCCAGTGAATCCTTGTTCCTCTTCATCCCCAATAGTGGGTTCCCAGATGGTGACTCTGCCTGGAAGCAGCTATGGCAGTGTTGTTGCCTTTTACCTTTTTGTCCTTACCCATTCAGACAGGCCTTCTCAATTTGTTAGGACATTTTGTAGTCTTTATTCCAACAGAAAGTTCACCTTTGCCTGTAAATTGCTTCAGCCATTTCTGGGAAACCTCCAGATACTGCTGTAATTCCTTTTGTAAAGTTTCCAACTCTTGTTTTAGCGCCTTCTGGTCTTGCTTTAATTCTTTTTGGCTAGTTTTGTTTTCTGAGAGCAGATTTGTTATTGGTTCAAGAAGAATACGAGCTCACAATTTCTGTGTTTGAATGGCGTCCCAGTGTTGACACCAGGCTTTTATCTTGTGACCTGATCAGGTTGTTTCAATTAGAATGAGAAAATGATGAGAGAGATACTTCAGATACAGCTCTGATAATTTATAAGAATGTACAAAATTCTGCTTTTTTAGGGGAAGTGTTAATCATGCACAGATTTCTTGCTCACAGCTTTTTCTGCCAGAATCCTGTCTAAAAAAAAATTTTAAAAAATCCCACCATTATCCTTCCCTTGGGGCATGTGGGAAGGTTGGAGATCTGCACACTAAAGGCAGAAACACCTTAAGGAGACACTTCCTCCAGTCATAGACAGAGGTAAATATGCCTAGCCAAAGAGTCAGAGACAAGACAAAAGTGTAATGTTCTGAAACCAGTGACAAACAGAAAAAGGTCTAAATAGTGCAGACAACTGTGTAATGGGGTTAGAGGTGAAATGCATTCTACTTTTCATAACTCTTACAAGAACAACCCCAAATGTGAGCCTATTTGGGGCCCCCACATACAATAGCACCCAGGAGAGAGGCTTGTGCTGCCTAAGATAGGCACAGCAATGCTGAGAAACTGTACATTAGATCAGTTCAAAGGGCTGCATCTTCTTTCCCCTTGTAGACTGTCTCTTCTGCACAGCTCCATCTCAGCACATCCTCTCTATCTCTAACACTCCTAAGTTTTATATGTCCTATATTCAATTGGACACCTGCACTAAGCTCTTTTTACAGATATCTTAAATGAAGGACAACATGAAAATTTAGGCTTAGTACTTATCAGCACACAGACAAAGCATTTCATCAGCTAGCTGGCAAAATATCTGACAACTGTTGAAAGAATCGAGGAGTCAAGATTGTTGGCCAAAAGGGCTTATCAGTTAACACATCAAAACAAATTACAATCAATTCTGAGAAGAAAAAGGGCTTGGCAACACAAGTGGTGAGAATCTCAGGACAGCACTCCCATGGGTTTTAAGGCAAGACCTGGAGGAAGGAGATGGGAAAAGCTAGCTCAAATGGCATGAAAGAAGGCAGAGAGCAGAGTGGAAGAAGAGGTCACAGGGAGCACCATGAGCAGCAGAGTCAAAGAAACATGGGATCAATGAGGGAAACATGATGAAAGGAGTGCAAAGATGAGATTGTGAATGTTCCCCTAACAAACAATGAAGACAGATGGAGTTGATACAACACTTTCTTCTGATTTCTAAATACATTTAAGGATTAATGTCTATTCTGTACCAGGACAACTTCTGATAAAGAACACTGCTTATTATAGGTGTTGTTAACTTCCTCTCCCTTGGGAGAGGGCAATCAAAAGGGTAATATGGGTAAGGCATGTGGAGGACTTTACAGGACTGTGGTGAGAAGTGAATTCTTAGAGCAGAATTCTTGGAGCAGAATTTCCTTACAGAAGATAATCACTGTCCCAGACACTGACACAATTCCAGTTTGAATGCATCTGCTGGCCTGAGCTATAGCAGTTTGCTACAAGGAGAGACAACATCTTAATTCAACAGATGTACGGTGATGCAGAGGGTGTGGTGGTTTTTGTTGTTGTTTTTTTTTTTTTTTGTGGTTTTTTTTGTTTTGTTTGTTTGTTTGTTTTTTGTGTTTTTGTTGTTGTTGTTGTTGTTTTGCTCAAAACATATATCTTGAGTTCCAACTAAGAAACGACTAAAAGCTGTGAAAGGTTCTTCAGGGTGAAGATCAGGTGGTTTATATGATTAAATACAAGTGAGGAAAAAGTGCCATCTGGAGCAGTAGTTGGACTCACTGCAAAAAGAAGGAAAGGTGAGGAAAACAGAAAAGGTTGTTTGGATGAACAAAATCCAAGGTCAGAAGAAACAGTTGTGATATATTCTGGTGATCATCCTCTTGACCAAAACACAGGATTTCATGCACAGATCCCTGGACAGCATGTTTCTGAGGCTGTGCTAAGTGTCTGGAAAGATGACTCCACCTCTTAACCGTTCTAAAGCATTCATGTCACTGCCAGGGGCACAAGCAGCCCCAACAGCCCCAGTGAGACATTAGACATGCATCCCCAACACCCAAGCTGATCTTTCTTCTAATGCCTCACTTCTTTTCCTGTCCTGTGGACTGCACAGTCCTCTCCACTTCCCACAAGTCTCAGACATATCTTCTGTTCCTTGCCCTCGTCACACTGTGACTTTTTACTGGCACTTCCTTGCAGTCTTACACAAGCTCCTTCTTCTCTTTGCCTGTCCCAGTTTCTGAATCCCTCCCCAAGGGTAGAATTTGTAGCACGTGACTGTGGATCAGCCAGCAATTCCAGTGCCTGTCTCGTCACACTGTGACTTTTTACAAGTACTGGCATTTCCTTGCAGTCTTACACAAGCCCCTTCTTCTCCTTGCCTGTTCCAGTTTCTGAATCCCTCCCCAAGGATAGAATTTGTAGCACGTGACTGTGGATCAGCCAGCAATTCCAGTGCCTGTGACTTGTGTTTCTTCCAGATGTAACTATTTAGTCACCAGTAGACCATTTCCATGGGTTTTTTATGACTAAACAAGTCTAGCCACTAGCTAAGTGTCTAGATACAACTCTGACCATGTCCCTGTGGAGTTCCTCATATCACTATGAGATTAACACAGTATTTTAGTTTTCTTCTGTCTGCTGAACTTTTTACAGTTTCAAAGGTGGCTGGATTGCTGTTCAACAGGCTGTAAAAACCATCTTCCTTTCCTGTTGCAGGGGCCTTAACACTCCCTACTGCAAACGACTTCAGGCTGGATTGCTGTTCAACAGGCCAGGCTGTAAAAACCACCTTCCTTTCCTGTTGCAGGGGCCTTAACACTCCCTGCTGCAAATGACTTCCCAAGGTTTCTGTCATCTTCCGTTATGGATATAAGGGAAGGCACTGTCCCCCACCTGAGAATGTTACAGTTTTCATTAGACACAAACACTGGATAAGGGCTGATGCAGAAAGGTTTTAAGGGACCATCGGTAAAAGGTGCTGGGGAAGATGAGATATAAGAAAGGACATAAATAAGGAGTAAGACACAAGACAGTTTTTTCAGTAATACAAGTTGATGGGCTAGAAAGGGTATAGGTATGCCCAGGAATAAAGCAAACTTTATACACCATTAAGAAAAGCAGGTGAATGGTCTGAAATGTTTAGTGATGTGGACAACAAAGTATTTGCAGGATTGGCTGCCTCTTTGGAAATTATTTAGCAGTGAGGAAGAAAACAGAGGTAAGGCCCATAATAGTGTGAAAGGATGAAAAGGAAAATAAAAAGGGAAACTAGAAAAAAGAGCAATGTGCATGTGCGCAGAGGGATTTAGCAAATTTCTTTTGTTAGATAGTTTATTAGCAGGGTATCAGAAAATTATGCAGACATAAAGTTACTTACACAAGAACATTTACAATATAAATGCAATTTTCAGCTCTGGGTTTCATTATCTAGTGGGTAATAGTTCAAGTATTGTGAGATGGATTTTAATTCTGTCTAGCATGTACAAGTAAATGACAGTTTGCAGTGTTTGGTGCAATGGAATGTATGCTATTCAGATGCCTGTATAAATTTAAGTTTTATTGGCAGCTGTAGCATAAACAAGGTGCCCTACCTGTTATCTCTTCATAGAGGACTCTTGTTGTGTTCAACCTGAGTGTTGCAAAAAAATATAAAGTCATTACAGCTTCTGGATATTTTTCTACACTTTGGGGTTTTCATCAAGATTCAGAACCATTTTCAGAGAGTGCATGCCCTAAGACCCTCTCTGTCACTTACAGAATGCTGCAAATTGACTCTATCACTTTACCTGCTGCTGTAAATTGGCTCTGAGCACACATAATGTGTCAGGTTTGCCTACTCACTTTCAGTTTTCACCCGCCTCTACTGGGCATATCTAGGAGTAATGGGATGAAATTGAGCAAAGGAAAATTTAGACTGAATATCAGGAAAATTTTCCTAACAGTGAGATCTATTAGAATGTGGAATAGTCCCCCAGGAAAAGTGATGGAAACCCCGTTGCTAGAATCATTAAAAATAGACTGGAAAAAAAACACAGTAAAAATACAGTAGAAAATAATCTGCATTGTCAGGGGATGGACAAGATGATTCCCTAGGTTCTCTCAGGCTCTAATTTCTAGGATTTTAGGAGCTGAGCTGCATCAGTATTAAATTCCCTGAATGCCCAAGATCATCTAATTGAAACAATAGAAAGTTTGCTCATAGGCATGCCAGGGAGAGTGCTCAGTAATGATCAGGCTGCATTACTGCTGAGAGTGTATCACTTGATCTGCACTGTACAAAGAAACAAGGAAGGAGACAATTTTTATCACAATTTACCCTTTGCTAAAGCTGTTCTTGTAAGTCAAATATGCTGCCTTGATTCAGCATTGCTGATGTTATAAAAAGTGATCCTAGAAGCAGGTAATAATGAGTCCAGATCACAGTCTGTCATGGTGGAGTTTTGTATCAAAAGCTAACCACACGTGTTGAGAATCAAAATTTCCCTCTGCAACACACATATTTTCTACCATAGCTCTGTGCTCCTTTCATAGCACACACATGCCATGCGCTGCCATTTCATTTGTCTATGGAAGACTTGTCTGTATACTGAGGGATAACGGATTACTTCCACAGGGAAAAGACACTGATTTTGAGTTTCTCCTCTCTAAAGTGTGAGCTCACGAAAAAGATTTCCCCATTCTCATTGCTTATAATATTTCACAATCAATGTTGAAATCCCAACTAATGAAAAAATTAAAAACACATTTCCATAGCAATACCAGGTAGTGCAGGCATACCTGAAGGCAGTGCTACTTTCTTACATCCAGCAATATCAGTCACATCTCTCTTTGCTGTGAGTAGGAAACCAAAAAGCAAGGAGGGAAAAATTGCTTGCCAGGATAACCACACAGGAGAGCAGGCTATCCTACAGCAGAAAATATATTTTTTTCGGGTGGATTGCTACAATGATTTTCTTCTCCCTTCTTGCAATACTCTCCCATCCTTGATGACATGCCTGTTAGACGTGGGTGCTTTTCTGGGGCCAAACATGAAGGCCCAGAAGGTGAGTGAGGTGGAGTACCACTCATGTGCATTTAGCACAGGATTATCCTCTGCTCCTGTGCACATCCTGGAAAAGCATTCTGGAAAGACCCTTTGCCTTATCACACAGCAGGGCCTCTGCTGGGAAGTGACGTACTGTAATAGATTTGGAACTTTTATTTCCAGGGCTGGCCAAGAAAAGCATGTTGGGGAAACTGAAAATAACTAAAGCAACTGCCTTAGTTCATGGCAACCAATTCCCAGAGTTCCCTTCTCAGATTTTAAAAGCAGCAAAACTTTATGGCTCAGACTTCCAGCCCTGCTCTGGATCCTATGTCTCTGCAGATGTGGGTGGAGGGGAAAGGGCTGCAGCCATCTAGAGGGTTTTCAAGGGCTGACTGTGGCCAGGACACCTTTACTCAGCTGCATGCCTTGGTTTGACAGCACTCCTGGGGAGAAGGGCACTTGGATGCCTTGAGGGAGAAGCTGGACTGCAGCTCCCCATGCCCTTGAGTGGCTGTGACGTGTTGCAGATTCCCATGGCCAGCCTGGGACCCTGGAGTGCATGGTTCAGGCTCTCTTCAAGTCCCACAGACCTCCCTTATCCATCCCCCAGCTCCTCAGCCAACTCCATTCCCTAAATTAAGGCAGACATTTCTCCATGTCAGCTTCCAAAGTCTGCAGGTCAGAGTCCTTAGCAGCACAGCCCCAGAGTACCTCTCCTCCTTCTCCTCTTCACACGATGTGCTCATGTGCACGTCATGCAACATGTGAACATGCCCAGTGCTTCAATAGGAACAGCAATAATGTCCTCCTCCTCTCTTTTTGAGGACTGGGATGAGAGCCTGGAGGTACCAGGAGATAACAGGACTGCCTTGTAATTTCTGACTGCCTATCCCTAGCTGATTCAGGTCATTAAAGCTATTTTGCAACATTCTCTTAATAACCTTGCAGACGCTCTCCCCCAACACTAAAATCATACACAGAAGGCCAAGGTTTAGGGAGATGAAGACAATGCTGATAATGAGTCCCTGATTGATTAAAAGTAAATACATTTTTATTCAGAGAAAAGGGCATTTGTTACCACAAACATTTCACCTTCAGCACAAATAGGAGTTGCGCTTACATTTACTAAGGGATTATAGCAGCACTACAACTAATTACTTCCCAGCAGCTATTGGCCTCAGGTTAGATGTGAGCTACTTCTGGCAATCTGTGGTGTGGGCTCATGTAAAAGGGGGCCCGTATTTTCATTGTCTTGGTAGAAAACAGTGCAACAGTGAGGCGTGAGTGAATATACTATGCATAATGCAATACAAAATAAGAGCTTATTACAAGGAAAGGACTCAAGGAGATCAAACAACATTAGTCCATCCCACCATTTTATGTTATGAGAGAGATATTAATTATTCTGTTTGCATTTTGTAGATGGCCTCAAGTTGTACAATTATCACATAGAAAGGTGCACATTACTTGCTGGAGACAGATTTCAGATTCAGACTTCTTGATTATCTCCACTTGCATGAAATCAGTTGTATATTCCTAATGTGACCCATGCAAATTATAGTATGTTTTTGTCAGTAAAATGCTATTTGTCCTGAAGTTATTTACCAGACTTCTGGTGTGAGATTTCTGGTTTTTTTTCTGGAATCCCAACACAGTTGCATCTTTGCTATTCTCACATGAATCTCTGAATTTTCTACCGTTCCACCTAACATTTTTGCTAAGTTGCTGGCAAGAGATGAGATTACTTTAAAAATACCTATTAGGATTCAAAGAAGGAGGTTCCTTCAGGTCCAGGCAATGAACTACTCTGAAATTATTGAGTTATTCATAACTTTGAGCAGTTACAAATTACTGCTATTAACCGAATCCTGTAATTACAGCAAGTAGCTAGGTTTTGTAGCATAATTTATGATATAGATAGCTTTTAGTGCATGTCTTAGAGAGTTAAAACTCACAGCATGCAGAGAAATGGCTTTTGCAGTACCGTGAAAATATGTGTTGTTTTCTAAACTGGGATCTGATTTAGATGATAATGAAAAAAAGAACTCATTCACTTTGGATGAAGGAAAAATCCTTACTCTGATTAAAATAGTTCAAAAATGGTGTCTTCTAAATTAATGCTCTCACTGGATGAGCTGATTTTCACCATGACGTGAGGAAAATCCTCCTTGAAGGCCTCTCATTGGGAAGTTTGTTTAGACAATTGGTCTGTAGCATCAAGAAATTGCTGACTGACACTAGTCAATCCATTAGAGACAAACTCTGGAGTGACTGCTCTCAGGGACTGTTTTACAGAGCAAACAGAGACCTCAGTGCAAGCATCCAATAGTCCCATGCTGTCACTCAGCAGAAACACACCACCACAGACTGCCTACTTCATACACCTACACAGCAGCTGCTGGTGCCACTGGGTCCCCTTCTGTCCTGAGTGTAGAAAAATAAAGAGTGCTTTAATTGCAAAACCAAACAGATATTCAAGCTGTTGGGTTTATTACTGCTAATTTCTGGAGGTCAGCATACAAAGTATTGCAAAGTGCCTTCCATGGCTGGGCGTAACATCTGGCCATGAAGCTGGCGTTCATTTTTGTGCTTCCCACCTGCAGTAATGATAATTCCAGCCTCTCTTCATTAGTAGCCATACCCCATCGCTCGCCACACCATGAGAAGAAGGTCTTCTGGAGATTATTGAAATCTGGGGTTTTCTTCCCCCTGTATTATCTTTAATATGGTCAGTAAGAGGTAAGTAGCCCTACATACAGTTCAAGCAGGATGAAACAATGATTTATATTTCCTATAATGTATTTTTGATCTTTCTGTTGTAGAAAAACAGTGAGCTTGTTTAACAGTAAAGACTGATATCTTTTTCTGAAAGCAATATTATAAAAATGGTACCTTTTTACTCAGCAGATCTGCTTTTATGTATTGTGGACCATTGTTGCCTGTGTTCAGAACTAAAAAGCTTATAATTTTTAGCCCTGCAAAACCAACCCTCTTCGGGACAAGTGAGCTGGTTCCTCTCTATTGTATCATTAATAAAGCTCTTTACTCCTTATCAGTTAATCAGCCAGTCAGTAAACACACTGATTGTTAACAAGTGTTTCTGGATATCTCCCTTTCTCCCATTTAGTGTCAGCATGAGTGAAATTTCTTCTTGTGTAAGAGACCAATAATGTTTATACAACCAAAATGCTTGCATATCTTTGCTAGCAGAGATTCCATGACATGAGATGCAGTGTAAAGAAAGAACTTTGTTTTGCCTTACGAGTGTGGCTGAGTTTGCAGTGGACAAAAAGTGACAGCTAAATAGCAGAAATCTCCAAAAACAAACTTCTGCTATAGCACATGGGAATTCAAATGGGAAAAAAAGTGAGCAAAGATCTTGGAATTTGGCCCTGAGAAAGTTTATGCACATGAAGCATCTCTTAAAACTTTACTGAATGGACTATCAAATACAGAGTTCTTAGTGGAGGTTGTCTTTTCAAAAGGGCAAACATGAGGCAAGCTCTCAGCATTGAGTGTGTTTTTATTGTAAAACCAACTGGTTTGCTTAGGTATGGATTAGCTTTCCAAAGCCAGAAAACCAGCAAAATATTAAACCACTCTCCATTACTGCTGAAGCTAGTAGGCACAGTCAGAGCTTCTCCCTTTTCTCCCTCACACTATTCCTCAGAAAGGAATCACAGCTTGTGAGCAAAGTGATTCAGAAGCCAGCATCTTTCCCATACCAACCTAAAGCAGGTGCCCCACTGAAACTGCAAGTAACAAATAACAGAGCATGCCTGTATTCTAGTTGCTTGCTGAGATCTTCATAAACAGAGGCTCTCTTTCAATGAAAAGATAAACTTCCCATCTGTTATGATTACAAATATCATCACTGCTTTTATGATCTTCATTAATGACAACAGTTCAACACCACTAATCAATAACCCTCTTACTCTTATTTCCCATTAAGAGGGTGGCCATTCTGTTACCCTATGTTGATCAACATGAGGAAGGAAATATTCCTCAGTGCATGACAGCTTGTCCATGTCTACTAGAGACTCTGACAGGATTTTAAGCCCCAGTACCACAGAGACGTTGAATTCAAAATTTGTAAGGAAGGGTTAATACAATGGACTTGTTAGGTTCTCTGGGGAATATGGGTTAAATCCTTAGTGGACTCCCGAGTTGTGAAGATCAGGGATTGACTGCTAATACAGTTTGCCCAGGAGCAGCAGGGATGAATCAGGGTTTCTTTAGTTGCCCAAGCTTGTACAAAGGTCAGTTAAATAAGGTAAAAACCTCTTGTCTTCCAGACTTAATTCCTTGTTCCCCAAACACTTCTGTCCAATGTGGAAAGACAGCCGGGAAATTCAGAGGAGTGAAGCTCTTAGAGGGACTGACTGGCACCACTACATATTTGCATTGCTTACAGGGTGAAATTACTTAGGCGCTGTGACCTCTCAAGATATACACTTATCACAGTCTGAAGTGTGCCTTAAAGAGCACAGGAACCTCTGTGGGACCCCCCCCCCCCCCCCCCCCCCCCCCGCCCGGCTACCCCCCCGCCAATGGCACACTGTGAAATTTATCTGGATGTGATCCCCAAAGCTGCAAATCCATCTTCTGTTTCCATTACACATTCTATTAGTTTGCCATGCTTCCCCTTTAGCATACATCAGCACAGCTCTTTATTTTAGCATTATTAATTTTTGACATGAAGTCGCTCTAAACATGGTAAATACAGAAAGTAATTGGTATGTTAAACAGGGGAAGCATAATGAGTCTCATGTACAAACGCGACTTGCTCCTGCTGCAGAGTCAGACTGAAACAGAATACAAAATTGAGCTGCCAATTTCAGCAGGAACTTCTTCACCAAGTCCCCTGGTTCACAGGCAGTGCCTCGACCTCTCCTGTACTTATGATACATCCAGCCACAGTTTAATGGCTGAAATGACTTTGAAGCTTTCCCAGTGGAACCAATTTTCACCCTCTGTGAATATAAAGCTCCAGCCTTTCAGCAAAGAGTTTAGTTTGGTGATAAGTTAACACGTGAGGCCAGCCTGAGAAAAAATTTTGACTGATGCCCTGATGGTAGGGCTTTCACATTGTAACTTGTGGTGACGACACAGGGCTTTTGGGCAGAGACACGCTCTTCAGACTAATACTGGCTGATGGGATATTTTGTCAGTGAGATGTTCTGTGTAACCACAGAGGCTGCTGTAGCTTGTCAGAACTGATGGCAGATCTTCACTAGGAGCAGCAGATAGGGAAGTCACAGCCCATTTGAGTCCATGCTTGTAGTGGTAAGCGGTGATTATGAAATACAGGATGAGAGTTTTAAGGGTATGGATAAGATATTCTCTAAATTTGGTGAGAAGTCAGTGAAGAGAGAGGTATATTAGAAAGGATGAGAAAAAGAAAAGCTAGGAAAAAAAGCATACCAACAACTTTTATATAAGCTTCAAAATACTACCAACCCCAGCTTGTCTCTTACTCTTCATTTTAGCCTTTATAAAGATTTTAGATTTCTAGTTTTACCTTGGAAATTATACATATTAATACAGTTATTCCCATTGTTACAGTTTCAAAATAATTTTTTTTTGTCCAGAATCAAGGCTGAAAGATCAGAATAAAATTATTGTACAATCCAGAATCAACAAAACACATATATACTATTTGAAAAGCTGTTTTCCTGCCAGCTGTATGCCTTTTCTTTAGTGGAAATTCACAAATAAAAGACAGACACAGTCAGCAGCAGGATGGGGCCATAATATCTGACCAAGAATAAAGCTGACATACATCAGCAAAACACCCACAGACAGCAGATTCAGGAACCTGACCTGCCTGCTGGTTTACCCATGCTACTGCATAAATAATTAATTGTACCTGCCAATGAACCAGGTAACACCAGGTAGTTCTCTGCTTTTTGTTTTTTTACGACAATCCTTGATCTTTTTCTGTGTTAGCTGTCGTTGAAGAAGAAACTGGAAGAAAGAGAGCAGACCCTTGTTACTTGTGTAATAGCCTACCTGCTTTTTCAGGTTATTGTTGAAGAGGGGTTGTTGACAGGCTATAAAATATCTCAGCTGTTCCTGGCAGGAGAGAATCAGAAGAAAAAGACAGTATCTACCTTATTCTGAGTTTGGTGCATGAACCAAAAAAACACATAGAAACAATTTTTGCCTGGAACATTTAAAATATGGCACAATAATGTCCCATAAAATACATACTAGGGAACAAGCAGAAGCTCATAGCAGGATAGATTTAATGGCACAACAGTTTCTTTCAATTTGATTTTATATTTGGGTTTCAGAAGAAGCCTGAAAACAGTCTAGAGACAAAATTTTCCTTTTCTTTTTAACACCTTTGTGATTTAATTTAAGAATGACATTTCATTCTGGACAAGGCTGACAGCTGAGTCCTGAAACATACATTCTGCAATTCAGCAAGTACATAAATAGAAAGGACAAATAGTGCTAGGATCTTCTCTGAGGAAAGAAACATCAGAGGTAAGTTTCAAATGCTGAAATGAAATACTGAATTCAGCTGAGGTACCTATGCTCAGTTTCAGGCAAGCAGCCAGCAAACATGTGTCCCTTTTTCTTTGTTTCTCCTTCTAGGGGTTATAATATTACTACTATTTCGATTTAACATATGTTTTCTGAAGGAGCATGGAAGCCTTGTCCCATGTAACTCACACAGCTCTGTAAAAGAAACCATAAACTCACAAAAAAAAGAGTTAGAAAGCCCAGCACAGTGATTTCAAGACTAAGTCCCAGAACCTACACGAATAGCATAACTTAATGATGCAGAAGCTGGACAATAGCCTATGATCTCATAAGGGATACAGTTTCAACTTGGGCCTGATAAACCCAAGTACATAAACTTGCACCTGCACTTTCCAAGTGCAAACACCTGGCTTTGCTTTATAGAAGGAATCAAAAGCCTGCATTCTCTCTTTCAACAGCCTTTTCTAAGTGTAAGGATTGGAGTCTGTACGTGAAAACCACATTCCTGGGCTACTCCTACTGACACTCTAATAAACTGCAATCCTTCTGGCTATGCTGTCTTCAGAACTTCAGAACACTGAATGCATTCACTTTAGAAAAATCACAGAGAAGTTACCTTCGATCCTAGGCAAAGAATCCTGAGTCTGAAATCCTGGGTCTGAAACTTTGCTTCTGATAGATTTGTTACATCCTCTCCTCCCACCAGGAGGAGGCTACATTTACATAGCAGATTACTGAGAGCTGGGTAGATGACAGTGCAGAGACACTTTCCAACTCTTGTTCTCAAGAAAAAACCTTAATCTGTGGCCTGATCTGGGCTCAGATGTCACTATACCTTCAGAACCCTCTCCTAAGCTTGTCTGAATGTTGATACCAATCCAAATGCCCAAAATCTAAGGAGATAGATTAAACAATTTTTGAATTTTATATTCAAACAGAGACTCTGCAAATTGGGCAGTTTGGTTCATTCATTTAGAAACATAAAGAATCAAGACTGGAAGCTGAAGATTAGGGTTTGTGTTTAGACCCATTATGATTTTGAATGCATGACCAAGATGAACAATGGTACCATAAATGGTGCTTCCCATTAGCCATCCCAAACTACTTCATCTGCAGGACAACTGAAAAAAGTATCAGCAGAAAACACCCATTGAGAGATGAACAAATACACTTCAGACAGAACCTCTGGACTTTTCTGAAGTGGATTAGCAGCTTTTTAGATGCCATCAAAAGCAACTAAAACAAAGCTTTCAGAGCTGGCTGTGCAGGATGCTCCACACACAGCTTGAATCACCTCACTCTTGGTAATGGTCTGCCACAGAAGCCCTAATCAAGTGCGTGTGTGAATTTTACTTTCATGAGATGACAGTTCCCAAGTGAAAGGACACTTCAGCTCTGATAAAACTTTCCTTCTATTGTCTGAGGTTTGTTTGTTTTCTGGCAAACCCCAGCACTGCCTGTGCTTTCTGTGCAGGCATGCATTTCCCAAGCTTGTGCAGGGAGGCCAACCAAAGTCTTTGGAGGCTTCTCAGTAGTATTGCCTGAAGCAAATACCACAGCTCAATAGCAATTTAATATTGTAATCAGGGAGCAAACTGTGCAGTTTTGGCACAATGTGATAATTATTAACTACATGTATTAGTGTTGTGATTCTAGTAACTAATATTTACAAAAGGTTCCCTGTGTGGGGAAGACCTCGCCCAGACATGAGCAGTTGAGCTATTTCTGAGTGATTGTCAGTGGGCCTTTAAGCCTCTGCTCATGTTCACAGCTTAAAGATAAAACATCAGTACTTAGAAATTGTACTTCAAAAGACCTATTTCATGAATAATAAATTCTCAGAGTGTAAAACCATACCAAGTGCCAGAACGTTTTGTGAATTTATGGGGAAGTTTTCCTGTGGAAAAAAAAATCCTAGAAGATAAGATTAAAAAAAGCACATCTCAAATTCCCTAACATAATAGAAAGGAGATTGGATTTAAACATTAAATCATTCTTGCTTTTCAGATTTTTTGTTTCATGCCATGGTGTCTCTCTTTCTCTTGCTTTCCCATTGCTATTAGAATTAATGACCTTATGAACCTCAGTTCAGAACTCACAGGCAAGGGCAGAGATAAGCAACAGCAAAATGTTCTCTAAACTTAAAATCTGTAATTGTCAAATTAAATTTCTGTGTGCAGCTATTATGTCCAGGCTGACTCAAGGTTGAAGCAAAGTTGCATTCCTCTTTGTGTCTTATGCAGCTCGTGTTGGTTTAGTAGTTCTTCACCTGGCTGAGCATGCTGGTAAGGAGTGAAGGTGGTTGGGTGAGAACACCTGTATCAAAAAAAGATGACCTGTACAGTAAGCTTGACTAACCTTGAACATCTTAGCACTCCTACTCAGAGTACATAATTGTATTTCTTGCACTGATTGATTGTGTAGTTTTCCAAACAGGTGGGTACATAAACAAATACATTCTTGACATGGGGTCTCTTCTAGTCTGTGAGTTGTACCACATCACTGATGTGAATATATGCACACACACAAAAAAGTAATTTATTTTTTAACAGCATTGTAGTTGGGAAAAAGATTTTCTCATGCAACTTAACCTCTGTGTAGTTTCTTCCCTTCAAGCTCACCAATATTTC
The DNA here is from genome assembly GCF_014805655.1 of Passer montanus. Taxonomy (NCBI): domain Eukaryota; kingdom Metazoa; phylum Chordata; class Aves; order Passeriformes; family Passeridae; genus Passer; species Passer montanus. The sequence goes on from NW_024372148.1 coordinate 2,298,794, forward strand.
ACACAATTTTTCTGGCAGTATTCAAAGTGCCTTTTAAATTATGTATGCTTTTGGCTAGTATGCCAGACTTGTAGTCTAAGAGACTAGACTTCCCTACAAAGAAGTCATGATTTGACATTGTTTATTTTGCTGCATAATCACATTAGATAGGGCAGTGTCATAAAGAAGACATGAAACAAATACGTGTAAACAATACATTGCCATTCCTTTAACAATTGTTTAAACAAATTAGCAAGTAAAATACACCCTTAGCTTCAGGTAGCTCCTATGACACAGGAGCCAGACATTAACACGTACTTCTTAGAATTCAGACCAGTACTGAGTGTTGTAATAATGTGGAAGACAAAGATGGTTCTTTGCATGTGTTTGCAATATACATAACAACCAGGAGATGACTGAGGGATGTTGGAAGGAAGTGAAAGTAACCAGTAAAGTGATGTTGGATAACATGGTCAAAGCACTAGGACATATAAAAAAAGCAAAGAACTAGGACATATAAAAAAAATAAAATTACAGACACAGAAGGACAGGTAGAAGGAGATGGAGAAGCCAGAGGAAAATCAATTTCCACAAAAAGTTAGGGAAATTATATCTGAGGTAGTTCACAGGTTCAGGAGGGCAGAAATGAAGAGGTCAATGAAGACTGCAAGGCACTGGAGACGGATTGAAGGAAGCTTTCTGTGGAGTAGAGAAGGAAATACATTGGAGAAAGATGTGTGTGATGTGTGTAGGGACAGGATAGTAGACTAGGGTTGGTTATACAAGTATATGAAGTATACAATATTAATACTGGTGTATGCAGAGTACTAGAGATCTTGGTAATTTTGCCTTGTAAATTTTGTCCATTTCAAAGGTCAATACAATCTTAATTTTTTTAACCAGAAACAGTAAAAGGACATGCTTCATATTTATTTTTTCTATTTTATAAATTATAAACATGAAAAAATATGTTCAAATATAATCAGATAGTGTAAACCTATATATGTGTAAACACAACTCATCCAAGACTAAATCATGTATTTATCCCCAGTTTACAATTTTACCTGTTTCACTCCAAGCAGGTATTTTAAGATTAATAAATAAGCCACTCTAAATTCCATTATTCTCACACATTACTGCTAGGGCACGTAGGCGTAACATTAGTTTTTATAAATTCCTTTAATTAAAGCAATTATGTCAAAGATAAGATATGGTAAGCATATTAATATTTTAAGTAAACATTTGTGCTTGTTTTCAGAATTAGTCGAAACAGGAATTTGGCTACAGTTAGGTTCTTCACTGGTTCTGAGTGCTGTAATAAGGAAGGGGAAAGGTAAGTGTATGCCTACCTTTAAGTATGTGCTTTGCTTTTCTAACCTGCTGTGAAAGCAGCAAGTTAAGGGGACTAAGTACATACCTGAAGGAAAGTATGTGCTTGACTGCCTTCCTGATCTGAGCCTAGAGACAGCAGGCTTCTCAAAAGGCTGTTGGCACACTCACCACATCAGTTCAGGGACAACGAATAATTTTTTTTCACAAGCAACTTAACAATTGAATGGACCAAGGAGTCAGTTAAGGAACAAATCGGTTTTGACAGCAAAACCAGTTAAAACTCTTTTTTTTTAAATCTAAAGTGGAGACTTAATTCTAGCAAAGCATGACAGTGGTACCACCATAATTGCAGAGATGATGAATTTTGGTCTAAAAAAAAATGCTTTCCAGTGTGCAAGAAGTTATTAAATCAGGGTCATGGTCAAAGCTGTGGAGTTGTATCCTGTACCCTTTAAAATACATTTTGGGGTTAGGAGCAAAAAAACCAGTCAGGTACCTAATACTGCTCTTAGTCTGCCTGCAGGTGCCCAAGTTGAGATTTGTGACCCTAAAAATCCCAAGTATGTCTGGAGGTGCTAAAGATCCACCTTATAATGGATTTCTAGAGTTCATGTTCTCTGAACACCTTTAATAACTTTGGCAATGTTTGGCTTCTGTGTCAGTCTTATCTTTTCTGAGATCCACAAATAAAAGGTTTTCTCAGTCTCCAAGTGGAATGCTGACACCTCTGAAGAAGGTTGCAGGGAAGGGGAGGTCAGGGGGAATTACCTCTACTGTCCTTTCATCTAATAGTACAGTGATTAAAATCCTTGCACAGTATACAGCCGAATTTGGTTAAAGCACTAAATAGTTGACAGAAACAGTTACTATTACCTCCTTTGTACATACTCTAGTTTGATATTCTTTGATGCAAAGAAAATTATATCATACCAGGCTACATAATGATGTAAACCCCAAATGAATAAACAAAAAAAAAAAAAAAAAAGACGCTGTAACAGTGTAACCTTCAGGAGATGATTAGAATATTGAAATGTTGTGAGTTTCTTAAAATCTCGAATGTTTACCACAGTGACCCCCCAAATCTCCCTGCCTCTCTGTAAATGTTGAGAAAGAAAGTCTGAATACTCTTGTCTCTCATAAGAAATTACTTACCCTAGGCAAATAGATGACTAGGGCTTTGCAAAGCTGGGATGCACTCTATTGTTATGAAATCGTGTAGAGAGAAAAGACAGTCTGCCTACTAATATTTATAGATGAGAGCAGTTAAGGAAACATTAAAGCTCTGTAACTTTTTACTATAAAATGCATATACCTACAAAAATGGATTGTGTCTGTGGTGGGTTGTAAGGGGCAGCGGTAGTGTCTCTGAATAAACAGCTCTTAGACCAGCTACCCCCTGCCTCTTCCACTGCTGTTGCCTCTGGCTCTGTTTTGTTTTGCTTTTTTTTTTTTTTTTTTTTTTTTTTTTTTTTTTTTTTTTGCCTGCTAAGGCCAACTGCTTCCTTGATGGTTGGATCCTCTGCTATGGCCCGGGCTGCCTCGGGGATGTCAAGGGACCACCTCCACTGGGGCCAGCCAGGCTCTCTTGGTTGTGGTTTATCTGCCTGACGGGCCTGGGCAGCAAGACAGAGATGTTCTTCTCACTTATCTTTGCCTCGCTACCCCAGCACCAGTGACCTCTATCACCTTGCCTGAATGCATCAGTTCTGCTACCGCCGGGACCTGGCACAGGCAGCTGTAATCAGGCGCTCTTCCCAGCTCCTGATGTGTTTGAGTTTAGCAGTGCTTACCCTCCTGGTCATTCCCGTGACTGTCAATAGCACAACATCCAGAGGCGAGGTGTTGTGCCTTCTCATGTCTAGGCATTCATTGGGTTATGCCTGAACAACAGCTGTGTCCAACTCTTCAAGAGGTGTGCAAGGGAAGGGGGAATATACAGCGCACAGAAGTCTTGAAATCATAGCATCATAGAATCTTTCAGGCTCGGAAAGACCTCTAAGGTTGAGTCCGACCATTAACCCAGCACTGCCAGCTCCGCCATGTCATGTTTTTAAGTGCTGCAGCTACTCTTCTTATAAACAAACACCTCCAGAGATGGCGACTCAGCCATGTCCCAATGCTTGACAGGCCTTTCCCCCAAACATCCAATCTAAACCTCCCCTGGTACAACTTGAGGCCATTTCTTCTTGTCCTGACAGTTACTTCTCTGGAGAAGAGACAGATACCTACCTTGCTACAACCTCCTTTTAGGTTGTTGTAGAGAGTGATAAGGTCTTCTCTAAGCCTCCTTCTGCCCAGGCTAAACAACCCCAGTTCCCACAGTCATACCCTATAAGACTCTCTTTGCCCACTAATCCTCCATGCTTCCTGGTCAGGGAGCTGCTGGCCAAGGCCAGTGCCTTGCTCCTTGCTGTGTTTTCAGCAGGGCTCCTGTGAGGCTGTCCCCATCTAGTGCTCTGTGAAGTCCCTTTGCTACTTCACCACTCCTGAGACACAGATTTTGCAAACAGTGTTGCTAGTTGAGGACTTCTAATCAAACCGTCTCAGTAAGAGAGAAAGGGGGTTATTTAGCATGACATTTGTCTGAGAAACATTTGACGGGTCTCAATGAATATCTGGCAGTGATGACAAGGATTGCAGAAAATTGTAGGAAGCAGATAATTTTGGCAATTCTAGGAAGCATCCTGTGTGGACTGGGCTGGCCCCATGTCTCCTGTGATGTAAACTGTGGTAGTCCTGTCTGACATTTGTAACCTGGAGCTCCAATTTCTACATATAAAACCAACATTCAGAAGAAATGTTAAACATTTTCGCACTGCTCTGAAAAATATGAAAATCAGAAATCATTAAAACCAGAAGGGTTCACAAAGCAAGAACTTCATTGAATTATGGTTATGCAAAATGTTTTTGGGAAGAAAGCGTAATGAATAACAAACCATTCTGCTTAATTAAAGTGCCAGTAAATTAGGGCTACTGAAGCTTAATGAAAACTGAAGTCAAAATAAATCTTTTTAAAAAACCATCACAGTAAAATTCTCAGCTTTATCCATATTGGGTTGTTCTTGGAATAGCAGTTCGTACAAAATTTTAAAGATCTGAGTATATGACAAGAAAATATCTAAAAATCTCCAATCTTGACAAAATAGGAAGTCTGTTTTCAGAATAGTCATGTATGTGACACAGAAACATCACAAGGCACTTTCCATCATTTTACTCTGCTTTAAAAGATTCCTTTAACAAAGTTTTTAAAAATAAAATATTGCTAGAATTAACATGAGGAAAACTGTAGTATCCTTTCCAGCCTCCTGGAGCAACAAGAAGTAAATCACATGGAACAGAGGGGACGTTCAAATTGTATTTTGCACTTACAATAACTAGATTTCCTTATACAAAATTCTTGCAGTGGATCCAGTGTGGTGCAGATTGATGAATCATTCCTTGGCGTGTGTAGAAATCTTCCTAAAACCAAAAAAGCTGGAAGCTGTGGATAGGGACCTTAACACTGTCTCTGATAACTTCTGAGTCTGAACCCAACCTGATGCAAGGCCAGATCTGTCAGGTAATATTTTGGCTATTTTCTTGTCTCTCCTGGTGGAAACCTTCCTCTCCTTTGATATGCTGGGGGATCTGCAAGGCCAGCTCACCACTCACAGGAGCCTGGTACATTTCTTCTCTTCAAAATGCAGTAAATGATGGAGCTAGAAAGACTGCTTGATATTGCACAGCATGCAACCCTTTTTCAGTTGCCCAAACTCAGTCAAATTTTAATATTAAAAAATTATGCCTTTTTCTTTCCTTATATCAAGAGAGAGAGAAAATCAAGATTTTGCAGACTTTTACAAACCACATATTGAAAAAAGCCCATCCTGTGAACTCAGGACATTTCATGGCAATGCTGCAGACCTGTGTCAACAGATTCTGACACTAATTCAGGAAAGGCACTAGTTAATTTTGACTTCTCAGCTCTCTCTTCAGTTCTGTTGTCATAATTAGTAAGTCAACATTTACCCACATCTATCATGAGACCTAGGAAAACTATTAGTTGCAAACAGCTGATTTGTTGAATTTAGCTCTGTTTCCTAATTGTGGTTGATCAACGACCACATTTTAATTTCTATGAATTTTATTCGCTGCATAAATTCTTCTGTGACTTGTTAATCTGAATATATTTTAGCCTATGTCTTGCTTACAGACTGGATGGTGTATCAGAGTTTTTGTGAGTTCTAATTCAGTTTGTTCATGAAGGATCATTAGAATCCCAGTCTATTGTTTCTGGTCTGTAGGTGCAGAGTCTCCAAAAATCTAAAGTGATTTCAAGATGACTTCTGCAGACAGTTGGGAAGCTTTTTGGAAACAAAATTTACAGGAGTATTTGTTTCACTGTCTTTTTAAATATAAATTTAGGTACAGACATTTCTCCTACTATGTGTATGCAAAAACCCTGTTGAACTCCTATTGAAAGCAACAGAAATATTCTGACTCAAAAAAGAATCTCTTAAAGTTCACTGTGGATAAAATGGGAAAACTATTGTCCAATTAAAGGATGAAGGGTTTTGTTTCATTTTTGTCTTCCTTGGGTTCTTAAAAATGATCCTCCCAGAGACTGTCCTCCTTTCCTATCTTTATCATTATTCCTCTACCTGTTGGCACCTCACTGGTCTCAGAGACACACTGATAATTTTTATATTCTTCCCAACTGACAGCCTCGGGGAAGGCCTTTATTTAAAAAGAAACACAATATGGCAATGTGATTTTAGAAATATAAAAAGAAAAACTGCCTGTTCAGTCTCGAAAAGAGGTAACTGAGAGTGGGGCCACATTAATGGTAAGGATGTAAAGGGTTGGTGTCAAAAGCATGGACACAGTGGTGGTGCCAATCAATAAGACAAGAGACAACAGGCAGAAACTGTTGCACAGGAAGCTCTGCCTGAACATGAGGAAGAAATTCTATACTGTGTGGTTGATTGTGCACTGGAACAGATTGCCCAGAGAGATTATGGTGTCTCCCTCACTGAAAAACCATATGGACACAGCCTGTGCTATGTGCTTTTAGGATGACCCTGCTTGAACAGGGAGGTTGACCAGGATCACCAGCTGACCCGCTATGATATCTTCCAACCTGACCCATTCTCTAATTTTGTGAACATGAAAAGAAGCTGCATATCTTTTCCTGAAATATTCAAAAGTCCGTTGAACAGAGGAAAGTGTCTAAGTACAGCCCACCAGACTTGATGCTACTTGTGTGTGGAGGGGACATGACCGACATCCACCAACCCAAGGTGACTGCTGGCTGCAGCCCACACTAAAACATCTGTGTCAGGCTTGCCTGCACCAGCTTTGGTGGCTTTTGATGGCAAATTTTGTGCAATACTTAGATGGCAGAGTGGGCTGGCTGTTAGTGTTGACTGCATTCATACTGAGTTGCTTTATGATTCCCTTGCTGATTGCCAAGGCCTGTAGGAAAGGATATCCTCTCTCCCAAGGACCTCAGTGATGTCTGACCATTGCAATGGGAAGCTTGAAAACATTACCAATGCTGGAAATAGGTTGTTTGTACGTGTGTATCACAGAATCACTGAATGGCTAAGGTTGGAAAGGACTGGAATGGGTCATCTGGTCAAACCTTCCTGCTCAAGCAGGGTCATCCTAGAGCACATGGCACAGGATTGCATCCAGGTGATTCTTAAATACCTCCAGTGAGAGAAACTCCACAACCTCTCTTGGTAATCTGTTCCAGTACATGGTCACTCACACAGTAAAGAAGTTCTTCTTCCTATTCAGATGGAAACCTCTGTTCATCAATTTCTGCCCATTGCCTTGTTGATTAAACATCCTATTGCTTGCCACCACTGAGAACAGCCTGGCCACATCTTCGTGACACCTTCCCTTTTGATATTTATACACATTGATGAGATGCCGTCTGACTTGTCTCTTTCTGAGGCTGAACAGGCCCAGCTGCATCAGCCACTCCTTGTCAGAGGGATGCTTCAGCCCCCTAGTCACCTCTGTTGCCCTCCACTGGACTCCAGGAGTTCCACATCTCTCTTGTAGTGGGGATCCCACAACTGAACACAGCATTCCAGCATTCCAGAGGTGGCCTTATCAGGGCTGTGTAGAGGGGCAGGATCATCTCCTTCAACCTGCTGGCAATGCTCTTCCAATACATCCCAGTACACCACTGGTCTCGGACAGCTGGTTCACGGACAGCTCGCTGTTCGCAGGACCCCCAAGCCCCTCTGAGCCGAGATTGTACCTGTACAGACACAGCCGCAGGAGGAGGGCTGGGCCTGCGGTCTGCAACCTGTGGATCACTGACAGCAACACCTGCGACTCCTGGGGTACACAATGTCTACACGCAATGGGGCCCAGGCTGTGCCGGGGCCGTGCTTCCAGGGCCGGGACAGTGCTGGCAGGGCCGGGGCAGTGCCGGGGCTGAGCCGGGACTGTGCAGGCAGTGTCGGGGCTGCGCTGGCGGGGCCGAGGCACTTCATTTGGGGAGTTGTGCCCGGGCTGGGCTGGCGGGGCCGGGGCAGTGCCGGGGCAGTGCCGAGGCACTTCATTTGGGGAGTTGTGCCCGGGCTGTGCTGGCGGGGCCTGGGCCGCGGCCGCGGGCGGCCCCACGCCGGGAGCCGGAGCCGTTGCCATGGCTACGCCGGCAGAGCCGAGCCGCGGTGCGGGAGCGCGGCTCTGCGAGCGATCGTATCGATTGAACGAGATCTGTACATATAGATATAGGTATATACACACACACATACACACTGGCGCACGGGGAAGGCGGCACTGCGGTGATCTGGTACGGAACGTGGCCGTCAGATCCCTGCGCGGTCCCCGGGGGTGGGTGAGGACCAGGCGTGTGCGGTGTCTGCCCAGGGCGAGCCTCCCTCTGCAGCACACACCGCCCATAAAGCTCATCCTCCGGCTGCCGAGCTCTCGACCCGTGTCCTGACGGAAGGGCAGGCTGAGAGGAGCGCTCGGAGGCAGAGCTGATTTGGTTTGGTGATGTTTAGGGACAGCTCTTCACCCCCGGGGCAGCAGTAGACCTCTGCTTGCCAGCTCGCCTAAAGTCACTGTCAGTGTGGACACCTCAGGTCGTCCCACAGGGATTCCTTGGATGGCGGGTAAGGACCTGCCTGCTGGAGGAACGTCTCCTGTAATGTTCATTATCCTCAGCCTGACCTCGTCATGAGGATGTAGTGACCCCCTCGTAATAAGAGGACCCCCCTCGCTCCCAAGGCGGATGACCTGCGAGGGTGCACGATGCCTGTGCGGCCCTCTTGCCTCCCCCATCTCGGGAAAATGGCACAATACGGTGCGGCAGTCTGCCGGCGGATCTGTTACTAAAGGAATTCATGCATCTTGCATCTTGAAGATGCATTATTAATGCCTGGACAAATCACATCAGGTGGAGCTCAGCAAGTCCCTGGCACTGCAAAAAGGAACAAAGGCTGGTTCTACAAGAGAGAGAAGGATGAGACAAATTATAACAGCTGGGAGTTTCTTGTCAGTAAGGTGGCATAAAAACAGAAATGCTAAAATTGTTTGCACATAAGGCACGTTTATATTTTACTGAGAAGGAAATTGCACATTGCACTGTGAAGAAGACACTTTATTTGTATCCTAATAAACATTACATTGTTGGGCATCCTTGAAATCCATGGCAAACTGGCCCAGCTTGCTGGCATTCAAATTACTTCCAAGCACAGTTTTATTTGGTATTTGGAAAGGACTGTAAAGACTGGATTTGCAAGCAGAGGGCCCGATTTGCTTCTTGTCTCCTTGAAGTCAATGGCAAAACTCCCATTCACTTCAGTACTAACAGCTCAGGCCAGAGTTCTTAGCAGTCTTCCAAAAGGAAGAAAGCAATGCTGCCTGAAACAGCACATGGGAAGGCATGGACCCCATCCTCCTGGGCAGAGAGCAGTAGTTCTTCATCTCTCTAACTCTTGATAAGAAGATCTAATCTGTGCAGCACAGGCTTTGATGCCAGCTAGTATTTTTGTCCCCATGGTGCGAGTAGCTATCCAAAATCTGGGCCTTGCTGTCTTTGTTGCATTAGGAATGGAAGAGGATGACAGGAGCCCAGGATTTCTTTGTGAAAGGCCCTGTTTATTTCCAGAGGTTGTTATTACAGCAAAATACTGTTACAGCAAGGCAGGAGCAAGCTGAGTAGTTCCATGTTTGGAAGTGTAAGTCTCTTTTTAGGGAGCATTCAGCCAAGAAGAACTGTATTTTTGTTTCACCGCCTGACACTGCACCATTCCACTTCTGCAGGTGGCTTTCTCAATGTCTTCTCTTTTCTCATTATTTTTCATTCCCTCACACATTCACCTACAACATGCAACCCCCCCAGCTGTTTCACTCGCAACTTCACCCAGGAGAGCTGCTGGTCTGCTCTCTGCTCCTGCCCTTTTTGCCCTTGCCTTGCAAAGCTGAGCCATGCTCTGGTCAGTGACTTCTATTGTTCCCTTTGCCCTTAAATTAAAGGGCACTTAATTGCTGTTTCATTTAGTCTTAAAAACCCAAACTTTTGACTTTCACCTACACTGTGTTCTGTGATTGCTATTTCAGCACATAAGTACTTTACTTTTGACTTCAGACTGACTGACTCAAAAGTGGCATTTTCTTTCATAAGAGCCTCCAAGGCCACACTGTTAACTCATGTTTAGCTGGCAAAAAGCCCCAAACTACTTTCAGACATCTACAACTTGGTATTTTTTTCTTCCACCAATATATGATTCAATAGGATTCCTATCAAAATTATGTATCTAAATTAAAAAAAATTATCAGAGTGTTTAAAAACCATCTTAAATGTTTTTTAAATCACTATAACAGTATGAAATACATTTCCTCTAAGTCACTGAAAACAGATCTAGCCTTTGGTGCGAAGTGGAGAGCGTATTTGTTAGAGATCCACATGAGACTGTAGGAGATTATTGAGATATCTCTAGCCATCACTACAGGGATAATCACTCTCTCGGCACAAGAAATAGGACCCAGTGAGGAGAGGCAAAAAAGAGAAAGGACAAACTAGGCAGTTTTCACTACAGCAAAAGGTAAAAAATGTCTCTCTCTAATTTTTTAATGTATTGGCAAGCTGACAATGGTAACCTTGTTTTGCCAGAACCAGTCAGATGAGGGAAGAACGTGACAGAAGGAGTATTGGTGTGAGGATTATGTACAGACAGGCATGTTCTGAGGGTACTGTGGGGTTATGGATTATCTACATCCAGCCAGAAGATGGATCTATGAATAGTGAGAACATCTGCTCAGTGCTCACAGACAACCAGAAATGTAATGCTAGCACATAAAAGTAAAGGACTCGAGAATAACACTTCAGATATTTAAGATACTTTGATGTAAGTGGGTGAACATCATGGCACATTGCACACAGTGTTCAGGATTAATCAAATGCTGTAGAGAAAAGTTAGGTTTTGGGAAACAGAGATCAGGATCAGCACATCAAAAAGAACTGAAACCACAGGGAAGCTTTGAGCAATGAGAACGTGAGAAGAGAACCTGCAAAGATGAGGTTGGTTAGATGTGGCAGCTCTTAAGAAAGGAGTCTTTAGTCAGTATTCCTTGGAATTAAGGAATGGCAGGCATTTACAGTGGTTGAAGAGAGGAGGCTTCACCTGAGTACCCTGCAAACAGATGTGCCATTTGCTCTGGTACTAGAGGCCCAGACATAGTTAAAGCACTCTCTTGTTTCCTTCAGTAAAACGCTAGTTTGATTAGACCCAAAGTGCATCTTCTGCTCATTGACTAAATTCTGAAAAGAGGATTTTATTTTATTAAACTGCAGACTAATGATTTCAAGCACATTAAAAAGGGGCATTTTTCCAAAGCTCCTTCTGTGTAATCTGTCTGTTAAATAAGAATCTTCCTGACATCCTAAAGCAAATGACATTCTATTTAAACATGTTACCTGCTGATCTACTAGAGAAGCAGGCCAGAAGTCTTTTCTGTTTAGTTTGTGTATGCATGTGTGTGTGGTTGTTTCATGGCTCCTGGGTAATGTTATCCATATTTTTCTGTTTGGAGAATCACTTTTCCCTATGCACTCACCAACCAACATGAAACCACCTAATTATATTTTCATAATCCTGATTAAAAACCATCTAAATTATCCTGCTTGATGTACTCAAAGAGTTTGTTGATTGCTTTTTGATGTGTATTAGAGCTTTTTGCAGAGCCACATCAAATGGTTTGCTCCACAATGAAATAAAAAAATCTTGTAATATACATATGCACATCTTTAAAAAAACATATATAATTTATATTCTGCTAATTAAGCTACATCAAAACCAAGTCTATCACCATGAAATAATTGTGTAAAAGCTACTCACCTATTACAAGAACATTAATTTCCACTTTGCTTTTTTTTCCCAAATATCGATTTTATCTTATACAAGGCAATTCAGCATTTCAAAGCCTCAGAGTCTCAAAGTGTTTTTCCACCTCCATGGAGACCTTAAATCTTGAATACAAAATCAAGTTTTAGAATAGAAAACTCAAGTAAATAATATTTTCATGCAGAATATGAGCCTTCTGCATAATGGATCACAAACATTTTAATTTTTCTTCTGTTGTTTTCACATCTTAAATACGTCACATCAAATCTTGAGAAAAGTTCTGTCTGGTGCAGCTAAGGGGTTGATAAGAGGAGGGGAGAATGGAGATGGGAGTTTGCAGAAACTCTGGCCCTGGATTTGACACTGATTCATGGTGTGTTTTATCAGGAGACCATCTCAGTGTTCATCTGTAGGTTTGGTGCCAGTCTGGTTAATCTTGAAGGTTGTGTTGAGACATCATGATGCATTAGAATTTACTGGAGGCTAGAATTCCTCAAAGCCATGAAGGCAAACCAAGACCAAGTTTGGATGGAATTTTGAACAACCCGGTCTAGAGGAAGATGTTCCTGCCCATAACAGGGGGGTTGGAACTAGGTGGTCTTCAAGGTCCCTTCCAACCCAAACCATTCTAGCATTCTATGACTTCATTAGGTCAGCTCATGAGCACATTGGAGTTAAGGCTTACTTTGTGGTTGTCCAGCTCCAATCACAAAGTCAGCATTCATTAAATAATAAAAAATAAAATACTCCAGGAAAACAATTAAATAATTCAATCTCTGCCTACTTGATATCAAATCTGTCGTCATATCAAATATTCATGTGAAATAAATCTGTAGGTGTGTCTGTATGAATGGAGTGCAAATATCGATGCTTTGCTACAACTTGACATCCAGTGCTCTAAGGCAAGATCACAGAGTATGATCACACGTGCAAAAGCGTCCCCTTTCAATGTCACCTTCCTTAGCTGCATGTGTGTGTGTATGTGAAGACTGACTCTCCTCTCCTGCAAACCTGTAATGTGCTGCCACTTAATCTATGGTATCAGTGACAGCTATGGGGTATTCAAGTACAGCTCCATTCATCCTTGTGTTTCCAGTTTGACTTTCAGTAAATGTTTAATGATCCTTTTCAATTACTGGACCAAACCGTATTTGACAAGAATGCACCTTGTCTAATACTAGCACTTAGACAGGAGTGCATTTTTTAGATAGCACTTAGTATCCACAATGTTGTCATGATATTTGTGAATGTACTCTCCGGTTGATCTTAATGACCCCATTACAAAGGTCTTCTCATGCCTTGCTGTGTTATCACCTCTTTTTACTGATAAGGAACTGCCAGAGTTCACATGGGAACACTCCTACACTCAGTGTCCTGGGTTCAAGCCTAAAGGACATTGGCTTTGCTGGCAAGGCTCTAAGTGCCATCGGAGAGGAAGTTCCATGTGAAACCATTTGACTGATCCTTTGGATTCTCTGGCTGCATCTGATCTCACCTGTGGCCATTTGTAGAGTGCATCCCTCTCCTGTGTGTTATCTGCATCCTCAGTTTCCATAGAGTAGAATTATTTCAAGGACATTGTGGTCTCACTCTGGCTGCTGCTCCTGGGCTTGATGTCTGTGGGAGCCAAGGCATGCATCAGGAGAGACTGTCCCCTAGAGGAATGTGAGGACACTCACACACATGTGAGGACACATCTGTCCCCAGATGTGAGGACACAACCCTTACAGATGACACACAGGTATGTAAAATTAGACAGATGAAGGAATATTGCTATTTAAATGATATGGCCAAATACTCAGCAAGCAGACAGTTAAATAAGACACTGTGGGATATGGCTGTGACTGCTCCTTTACCTGGCATCCAAAAGTACTTTCTGTGGTTCTGAAGTAGATTATTCTACCTTTACTGTTATGCTCATATTCTCTCCCTCTTAGCTACCATTCCTTCAGTCCATCATGGTATGAAAACAAATTGTCTGCCCAACCACTTCCTTCACAGTAATGATCAAACAACAGGACACATCAGCCCCTTGGAGATACTTTCAGAGCGTGTGCTGGCCAGTGCAGCCTGGCCAGACCAAGTTCCTTGTAAAACTCTCTGAAGGCCTCACTGCGTTTTAAAAAACTTGAGGAAAAGCAACCATCACCATTTCTGTCTTGCATCAGCCTAGGGGTTGGAAAATAGGAAATCCACACTCAGTTTCTATCCTCTTTGGAAAGATTTCAAACACACTTCTAGTCATTAGACTATAGATTTTTCTGGGAATGCTTTACCACTCCTCATGAAGCTGCACCACTGTGCAGAAAAATGGTTTGAATTCACTGAGAAAAGGAGAAAAGGAGAGTGAAAGCATGACTCCCCGGGCTAATGATTAGGCAGCTTTTTTGGAAGTAGGAGGAGGTGGGCTCCAGTCATCCCTCCTGTTTTGTACTTTAGTTCATGCCTGTTTCATATCATGTCATCATTCTTATAGTTAAACTGGTGCATTTTGGTATTTTGAACAAGAAATTATAGTCTGGTGCCTACCTACTGGGCATGCTCACAGTGTTCTGCCTATGCAGTGATTTTATGCTGCATATGTCAATGAAGGAAGCTGAGGTTTCTCATCTATTTCCATTTATATGAGCTGGGATCCAGGCACAGTGAAAACTTCTTTTTGTCAAGTTTCCCGCCTGCCGTGCTTCCCCCCCTGCCTTTTTCACAGTGTCATCTTTTATTAAGATCACATCAGAGCTTCTGGAACAGCCATATTTTATCAGGATCTCTCAAAAGAGGATGAGTCAGACCATCTGATTTTGTTTTGTTAAGTTCATTTTTTATTTGCTGAGTTTAGTTCAGATATGAACACATCTTGTCCAATTTATCTTTAATATAATACAGATGCTGGCACAGGCACTGGTCTTGGTTACAGTAGTGTAAATCTGGGGCCATGCCAATGGAGCGCTGCCAAGGCCATACTAAAATTTCACTTTCAGCTTGTCTAGAGCTGCTAGCTTCTCAAGAAGCCGGCTGCTGTGGTGGGACGAGCCCGTGCTCCACTTCTCAATAGCTCTGCAATTCTCTCTTGGTTAGAGAATATCACAGGTAACACAATACAGCCAAAGTCAGACGGGGCCAAAACACTGCTTTACCTAGCCTGAGGCTGACTGGATCACTACTTCACATAAGCCTTGACTGACGGGAATAAGCTGATGGGATTTAACCAGTAAAGAGGGAAAAATGAAGCAAACTTTGTACAGATGGCAAGAGCCATGGCTAGTCAATGTATTTATCACCTGGCTATTTCCCACAGTCATACTGTAAAACAAAGAAACGAACAGTATCAAACCTGTCCAAACCATATTTGCTCAGAATTAGTACACACTGCAAAACCTGTACCAGGAAAAAGCAACTGGATGCTGTTATGGCTTTTCCCAGAAAACATGAGTTCTGTGCATTTTCCCCCAGTTTCTTGTTACTGCAGAAGGTGTGTGCTCCAACATTCTACAGTAAATGTTAAAAATGTAAATGACTTAGTGATTTAACTAGCCACCTAAGTACTCTGGTATGTGGGTATTCTGATGAATTTTCAGGTTTTGGCCCATGCAATGTAACTTCAGAAAACCCAGCTGATACCTGGGTTAGTTTAGCTAGCTAAGCTTAGCTTCCTTGAGACTCAGAATGGATAATTTGCACTCTATATCCAGCGAAAACCTCTGTATTTTTTTTGCACTTAATAGGTCTCAAGGCTGCTTCGTATCTCTTACTTAAGTGAAGCCAGAGCCCATGGTAAAAAATCTTTTTAATATGTACTTAATGCTAAATCAGTGATGAATATGGGGCAAAACTGACCCCGCTTCTCTGGCATGAATCATGAGAAACAGGGCTGGCAGAGATGGCAGCCTACTGTGAACATCGATACCTCTGTAATTAGTGTTTTCTGGAACTCTGCTGTCTTTAACCAGTTGTCTTTCTACTCCTTGTCTGTTTATTTGGTTGTTTATTATTGCCCATGCTCTGACTTGTGAGCTCTGTGGGTTAACAATTCACTTTGTATCATTTCGTAGGGGCATTTAGGAGTCCTTGGAAACTTCTGCAAAGAAAACCAGTAAGGTGTGGATTTGGAGTATTTTTGGAGCTAAACTGCCTTTTGACATCCAAGCATTGAATATATGCAGTGCTTTTGCCATCTTATCTTTATTTGAATCAATGTTTGATTTGTCAAACATTTTACAAATGTTTAATCCTTTCAACAAATAAAACCCACCTTTTAAATACCCAGCACACTTTACTGCCAAGAGTAGTAGTCTGGTATGAAGCCAACACTATGGATGAATGGGTTCTGCCAGGCCTCCAGGCTTTACGTGGCTCTTTTGGGACTGCCTTCCTGAAGGTCCCAGGTGTAGCTTTTGCAAGGCAAGTTCCACAGCTCTGGAGCATGGTGATTGAACCTCTGGCTTCTCTCTCTTCCCAAATGGAAAACCCAAATACAGGTCTATGCTTCACACATGCCAGAGTAAAAGTTGTAAGACAAAGCTTTTTAAAAGATCATAAGGCAATTTGAAAGACCCTGGATATAAGCAGACATCTGCCTGAAGTTCTCAGGGGATTTGGGTGTTTGAAATGTGGAAAGGAGGTTGTGCTTTACTTCTCCCAGTTGAGACCATGAGGAATACACAAAGCCCCTGTATTAGGGTGGTTAGGGTAAGTTTGTCAGAAGAAGGATCTCTGCTGGCAT
Organism: Passer montanus; assembly: GCF_014805655.1. Classification (NCBI taxonomy): domain Eukaryota; kingdom Metazoa; phylum Chordata; class Aves; order Passeriformes; family Passeridae; genus Passer; species Passer montanus. Next base: position 2,315,177 of record NW_024372148.1, read on the forward strand.
GGCTGAATTGCTACCAGTACCCAATCGCATGAGTTTAAGGATCTTTGAACTGTCCTATTTTGCTTTAGGACTGTGCTGTCTTTGGAGAAACCATGCCTTTTGACTGCAGGGTTCTTTTCAGGTGTGAGCTATCAACAAGTCCATGGGACCTTTGATCCTCGTTCTCTTGCTGTGTGATGCCTGCCTGTCATGGCATCTGGCTCCATATCACTTGGCTGAGCTGCATATGTGAGATGGGATGCCTCCATACATTTGATGTCTGAACAGAGAATGGGCCATGTGCTTTTCCTGTAGCTGCCTTCTGTCCTTAAGATACCTTGCAAAATGTCAGCTTCTGTATCTTACCGAAGTAGATGGTAACATTATCTTCTCTCCCTGTCACTGCCTGCACTGGATACTGCAGGATTCAGATGAGATGTGGGGCTGGATGCCAAAGGCCTGGGGGTTGCAGTGGTTTTCCACTCACTGCCAGTCGGTACTGGATAATTGTCGGTACTGGCTAATTGACTGTGCTCCTCTGGTCCCTGCTGGTGAGGTGGCAGGGTAGTTTTGATCCTGGGGGGTTGGTTCCTTGCATGTCCCAAACTGCTCTTGGTGAATTGAATGACTGGGATACCATTTCCAAGTTACATGGACCTTACACCCAGCCAGGTGCATCACAGCCTGTCTGACCAGGGAATTTCCAAGCTAGATAGTCACGAAGATCTGTAAAGCTAACTAAATGTCCTGAAATAGAAGCATGATAATATTTCCTTTCTCATCCTCTGTGGTCTGTGGGGAGGGAATAGAGACAGCCACCACTCATTTAGCAAGAGCAATTCAATTTTTAAGAAATGGGAAGAGACACTACAAAGTATTCTATGACTTAGGGTCATTTAAGCAGATAGCACTGAAGCAAAACCTATGATTAAGAGCAGCAATTATTTTTTGATACATTATTACATATTATTCAAATTCATTGCAACTGGAAAATAATGCATCTATCACATTCATTTTCTATTAATTTTATTTTAAATAAGCCCTACAAATGTTATAAAGAATTTGAAACATAATTGCTAGCATGACTATCCTATCTGCAGCCAAATAAGCTTTTTTTCATTAAACTTAATTTTATAAATGGAATGTGGCTTGAAAGTTTGAGTTCAATCTGTCTCTGCTCAGCACTAAGCCATATATTGGAGAGGTACAGCATTTAAATCTTGCCAAGATACCTTTGCAACCAGAAAGGCAAGAGAAAGTTCAGTTTTGTAAAGGGAAGGCTTAGATTCTGGAGAGTGGAGCCAAATCTGTGGAGAAACTCCTAAAACTGCAAATACCATGGATTTAGATTGATCCTAATAATGCATTTTATTATTTAGATGTAATAAAAATTCAAATGACGTGAAAAATAGTAAAACCTCCAGTTTTAGAGGATAGTGAGGGAGTGAGTTAGTGAGAGAGACTGAAGTATTTTTAGACCATGCTATATGAATGCCAATATAGATGGTAGAGTTTTGATAGCTATTCATCCAACACTTACAGAAAGACATTAACAATATATCACTTTTCACTGCCAGCTGCAAACACATACAATCAGTCACAAATTATGTATTTAGATATTGGGAACATGAGATGTTTTATGCAATGTTATACTGAGACTGTGTGTTCAGAGATATTGAAATAAGGAGTCTCTGGCCCAATCCTGACCTCTTTGATATTTCTATTGACATCAAAAGTGAGAGCCATGTGCAAGGGGTTTAACACTGCCATCTGCAGATTGCTACCAGATTTGCTGGGTTTTCCCACTGATACAGGACTGCTTTTTCGCTTAGTAAATCACAACAGTTAATTTGCTGTCCATTCCTTTCACTGCTGGTTACCCAAAAACCTGCTAGATATCCTCTGATGGAGTTTTTCTGGGAATGCTGTACTAGGTCAGTTTTGTCAAAATAGACTTTTTTTCCCCTCATGCCTCATTATTGACCTTTCCACCCACAAGGGGACTCTGAGCAACCAATCTGAGTCAAATAAGCATGAAGCTATTGAAGATGATGTGCACATCCTGTGTTCTAGGATGACTTAGAAGCAGCAAAACTCAGCGCTGATCTCTTCCTTGCACTTAATAAAATTGCCAGAAGGGAAATACCTTCACTGTCAGAATGACTATGTGAACAGATGAATTAGGATTAATAGATGTTTTTAATGAGCTTTCTAAATTAGTTATAATAGAAAAGGCATTATAGTATGCCTGTGTCCCCAAAATGCCTCCCCAGCATGGAAAAAATGAAAAAGACCCAGGATTGGACACAAATGACTTTATATAAATATGTAGTTTGAACAACAGAGAGAAAAAACTAGGAGAGTCTGAAAATCACTGCATGGAAGAGCTAATTCCAAAAGTGACATCAATGGGATACCTTAATAAGGATGGGATTTGTCTGCACCAAAACCCAGAATGTGCTGCAGGAATCTGTGAACCATCGAAAAGCTGAATAAGAAACTCCATGTGGCACAATGTAAAGGTGTGGGAAGTTACCAGTTTGGGCTTCTGTCTGGGATATCCTGCATTGATACTGCCCTGAACCTGAGGTGTATAAAGATCTGCCTTGTGCAGTGTCAGCTTTGGAGTCTGCTCACGTCACCCCACCATACTTCTACTGCTATTGTGGGCAATATCTGCAGGAGAGATAGAGAGCCAGGCAATTTCCATTCTATTGCAAGCTCTGGTGGCTGTCTACCATGTGACATTTAACACAAATTGTTTCAGTTCTTTGTTTTCATATCTAAAATTAGGATAAAAGAATAATCATATCCCTTTGTAAAATGTATCGGATTTTTTGCAAAAAAACCCCCTCATATTTGAATCACTCTGTTTACTAATTTATTCTTGATAAAGATTCTGAGTAAGAATTTTAATTAATAGAGAGAATAAGTAAATAGTGAGGATTGAAATAAATAAGTTTTGTCAAGTTTCACAGTCTATCCATTCTGATATTAAACTGTGTACTTGTCTACCTCAGAGAGAATGCTGTAACTTTACAAGAGAATTTATTTTTGAGAGCGAAGAGCAGACCACACAAATGAGATATTAATATTTTCTTCATTACACCAAGGTCACATACAACTGCATTTTCAAAACCCAGGTGTTCTGCACTTTAGGCAGTAGGTGCTCAAATAGATCTCTGCATGCTGCTCTGGCCAGGAGTTTTCAACAGTTATCTTTAATGCTGATCTCTTCTAAAAATATGACCATATAATTACATGCTCAGATACTAAGGATTGTGACGATGGTGACTGGAGGCATGTGTACTGGTTCCCTGCTGGACACTTGGAAATTAGCAGTCCTTGCCTTTACTTCTCAACGGGATTGCTGCAAACATTGGCCTGTCGTTACAGATGGCTTCCTTATTCTCTGCCTAGCAGCAACAGAAAAATGATGCGCCCAATTACTGGTGCCACTTACAAAAAAGTGCACAGTTCATTAGTTTGAATGGGCGTGCAGTTCTGACCCAGTGTGTCATTTACATATTATAATCAGTCATTAGCATATGCTAATCACAACCCTGAGCCTTGCCCTGGCACTTCTAAAAGATGCCGGATGATACTCTGTAGATGCTGCTGTCATTGGCTGTGCTCCGAATGCAGGCTCCTGCTTCAAGCAGTAGGCTGGGCTGGTTGGCTCCAAGCTTGGTAGCAGGAGAAGTCTGCTTGTCTCTCTGCAGGAAGGATTGCTAAATCAGGTTCAATTGCAAGTAGAAGCTTTTTGAAGGAAAGCATGTTGCATGAGGGCAAAGCATATTTCTGAGGACAAGTCATAACTGGCAACCCTCTGTGATCTGCAAGAGAAACAAGTTGAAAATGGATGGAGACCCACAGACCTTTCCTAAACATGACAGCATTGTCTAGTCCATTCAGCAAGTAGATACTATCAGAAAAAAGGCAAAGTGCCAAACCCCTGGAGTGGTAGTTGAAGTTCTATATTGCAGACCTTGAAAGTGCCCTGAGTAAAATCAAAACATGTTGAAGCTGAATTTCTCCCATGCCCCACACTTCTAAAAATGTTTCGACCTTGGCTCAGTTCTCTTGGGGTCTAGTCTACAAAGTTTCATCTACATTTGCTGTAGCTCCTCCCTGGCTTACCTTTTACCTGCCACTACAGAGCAGAGAGCAGGTAACACTGTCTGCCCCTCACGTCCTGAGGGAGAAGGATTTTTCTGCTTCCAGCTGAGCCCACTGAAGTTCTTTGGCTGCCTTCTAGGATGGAGTCACTTCCAGCAAGCCCCTTGATTTTCTTGTTTTTCCTTTAGATTTCAGACTGTCCCCGTTGGTTCTAGCTAGTGGAGTTTCTTAGATAATTTACCTCTTGGGTTTGACCAGAGCCTCTCACCTTTCCTTCCTGAGGAAGGAAACATCTGCCATACCACATAGCATCTTTCCTATTAAGAAATATGTCTAGCAAGCATGATAGCTAAGCATGGGAACTGGAATTCAGGGGAGATCACCTAAGCAGAAATGTTGATGATGTTTTCTTTTCCTTGTGTTGACCAGGGGAGTAGAGCAAGGCAGTATCATCTGCTGTTCTCATGCCTTTTGGGGAACTGCTCCTTCTACAGGCTGAAAGCTCTGGGTGCAGCAGTACATTTCTTCTACTCCATGCTTGCAGCTGTCTCCCACAGAATGGTCTCTCCGATCACCATGGCTGTCTGGGTAAGTATGGAAGGTGAAGCATGGTAGATAACTGATTGCATACACAAATACAGAGCAACCAGTCCTTCCAGCCACACCTGCCTCTCCTGTGTAATGGGTGGGGAGATGACTGGAAGTGGTACTCACCATGTGCTCAGGGCTGCAGCTGCTGGATATCACCTTCCCAGCTCCTTGTGCCCCTGCCCACCATCTCTTTTGCCAGGAGAGGGAACTCTCAATACTCAGAAATTACATGTTGAACACTTACTAATCATGGGATTAGCAGTAAAATCACAGGATATTAAAACTAGCATATTCTTCGTGCCTTATGGTTCTGGAACCACCAGGGGCCGGGGTCTCCAGGGGTTTTCTCGATAGCATTACAGATTGCTGGACAGGAGGAAGGAAGAGAGGAAGGGAGAGCTCTCACACAAATCTATTGATTTCAGGGACTGGGGTGCAAGAAAACAGACAACAACTGCTGTGGAATTGATTAAAAAATTTGGCAATGCTGCACATGTTTTTGTCCGTGGGCAGAATAAAACATGCTAACAAGGGCTGAGCCTAGCTGAAGCTTTAATTCCTTTCTGTTGGATAATTTTTTTCTAATTCCTCCTGATCTGGATCTCCATTCTGTTATGCAGAGCCACCCACAAAAACATTTTTTCTGTGTGTTTTCATCTTTGACTCTGCATTTGCTCATCCTGCAAATTTACTGCCCGCTACTAGAGAGGATGGCTGTTACTACATGACTTTTCATGCAGGTTTCACTGCAGCTGCAGTATCCTGTTTTTCAAACAAACTTCTATCAAGTAGAAGTGATTAGCCAAATTAATGTGAAGTTAATGTCCCAAAGCAGCACAATTTGTTCTCAGAACTTCACGCGACATTTAGCTAACAGCTCAAAGAAAGGGTTCCATTTGATAAAGCGATCAGAAAGAGTCACAGCAATGAGCTCGGATATGCAGGGCTTGGTATAGCTTTTTCACTATCATAAATTAAAGAATAAGTATCAAATAATGTATTTAGCCAGGCAAGCATATGAAAAAATCCCCTCAACTTGCAAAGTTTCTTGCTGTTTCCATGGTGCATCTTGCAAATGGCAGCTCTGAAGGCCACCAGCAGAGAACAGTGCTGGGAAAGGAGGGACTGGTTAGGCTTGGGAAGGCCAAAATTGATATAAGAGTCGAGGTCCTTCACCTGTTAACACCAACAGGCCTTTAATGATACAGCTCACTGCTTATCCTTATGCAGTAACCTTTCACTTATGCAAACCCATGTCCAAATCATATTTGGAGCAATACAAATCTGTAGGACAATGGATGTCTATTTCTGGAAAGGCTCTCAGAAGAGCCTACCCTAAAGGATGCCAAACACTTAATAGCGATCTTTCTCACAGAATAAATCCACGGAGAACAAGACCAGGATGGCAGTTTTTGTGCAGGTGCATTGCGTGAGCTGCCTGGGGAAGCACACACAACACCTGCTCAGGCACTCCTGACTGGAGTTGAACCACTGCAATTAGTCCCTCATTTTAATGAGCACCAGACTCAGTCACATCTTTTTTAAATCACCCCCTGGTGATTTTATCCTTTGAAGTGCTGTTAATCCTCCACTACCAGGAAGATTGTGAGGAAATGGCTCATAGCACTAGCACTTAGGTGTGCTGGGCACCTTGCAGACCAAGGCAGGTCTGTGTAGCTTCTTGTTTATGGTTTTTGGGGTCTATTTTGACTGCAAATGGGACTCTCGGAGGGATCATCCCTGGCTGACTGATGACTGTTTGAACTAGAATGGCCCAACATGTCAGCATGGCCATTCCAGATGGGTGGGTTTAGATTAACTCATAGAAATCTCCTCTCAATTTAGGCAAGTGTCTTCTTTACAAGGACAACTCCATGTTTTTTAAATTCAGGCTTCACATTTGTCCTGTGTTCCTAGGACTCATAATGTAACTTGGAATGGCATGGCCCATTCACTTCAGCTAATGCAAATAAAGTATAAAAAGGCTTTCAGTCTAGTAAGTGTCTGGAAGATGACTGTCTGTCTGACAAGCAGAGCTACTCTAGCACTTCAGCATTGAAGAAATCCTGTATTCCAGTATTCCATCAACTACAAAACCAGCAACTTTGTGGGGAGCTTTTAGGAACATATTCCATGCTCAGCTGATGCATATTGGGCTAGAACCAAAAAGTGATTAAACACTGAAATTAGAAGCCTATGAAATAAGCTGGGATCCCTAGAAAATCAGTGCACAGCTTATTGTAAATTTGATTATGATTTTTTTAGCACTAAGTAGACAAAATTACTGTTAATCACATGTAAATTGAGATACTGGAACTAATCCACTGAAATTAGTGGGATTTTTGCCATTGATTTCCAAAAGAGCAGGATTGGGCCTGCTCTGAGCAAAGAAGGGCAGGTGGAAAATTAGCATCTTGAAGAAGGGAAGACTTAGGCCAGGTCTCACTATCAAAATGATGGATGGCTCAGTAAGTAACCAAACCTCTATTCTGTTTCTCTCCCTCAAGAAAGCATCATTAGCTGAAAATCCTTGCCAAGCTCAAGAACTACTTCCACTTCTATTGAAAAAAAAGAAAAAAAGAGGAAAAAAAAAAGAAGGATAAATTTTGTTAGCATGATGTATTAATATCAAAAGTCAAAACCAGAAACTTACTTGCTGAATGTGTGTGGATTAAATGTTTGGTAACTGGCACAAGGAGTAGAAATCCAGCTTGTAATAGGGTGTCAATAGAAAGGTTGTATTTGCTGGAAGTGCTGCTCTGGGATGCTCTGGTGTTTTCTTACTGCCATGGTCAGATGGTATGGATAATCTGCAGAGACAGTGCAGCCTGGAGAGATTCATAGCCTGAATTTATGCCCCCCCTTACCAGGGGCATAGATTTATTAAGAACAGCTAATATGTGCAGGTCATGTAGGCAGAATTAAAAGAAAAATCAGCTGCATTTTAGAAAGAACAAGTGCAAGCTAAAGAAAGACCTTTTTTTGCTACCTGGAATTTAGATTTCATTTGTATTTACTTCCTCTAGCATTTGAGAATAAGAAGCATAGTTTATGAATCAATTATTGATGGTGCTGTAGTCCCCTCCATGGCAGGCCAGAATGCACAAATGGCCTCTGCACTTTTAAGGTACAACCATCTAATATTGATCACCATTTCTTGCACTGTTTAACCTCATGGACAAATCATTATTAACTCACACGTATGGAAGCAGAGATTTCCTAATTCTCCTTTCCCCTTTTCCTGGACTCAGCACAACGACCAAGGGCAGAATGAGGAGAGAAGTTAATAATCACTCTAAGCTGCCTCTGCACCATATTCTTAGGCTACTGGAGATCTTTGGCAAGAATTCATCTTGAGACTGGCTCTGCATTGCTCCAACTGAGCCCTGATTCCTGAGGACTCATTTGAACAACAACAGCCATCGGCCAAGGCTTACCAGTCACGCTGTTCCGTCTGTTTTCTCCTGTTGCATATGCCAAATCCTGATGGAAGTGTCTTTACCCAGCCTGAGAAATTCCTTACATAAGGTAAATTCTCCAGAGGACCTTTATGCATGATTTACAGCATCATTATGCTATCATGCAGCCATAAAACCCATAAAGGCCCAAGCACTGAAACCAAGGCTCACACAGATGCATGCTTTCCTCTAACTGCTGCTTCTGTGCCTCCAGAAAACGTGCAGCAGGAACTGCTTCTCCCTGCCTTTCCCTGCCTCTCCCTGCCTCCACAACCCAACTCCACACCCTGGCAGGTCACAGTGTGTTGCCAACCAGCTGCACATTGCATGTGATGCACCTGAGGGAGAAGAGGGCTGAAGAGTGGGTGTACCTGCGATATGGCAAGGCGACAGAGGTTGCATCCAAGTGCCATGGCTCTTCCCTTATCATCTGATGCTAGAAAGTTTTCTCCTGCCAGTAGATAAACCACTGCACAGTCTCAGCTGTCAAAAAGAGAAGCAGCCTGAGAGTCTTGGCAACTGTGAATTAAACGCGACTGCTCAGGTACTGTGTTATGACAAGCATATTTCCATCCATTATTTTCAGCTACCCAACAAGAAATCATTTCAGTATCACTGGCTAACTCTATATACTCACTCATTTGAATATAATGACTTCAGTTTCATTCGAAGACTTAAAAGTCCTCTGGGCAAATTGGGTATTTTTAAAAAAAATCTTTGTGAATTGAAAAATTTAGTAGCCATGGTTGATTTCCCATTTTGATGGGTACATTGCTTCCTTAGCTATCTCTCAGGCAGAGTATATCACCTGAAGTGTGAAGTTCTATAAGCACAAATTATTCCTGATACTGAGATGCCGTTTTTTTTCCCACTAATTAGTAAAGTTAATTTGATTTAAATGGCAGTTCTGCTGAGGTACTGGTATTTATTCTGCTTTCAATACATGAACACTCTAAAAATGTTTTCAAAATATTAAATGAAGTTGTAAGTTTCCTGTGGTCAAGCAAAAAATAAACCCCCACAAATTATTACTTGAGCATATTATTCCCAAACATTTTTGAGAGGGCTCCTTGGCTTTCTTTACATGCTTTGATTTTTTAGGACTAATGACTTCTCTCATGTGGCAGAAAATTTCAAGTCTCAGCTATGAAGACCCAAGAAAAACATAAGCTTCTTTATGAGAAACATGTTATCCTAAGACAATCTTTTTCAGTCTGGTGTGCTTGCAGACTCCTCTGGGTCCCAGCACTCCTACTTTGGGGACTAGGAAGGGTAAGCAAAAGCAGAATGCCCACTGCCAAGAGGTTTTCATTTGCTGCGCAGAGATCCACATCTTCAGTGATAAATCCTTAAGGGTCCACAAATTGAAAAATGTTGAAAATCACCGCCCTAGGAATTGTGCTCATACCTTGGAGCTATCTTTGCTAATTGGGCAGAGCTGACAAGCAGGTCCAATATGGTGAAGAGAGATCCCCAGATTATTAACAACATGATGGCATCTGGAAGTTTTGTAGAGCAATAGAGGCACAGCTCTAATCAAGCACTTTTTCAGCCTCTTGTATAGCCCATCTGTTACAGATTTAGCATATTATATATAATGCCCTCAGCAACTGACTTTGATGTATGTTCAACTGTGAAACTTCTTTTGTAAGTAACAAAGAAATTTTTGTTTATTATCTGCTAGGTCCTTAGAATGGAATCTCTGCAACAGTCACCAAAATAAATGATCTATGTTTTCAATATCTATGAAATATTGGTATCAGATGGAATTACTCTGTTATCTGAAGATCATGGAGATTTTTTTCTGGATTTCACTAGAATTATAATCTTGGCCAAACTCTGCATAAGACAAAGGACATGAGTTAAACTTAGGGTACTGAGATTTTAGATGAAAAATGGGAAGCAATGTGGTGCAAACATAACTATGTTTCTATTGATACAGAATGATTTATTGTAAATATTAGAACACATTTTATTGCAAAGTATTGAAGCAGCCTGGTCATTTTTATTCCCCTTTGCTTGGTGCAGCACAACATAAGTGTAAGGGATGAACTGGATGAATTCCAGTTTGGGAAGTTACATTTTGCTTGACCCTAATTTCACCTGGCAGTGCCAAAAAAGAAGGAAAAAAAGCCTCCAGTCCTAAATTATTCTCTGTTGCTCTAATTCTTAATCGGTAGGTACATATGATTTCCTTTAGGTCTGGGAAAACCAGATCTTTCTTTGCAGGACTCTTTATTAAGTTATAATGCTTTCATTTTCTAGAATGAAAAACATTCTGTAAATACAAAACAACTGCTTTGAGAAGCCGTTATTTGTTTCTAAACTAGTCTACACCTTCAGTACCTGAGAGTAATGTAATATAATCTCTGTCTCTTCAAATTTGTTTTCAATGTTTTACTTAGTGGAAAGTTGCTTCCTGTTCTGGTTTGGGTCAAATTTGGGAGGAAACCTCTGAAAGGGTCCCTCTAGAAAACAAATTCAAGCCCATTTGGGTGACATAAACCTCCTTTGAGAAAAGTGGAAAAAACCTGTTTATTTAACAAGAAAAGTATTCATAAACATGGTAAAAATGAATAATATTAAACAATGGACCCTCTCATTGTTCTGAAGAGATGGTAAGTTCAGAGAGAAAGTACTTTTGATGGAGTGTAGCTCAGCTCGCTCAGTATCTTATCGATCCCTGCTGCACTGGAAAATGCCACGTCCCAGGCCCAGGTGGGCCACAGGTGTGAGCTCTCTATGTTTTTCTGGGTTTTCAGTCCAGAGCAGGGCTGATCAGTTCCAAGAAAAAGAAAAGCTTCAGTCCAGGGAACTTCTTTGGCTTAGCTAGCTAAAAAAACTAACTAAAAGCAAAGGAGAGCTCTTTCTCTCGGTATGTGCTGCAGACAGCACAGTCTGTGTGAAGGATGTGGGGCAGCAAGTGCAGTTTCTGAAAACAAGCTCTTCTCTTCATCTCTCCCCCTTCACTCTCAGAACCAGCCTTAAAGGTGCAGAACTTAATATCCAGCATAAACAGAACAAACAACTCAGGATACATGCATCATAAAGTCATCCCAAGACAATTCCCTTGCTCTTCCTCAACCAGAATTTTCCTTTCATTCACAGAGGACTTGTCTGGATTAGGTGTGTGGCAGACTGGGCAGGATTTCAGCATTTGTCCCTTAGGACTACCATGGCTCCTCAAGGACAGTTGCCAAAGCAGCTGCCAGGATGCCACCATGCAGAGGTCAAAAGACTACCCCCAGGTTCCTGACAGTGGCCTGCGGAACCTGGTAGGGCATTTTGCTGGTCCAGGGGCTGCTCAAGCCTGTGAAGTGCTGAGCTCCATGGTCTGGGAATGCCTGTTCAAGGTAAGGAGGCTTCAGCAAGTGGATTTCTTCATGTAGCTGTGTCAGGAAACTTTTCCCTTAAGCTTTCCGGAAGGCTGAATTGCTGTGATCTCGCGTGTTGTTCCCCACCATATCCATCCGTGCTCCTGTTACAGTGCTAGGAGCAGGTGACAAAGGAGTGTGAGGACTACGTGCCACATGCTATCAAGGGCCCATCCAGGCCACCAGGCCATGCACACGTGCTGTGGGGACATGGCGATGTCAGAGAGGAGCACACAGCCCCAGCGCCATACTGGGCACTCGCCAGGATGCTTTCAGCAGCCCTCACAAATTTGCCTTCTTAACACCAATGGTCATCAAATGGAGATTAAAATAAACTGTTGTTCATATTCCTACAGAATGAGGGCTACCAAGACTTAGGGCTAGACTGCCCTTCCCAGGTTGCTTTATATCCAGTTTTAATTTCCCTGAAACGAAGTCACATTAACATATCTCCATCTTTCTTCCTTACTGATGCAATCCAACAACTTTATTGAAACTTAAAAAAATACGAATAAATGATCCACTCACTGCTTAATTTTTGTATGTGTGTTTTTATTGTTTACCTGTAAATCAGGGCAGCTTTGCACTGGAAAATGTCACCAAGTCACTGTGCTGTACTTACATTCATTTGGATATAATGGACTTTAAAATTGCCCAGTTTTGATTTACAGACATAAATTAGTAATAAAAATGTCTATTACTTTAAATACTTTGCATTGATAATTAAATTGTAAAGGGGGCTATAAATGGATGGGAAGAAGAGAATATGTTCCCATTAATATTTATGCATTTTTCTGGTTTCAGTTATCTCCCTGTAAATTTTTTGAATACAGGATACCTGATAAAGTTCTTGTCTTTCACAAAGAAACTCTGTGCATATCCCATTTAAACTATCTGAACAACATCAACACTTAAAGAAATATGTCAGATATTAATTCATGGTTTTATAAAAAATAACAATACAAAAATGTATGTATAGTCTTGTGTGGCATTTCCTTATGCTCCAAGTTCATAAATTAATATTAACCCCAAAGTTCAAGAGAACTGCAATAGAGATGTACTCAGACTGCTGACAGTTTCCAAGAGAAACTTGCAAAGATCAGTATCGTAGATTTTGATGTGGGGAAGGGTTTTGCAAAGAGATAGTATCGACTTTCAAGAATCCTCTCTGTGGGCAGTGGCAAAACAAGAACAGAAATTGCTTATGACATGCCTTAAAGCTCAGAAAGTTTTTGAAGGGATCTGTTCATCTTAAACAAAGCAAGGAAAAAAAAACACTGAGCAATTGATTTTTACTCCAGCAAAAAACTATTTTATTTTTTGAGTAGTGTTTTTTTTTGTTTTGTTTTTGTTTTTGGTTTTTTTTTTTTCCACTAGGTGTTATTCAGGGGTTGAGTACCAAACAATCAAAGATAAATTAAGTCGTTCACTCTCAGGAACTTCAGAAGTGAAGTGGTACAGTGTTGGTGATAACCAGCTAGTCTTACGTGAAGTACATTTCCTTGCTTTCATAGGAAGATCACAAAAAGAGACAATTTTATCCAGTTCACTAATTAAATTAACAAGATGAGTGAGTATACATTAATTATACATAAATGAGATGCTTTTCACCTCCATCATGACAAAATTTTATGGGCTTTTAAGTATTTATTATGGTGAGGTCTCAATATGAAATAGAGCTCCTAGGACCCAAAGTCAAATCTAGGGCTCTGATTTTCCACCCGCATTCCTCCAGTCCTTATGGATCTGATTCCAATCACAATTCCTGTGCATGCTATTAGTTAAATAACACTGCGTACAATATCCCACAGTAGAGTGGCAGAGTGCTGGAATTGTCTCCAATGTGTGCATATCAATATTTGGATCCTTTTTATATTTCTGGATCTAGCAGAACACTGTATAAGTGACATCCTGGCTGGCTCAAACCAAATGTGTCTCAACCCAGTAGCTTGTGGTTGACAAAGCCAAACAGGGGATGCTAATGGGAACAATTCAAGAAAGCGTGAAGGAATTAAATGGTGTTTGCTCTGGGAGATTCTCTTAAACTCTGACGTGGTGGTGTGGGGTTGCTTGGTTGCTTATTGTCCACATGGCCTCCTACAAAGTCAGCAGAAATAGTACCACATGGGCTGAGGCTGCATCTCAGTAGTGTTTTGGTTGAAAGTAGTAATCCGATTTTTACAGAATTTTCAGTTGTCTCGTTTTACCATCTACTGGCTTGGATTTCTTTGAGAGCAAACTAAATAAGAAACTCTCCTCCTGGTTTGTATTAGATGCCCTCCAAACCGAGATGGAGTCACGAGGCTACAAATAACTAACTGGTGCTTTGAATGGCTTTAAACACGGGCATGATAAGGAAGTTTTAACCCAAAGGACCAGGCTGAGTCTAACCTGAAAAAAAACCACCTTGTAATTGTATATAGTGTAAATGCAGAGACTTCAATACCAATCTCTCAGGCTATGACTGAGAGGGCAAAGCTGCAATTCTTTCTTGAACTACTGAGCTGCAAACCAGGCTCTTTCCAGTATCTTTGTTGAAATAGACTTTAGCATAAGGAACTCCATAAAACCCGGTACTGATGGGAATTCATGAACCCATGTAGCAGCAGTTAATATTAAACAATATTACCTACATATCCATCTCTCAGACATAATTTTAGAAGCTGCCATCTTCTTGTTCACTGAAATAAAATTTAGCTAAGAAGTATATAGCCACAAAATGAAAAAGGACAAAGCTCTTTTTTTCTCTCAAATTGCTCTACACAGTTTACCAATTAGTTTCATTGACATTGAATTTATTGAAATCCTGGATACTTTCAGTGATAATGATGAGCCAACTGATAAAATCAGATTAAATAGTATTTATACAGCAGGGCAGTGGGTTTCAGGTACTGGTAATTACCTGATAACCTGCTATGGAGAGGAGGAAATAAAACCACAGAAAAAAAGGGACTGCCCAGTTACAGAGTGGTTGCAGAGCTCCCTTTCCCTTTCCTGGACCTCAGAATTCTCTTGTGTGGTGTCTGGCACATGTGGGAGGGTGTATGTACAGGCACACTGGCATGTAACCATCTAGAAACCAGCTGATAATGCAGGGATGTATTGTAAGCTGCTGCTGCTCTGAGCAGCAATAACTAGCTGTCTGGCTTAGGGAATTGTAGGGCACCAATCACTGTAGAATCTAAGTGCCAATAATGCTTAACATTTATTTTACACTTTACAGAGTTAAAGTGCTGTAGGAACATTAGCTAATTAATTATTGCATCTCCCTTGTGACATGGGTCGGTTGGTAAGTATTAGTCCCATGTTACAGATAGGAAAACTGAGATGCAGGGTTTTCCCCTTTTATTTCTCTGTTGTATTGCATAAAGATCCAGACACTCTCTAGAGGAGTTTTCTACAACTTACTTGCACAAAGTCACTACTCAAGTTGGTGTTCTGAGCAGAAGTATAAAATTTGGCTTCAGGTTTTTCTCTCTTGCTCAACCCTCCACACACAACACAGCCTGTTTCTGGATGGCAAGGAGACTGTTATGTTGCACACACACACAAATAAAGCAAACCAACCAGAGCTAGAGCAGCAAACCCAGTGCTCTGACAAATCTGCTCAGTCAGAACTCCAAACAACTAATCTGGGCACTCTGCCACCTCTGTAGGTTTCCCATACAGCACCAGAAAGAGGGTAGAACAGCAATGCCTTTTGAACAGGCATCCAGAGGCGACTGGAGAACCTTGGCAGAAAGGTCAGCTGTGCTTCTCAGTTAACCTGCTGTGTGGGGAGCCCAGAGTGGTGACAGGATTGGGATACCTGGAAACTCCAGAGTATTTGTCAAATCCTTCCATATCCTTCAGCATTCAAGTCACTGGAAGAGGCCCTAAAGTCCAAACACTGACTTTTGTTGCAAGAATGCAATTTTGTTGCATGTTCTAGCAGAAATCAGATTTCCATTGGACTAGAGGTTTTTTTGGGAACAGCTGTCAGGGTCTTACAAGAACTTGCTAGAATAACCAACACCTTCTCCATGTTTGGTGTTTTTGGGAGAGAAAGTAATCCATCCTTTGACAGTAAATGCAGAATCCCTGTACAGATTATGTTTGAAATTGGGAAAGGGTTGGTCCCAAGAATTTAGGAATCATAAATCAGGTTGCAAATAATCTGATGAATACTGGGTTGTTGTTTGCTAATCACCTCGTGGTAAGCCCAGGTAGTACTTTCAGCTTCACCTTGCAGTTGTTTGCACTGAACATGATTTAGCTTTTTTTCATTCTTAGCTGTGAGTCTGATCTAATCACATGCTTCTAACAGTTGATGTTTCAAGAAACCCCCAGGATTCACAGGACCCGGCAATTTCAAAATGCAATTCATAAAGCTAATTGCAATTCTTCATGTAAGTAGAACTAATTACGTCTATGTACTTGACCTTTAAACACCAGTTTTGTTTTCTCTCTGAGACATTTGTGGTTTTAATTTCTTCACCTCTCTGTTTATTGTTCTTAATCAAATTGTGCCCTCAAGTGATTAAGAACTCAAATTAGGATTTGTACTTTTCTTTAAGTATGTGATGGAAAGAAGAGGGTTAATGCAAACATTTTCAAGGCAATATTTAAAATATTTAAATTATTAGTTTGGCTGATTTAAATATTTCTTCAAAGTGCTAATAAAACAAATATTGTATATGCTAGTAGAAAAGACCCAATGAGGAGAGTTTCTCTGTAAAATTGTTACAGATAATGTAATAGCAAGGTGCCTTCCCTAATTAAGCAAGGCGTAAATCAAAAACAAATAATGAAGAGTGCACTTGATTTGAAAAATCACTTTAAATAAGATAAAGTCTAATCAATAGGAAAGGCAAGCTTATAAAAAAAGAATTTAACATTGTTTTCTGGCAGCAGCCTTTGAAAAACCACTTCTGGTAGCCTTCCCTGGCATTCACAAAGCATTGGCAGCCTTGGCAAACTGGCAGGAAAGAAGAGGCAGAAATTATCTAATTTAAACCTCTGAATCATTGCGTGTGGGTTCCGCCAATCTTTGCGCCCTACCCTTGGGTTCTCCTGCACCGTCCATCACTGCTGTCCTGGGGATTAGGCTGGTGCCTGCAGATAATGAATACTGCTCCCCTCGTTTCATCTCACCTATCAGGGCAGAAATGCAAAATACTGTATGTGTGTCTCATCCTGCCTCTTACCATCAACGTAACCGTGGAGCAGTGTCAGCAAGGGGAAGGCTTGCATGCATGGATGGATGCATGGATGCATGGATGGATGGGCTTGGGCTACTCTCCCTCATGACCTGGTGCCTCTAACAGAAAGATGACACCACTTGCTGTGGGAAAGTTGTAATATGGTTTGTTTAATAGGGTAAATCATGCTTTTATCACTGGAAATAAGATGTGGTGGAGACACGTTGTCATGGTTACTTAGCCATTTCCCCAGAGTCACAACACCAGTGTCCCAGAGGGGACATAATTCTATTTCATGCATATGCATGAGGCTAGCAGGTGCTTTGGCACTTTAATTATATATTTTTAAATGGCTAACTGTAAAATTGTGACAGAAACACAGAGTAAAAAGGATAAGAAATGGGCTTGGAAAGCAGGCAATAGGATTTTAAAGAAAATGAAAAACATGGTCCAGGTTTCTGAAAGTCAATGCCAGAATTTGAAATAAATAAATATGTTTCCTAATTATTTAGGAAAGTGAAGGAGATAATGAAAGTTAAAATCTCCAGGTAGGAGGGTATGTGAAAGAAACTTTGCAGAATTGATTTCTTCTATGCAATTTTTCCATAGGAAAGCTGCTCAGCTCTTGGAAATGGCAACAAGAATTGGAGTAAGAAAGACAGGATTTAATAAAATATTAATAACTCTTAAATAATTCAGAAAAGCCCCCCAAACAACAATAAAACATGTAACTACAAAAAATATTGGCAAATGATTGGTATCATCCGATGACTCCTTTCATGAGTATTCAAGAGCTTTGGTAAGTTACCACACTTTGTTCAGTTGCTGTCTCCCCATGTAACTCATGACCCACAAGCTCCTGCTGTCCCAGGTGTTAATTATTGTCCTTCAGGGTTTTTTAGCTCAGTACAATAGAAAGTACAGCTTTAAGTAAAATAACCTATAAATACAAAGATTTTCCAAAGTATCTTCAGATACATCAGCTGCTGTGTAATTACTGTGTATTCAAATATTATATAAGTCTGTGCATGTTTTTACAGGTAACTGATTAAACATTAGCTAATGAGTCCGATAGTAAGAAGAAAAAAAATAAATCTGTAAAACCTCTCTATACTGATACCTGTTGGACACAAAAGGTTCATGCTGAAATAACAAACCTTTACAACTAGTTTGCATTATATGTGTCTCCCACCACTGAAACAGAACTGATTATGTTAGGGATGTTTTGGACTGGACGAAGGATTTCTGGAATTGACAAGAATGAACCTATTCACAGAAGGTGAATAAGCCATGAAGAATTTTTCTGAGTAGTATCCCACATCTTTTTACTGTACCTCTTATATTGGGTTGGTGAATCATTATTTAATGTAAAATGTCAAAACTTCAAATTTATTTTTTATTTGGTGGGATTGAAAATGAGTCTCTTCACTATTTTTGTGAGTGACTTCAAGTCAGATGAGGCATTATTTTGTTTGAGGACATTCACTTGGGATTTAAGATGGTTTTATTCTGTTACTTGGATATATAGAGACACATGACATGTCTCTCTCTTTCTCTCCATTTCTTCTTCTTCCAACCTAATTTTTGCCAAAATCGATATGCTTCCACAAAGTATTTTTCTTTTGACAGAAAACTGCATGCAAGTGAATGATTTTACACATCTTTTAACTCAGTCTAGTTTTACGTTCTCAAGCATCTTTTATCAAGAGAATCATATGAGGCTCTGTGTTCATGGATATTCGGCTCAGCCACATTCAGAAGAGTATTGTAGAGTTGTTTTTAAGTCAGGTCACCATACAGGACCTGCACACAGATTCAAGAAAGAGGGAGGAATAAGCAGGGCTAGAAAGAAGAATGAGTTTCTTACACCAAGAAAAATGTTTGTGTAACTGCAGGTTTTGATAGAGCAATAAAAAACATGGCCTCTGAAGCACTTTACTTCTGAAGCAGCTTTGACTATTCCCAGGTCCTTCTTTGCCCAGTAACTGCTATTCCCGATTGAATTCAGGAGGACAGAAGCCAAACAAGTCACACTTATACTCAAGGTGAGAAACATCCATAATCAATTGAAGTGTGGACTGAAAATGTTAAGAAGCATTGTTTTGCCCTGTTGGAGTTTTGCTTAAATGTTTATATGTTCTCCTGGGAATGTTTCACAACACAGGATATTTATTATGCTCGCACAGGTTTTGATATAGTCTAAGGCTCAGTATTCATTATGAGAGTTCTTCTCCAGGAAAAAGAATCTGTGAAAATATCTCAAGATATAGTAATTTTTTGAATGTTAGAAGCACTTTCTTAACTCTGTTGTGGACTTGAAGCCTAGGAAGTAACTTAGCTCTTTGCTATGCAATTTTAGACAGCCAAAGTAAGCGCACTGCTGGTGCACATACCATAAAATGTATGTGTTCAACACAGCCAAAAGACTAAAGCAGAACACTCTGAGATACTCTGAAGTGTTCATTAGATAGAGGAGAAACTTTCTAAGAGGAAAATACATACATTTAGCCAATACCTTTGGGGAGAGGTGTAGTAACACTTCTCTCATGACAGTGGCAAATGTTAAATAGAGTTGCATACTGCTCAGTGTTAGAAGAGATTTCTATAAAAAACACTCAAAAAAAAAAAAAAAAGAGTAATTTTCCATTGCTAAGGCAGCTATTCTCCAAAGGAATTCAGGCAAACCTGAGTGTCTGTGACCACACTTCCTTTTGGTTACAGATGTACTGGGCACCGCGCAATCCCTGCTCTAACATGCCCTGCATTGCTGGTTGGAAGTTACTGCCTGCTTTAGCAGCAGAGCTGCTCCTGCAACTCCTCCCTAGCTTGTGTGGGTCCAAAGGAGCCACGTTAACTGAACTAGATCTTTGCTAGCACAGCTGGGTATTAGTGACTCAGGTTAGGGAGAGCTCATACAGCCCTACTGAAAGTTCTCGAGATGCACTGTGCTCCAGCAGAGGCAGGGACTGGGCAGCTGGAGTGCTCTAAGGGCAGGAATCCACTGAAATGGCAATGGTCTGGGGATAAGGAACATTCTATTGATTTTCCATGCAATTCCTCTAGAAGAGTCATCATGATTCAGTGGAGCACTCAAGCATGTATTTGCACATCTCTAAGATGAATGGGATGGAAGCTGAGTGAGCCCAGGATGTAAGTGCTGTTGCTTTCAACAGAGCAGGATTTCATCCCTTCTATATAAGGACTTTGCACAAGGGGCCTTGGGACCCTCCAGCTGCTCAAAGATAAGTACAAGAACAAGAACTTTTGGCTAATCAAAGACTGAATCCATCTTGCAATGAGAAGTATGGGCCTCTGCATCCCCTTCTACTCCTACATGGGCCAAGTAGTCAACATGCCAAATACACCACACAAAAGGAATGGAAATCAAAACTGCCCTCTTGCATCTGCACCAGCAAATCAATCTCAGGGGCACATAGCACCCCAGATACTCTTTATGTAGGCACCTCATGTATTTATCCTCAGAACTACTCCATGGGATGAGGCAGTGCTGCTAATCCTGCAGTTCTCACAGCTCAGCTGGGAAGTTTCAGTGCACAGTGCCACACAAGTAGTTTACCGTCAGGCTTTGCTCTCCCATGGCTCATTCTAATGCTCCCATGCTCAAGACCATGACCGCTCTCACCAAATGTTTTACAGAAAGTGGATTGGCTTGTGTGCATCATGTTTTAACTACATGAAGAGATCTGACTACCACATTCAAAGCCGCCCTAGAAATCTCTACTGTTGCCAAAAACACTACACAGAGTTTTTATGAAGCTCTTCTAAGGAGAGAGACAAAAGATTGCTGTGATAGATAAAAGAGGAAAATGTGATGACAGTGATGGTGAGGGGCTGGGCAGCAGAAGGGGCTGGGCTTCAGAGGGGGACTTTCCCAGCTCCTAAGCAAAAGGAAGTGGCTGCTGTTGTACATTGCGGGAATGGGTTGTTGCATTTGCACAGCGTTTAACAGCACCTGATGCTGGTTCATGCACAAGCTGCTCAGGTGCTACCTATCTGTAAAATACAACTTCAAATTCAATCCCATGAAGTCTTAAAAATCTGAGGTACAAGTGAAGAGTTTTGCAGGAGCAAAAATGAAGCAAACTGGAACATTATGCTCTCCTATAGCTGAAAACTTGAAATAAATAAAAATGGAAAAGTCAGAAAAAGATCTTAGAAAGTTCCTATTCTACTTCTGTCTTTGTAACTCTGTGGCATCTTGCCCTGTTTATTCCACCTTCAATATGGGCTTAAGGATCTCTACTGAAAGAAATTCTGTGACCTAAAGGAGCAGTTTCTCCCATTTCATTACAGTACTGGTTAGAAAGGATTCCTTAAAGTCACGACTCTTTCTATTATTCAACTCATTCACCATGGATGTGGCAGAGCATTCTTGTGCCCTGTAATAACCTTTTACAAATCTGAGGACTGGTGTTAAATCCATTCTTAGCCTTTTCTTCTTTAGATTAAACAATACCAGATTTTTAAAATCTTTCTTCCAAAGTCATCTTTTGCTTGCCCCTTTCGTCCTCTATGTTGTTTTATATTTTTTTGTTCTTTTTCAAAGTTACCTCTTTGTAACTGTCCCTACCCAAGGCTATACACAGCATTTCAGCCAAGACATCAGTTCTGAGAAGACATAGAATATGAATCTGTGGTAGAAAAAATAGGATTTTGGTAAAAATTACACTGAAGACTTAACTGCCACTTGCCGTGTCATTCATTGAACTGCACTGAGTCAGACCTTTACAGGATTTAATGATAAATACTTTTGTTTTGATCATAAACCACTGCAATTGCAATGCAAAAAATTCTCTATCTTTCCTATAATCTCTTCTATCAGGTAGAAGAGTGTCAAAACCTTGCTAAAGTCAAGGTGCGTATCATCTACAGATTCCCATTACCCACAAGGCCCATTACACAGCCAGGAAAGAAAATAAGGCTCATTTGACATAGAATGATATATAAATATTGATTTCCAGATGCTTTACTTCTTACAGAATTTTTCTGAGGATTGAAGTTCATTTGACTTCTTCAGTAACTCAATTCCCTCTTATGCTTAAAAAAAGGACAATATTGTGCTTTTCTAGCTATCTAGTTCTTCAATCCCTCTCCACGGTTCCCAGGGTGACTACTAATGACTGAAAGAGCTTCAGACAGTCCTCTAAGTATCCCATACAAAATTCATCAGAGAAAAATGATTTTTTAAAAAATGAAGTTAAATGAATATCCTTTTCTTATTCTTGCCTCTTTTTTTTGTATCTGATTTTAATAATTCCATCTGCATGCTCACAACTGACCTTGCAATCTATAGGATGCAGGAACCCCACTTCACACACAGGCCTTCTCTGCATCCTTTTTGCAACTTTTTGCCTCATGATTGTTCAGTTGACACTGCTTTTGGCTTACCTCTTACTCCCAATGCACAAGAAGAATGATGTTTTTCCTACCCTTGGTGCTGCAGCCTTGTAGTGGTTCAGTCCACATTCCAGCTTTTCTTGTTTTGTCCTTACATGCTCCTGGTAATCTTTCATATTCAATCCATAGTATCTGAGCATGGCTTCTTCCTTCTGTGCACATGCTTGTCAGTCTGTCTGCTATTGCAGGGACTTTCAAGCACTGTCAAAGCCCTTTGCTACCACTGAAACCTGCTCTCGCTTGATCAGTTCCATGGCCAGTTGCTGTGGCCACCCCACCATGTAAGTACTTAAGGTCTTTTCCTGTATAATTATTATCTATTACATTTTCAGGTGGTTTTAGTCTTCTCTACGTGCCAGGCTTCCAGCAAGTAAATAGATCCAAACTGAGGTAACAGCTCTCCTGTTTTCTCTTTGCCTGCTCTTCCTTTCATATTGCTATTCAAGTCATGTCAATCATCCCACCAAAGCTCTGTTACATCAATTAAGTCATAATTTTGATCTTGCACTAAGACTTCAATCTCCACCTGTTTATCCCAAATATTTCTTCCATGAGTATACAGACTTCTAAAGTATTCAGTAGACTGATTCACTACTCCCCGTGTCTCTCCTGTGAACCTATTTGAATACCAAAATCACTGAAATTTTAGGTCCCCATCAGGCTGCTCTTGTTTATGCTAACTATTTTTTTTCCTAGTCAACCCCTCCCTTAATCCTACTTTAAAGCTCTTCTAACTAGGTTAGCAGTTTGCTGGATCAACGGCATGGAGCCAGTGCAGCAGGAAAATCTGAACACCTTCCAGTAGCATCTCAGGCTATAGCAGGCAGCACCCCTTCCTGCCCACACCTGCTTCTCCAATACAGCAAAGAGCAAACTCCCTTCCCATTAGAAGAGGATCATCAACTTTCTCAGCTGTTCCTTGTTTTGGAGGAGGGCTGGCTGCAAATCTCATATCTGGGGTCGGGTACGTGATTTTTCCTTAGCACTAGGATTTAAGTATTATTTGCTCCCTGGATAACATGCCTGTTCTTTATTTCCACATGTGCCTCAGGAGGGAGCCAGCTGCATCCCTACCTGTGGGGGAGCTGTTTCCTTCTCCACTGAAGGTGCTGCTCCCTGCTCTAGGTAGTCAGTCTCTTTGTGCTTAGAGGTGTCCTCACACACTGTCCTCAGGCCCTTCCTGCCTCCTTTTCCTGAAGCTCTCTGGCTTGACACCAAGACACCCATGGACACAGGCACCTCTCCTTCCTTCCCCACTGGAAGGGAGAGAGAGGCCTCCTTCATGAAGCCAACCCCATGCAGGGTCTCAGTCATCCCGGATCAGCATTCCCCACCCAAGTTGTACCTCCCTGGTGCAGACCAAAGTCAAAGCTTGTCCTAACGTATGGGTACAGCCAGACTGATTTCACTGCACTCTTAAGCTGAGAGGTGGAGAGCTGCTCTTCTCTGTGAACGGGCTGGATGCTCCAGGGGGTATCTTCTGTTCATGGCCGTCAGCATCAGCCTGGGCACAAACCCAGGATGAGATAGCTTCAGCCAGTCCCTTAAATATCCTATACAAAATTCATCATACCCAGAGGACTTGAAAACACCAGAGAAGGGAGCCTTACAGCTTTCACATCACAGCTAGCTCATCAAGCTGACCTGCTTGGAGTCCAGGTAATGTGAGTGCATGTCTCACTGCTTCTCTACAGACAGCATGTTTAAAAAATACTCTTCTGCCTCATTTTTGTAAATGTAGAAGATGACAGTACTGCCACTGCAGCCAGTCATGTGATATTTATTCCCTCCAACTATGTTATGTTCTAATGAAGGAACATTTTGTTTAGCATGTGAAATAGTAAATATCTCAAATCATAGGAAAACATACAATAGTTACATTTTGTTATAAACAATGAGTACCTACTAGGAAAACACTAGAAGAATGAAACCCTCTCCCTTTTCCTGTTGACTACGTGTGCTTTGCTTTCAGGCAAAATGGCATTTCCCTCCGAGACCTGAATCACCATTCTTTCCCAGCACTTGCTATCGACATAACTTCCCAAGTTATTGTTATTCCTCTTATTGATTATTACTGCCAATACACACAAAGCTGATGCCAGTATGCAACTCCTCCAAAGGTGGTGCAAATGTCCTCCCAAGGAATCTGATCACTCACTCAAAAATGTAGGGGAAGTTGTGAAGAACTAGCAGTAATAAATGTGGTACCAATTGTACTAGAACTATTGTAGTTTATGCACCTGTTCATATGAATGTGTTGTTTTATACAGAATGGGGAATTTCAAATATTTTAGTTACTGCTGGATCTGAGTTGGACAGATCAAAGTGATAATTATCATATTCTAGAAATCCTTATTTTTGATGATGAGGTTTTTTAAGCCTATAACAACACACAGCTCCAATTGCAAAAGCTTAAAATTGCCTCTTCAGTAGAAGCAGGGCTTTGATTTCATCTAATTTGACCCTTCCACAGCACTTATAAGTGCACTCCAGTGCGGCTAGAGATAAAAACTTTGAAATTTAAATGTGCAACTTGCAGCTGAGGTTGAATTTGTGAGCTAGGACACAGAGTACCTTTTGATGAGCAGCAGTTTTCATTACAGCTGTCAGAAAATACCTCCCCATTAGGAAGCGATGAGTACATTTAATTCAAGTCCAACCCTTCCAACATCATCACTTACAGACACTCTTCTGCTCTGTGAGTGAGGTTCTAATAATACACTGAGCCATGTGGGACACACCAGGGTGATTAATGCTTGGATGTGAGCATGTACTGCACATAGTATATATTTCCCCCTTAAATGAATATATCTGGTTTTCATTGATATTGAGGTAGATTTGCTCTGTACTTGCCCACATGAGGAAGCCTAGAACTGTGGGATCTATCATTCAGTAATAGCTCCTGATAACACTAACACTTGGAACATGGCAAAGTAAAAAATGTGAATTCATATTCACTTTTAATAAACTGGGGTAATTAGTCAGTTGAAATGCAATAGAAAGTGACAGCCTGTGACACATAAAAGACTGCAGACTGACAAAGACAGAGCTATTCTTCATTGCACTAACATCCGTTTCTTCATCAACATTGAATTTTTTCAGTCTCTTGGCATTTCAATTACATTATAAAATGAAGGGCTAAAATCCTGTCTCTGCATTTTTTCCTGTCCTCTTTGAAATGAAAGTAAAGAAAAGATAATATAAGAGAAAAATCCTCTTCTCAATTTGCTTCTGTGTCCCCTGAAATGATGTCAGTGGGTCACGGCATCCACAGTACCTCTGGCGCATGAAGGAAAAGGTGTTCCAGCCTTGACTTCATCACAGTGTTGCTGGGACTGTGAAATCCCACCTAAGGGAACTGCCTGGAAGACAGTAAAAATGGGGAAAAATACATAAATACCCCAGCAAAAACCTTTCTGACTAAAAGAAATGCAACCATGAAACTCAAGATGCTTTAGACACTCCTTTGTTGGCATCATCAGTATTTCCCTCTGCATCCCCAGTGCCCAACACCTAAGGAGTGACTAATGGGCCAGTTGGGCAACCCATTTCTGACAGGTCATGTCTCCACCTCCCCTGCTTCCCCTTTCCATCCATTGTTTCCATCCATTGTTGGGCTGCAGGATGCTGGGAGCCGGTGTTAGCAGCACAGCTGGCAGGGCACCTCACCCACCAGGGATGCAGTCTCATGGTACTCCAGCAGAGCAGGGCTGCCTTCCAGCTCATCTTTTGGGAGCAGCAGTGAGTCAGATGGCTCTGCCCAAAATAGTCCTGGTTCTTAGTTCCCTCTTTTTCATAATGATTTTTCGTAAGGTCATCATCTGGGGATATGAATGGTGCTGTCTTTTAAATGGGTATGATGAGCAGCTACATTTGTGCCATTTCAGCATTTGGTGCAGTTAAGCCTATATAGAGAGAAGCAATATCTTTTATTGGATCACCTGGGACAACAGTCAGAAACAGAGCAGATTCCAGGCACAGGAGTCCTTCCTCAGGACTGAAACAGCCTCGCTCAGCACCTTGGATCAGCCTCGTGACCAGAGCACTGCTACTCTTTCCACTCTTCAGGTCCTCTGGAAATCTTACCATAGGCCTGAAGCACAGGAAAAAAAATGAGCAGAAAGTACTTTTACAGGAAGAACAAATGAAATTTAAACCCTCTTTTTAAATGACATATGGGCATTTTGCTTCAGCTTGTTGATTGGTGAAAGATCAATGACTTACCTTCCAGGCATGCTATTTTGTTAATTTTTGTATATTGTTTTGAGACGCTCAGATGGAAGGCACCAAGGTTGAGCTGTATAATTTTCTCAGAAGCCTCATGGTCTCATTTGGTTCATTCATATGTCAAAGCAGGTTTTAATTTCTCAGTTGTGGGGCTTAAGTCTTAAAACACACCAGCAGCCAGAAGGTCCCCTTTAAGTACCTGAATAAAAGGGTCAGGTTTTCAACAGTTTCTAGTCTCCTGCAGTTCCTATTGTTTTAATAGAGGTGTGTTGTTCAAAAAACTTAGCTCCCAGCTGTAGGCATGAGCACTTCTACTACTGCTAATACTTCACAGCACAGTCACTACTTCTATCACCTCAGTGAAAAATGGACCTAGAAGGGATTTGTAGCTTAACTGGCACCCATGGAAAAATGGTGATGATCTGAACTGCCTCCACTGCCTACCTTTGAGTCTTCTGTGCAGTGAAAAAGAAGTAATGGCAGAAGTGAAATAAGCAACCATATATTTTGAATAGATCTTGCAAGTCTCAGAGAGGGTAAAAGGCAAAAATATGTTACCAGCATTATTTGAATTATTAATCTGTGAACAGTCTTAATAAAAAGTATTGCCCCGAGGTGTTCCTGTCAGTCCTTCCATCTGTCCCTAAGGTGCTCTGCAGAAGATGCAATGTGAGCACTGTGTCAGGTTGCTGAAGGCACCTCTTATCTTTTCCACTCTCTACCTGGACTTCTTGTATCTGATATCTCCCTTCTATTGATAGTCAAGTATGTTTTGATAACTAGGTAAATTAAAAGGCTGAATTTTAAGCAGTCAAGGTTATGAACTTGAACCTACACTTATAATTTTGAAATTCAGGATTTTTTTTTTTTAATTAAAATTTACCTGTATGAATTAGTCTTTGAAAAGAGTCATGAACACATTGGATCTGAAGTGCAGGCCAGTCCCTCAAGTGGCATGAAGTATTGACTTGAGCAACAACACTGGTGAAACTAAATCATTTTGCACCAGCTGAGGGCTCTGCATAGTTTTTTTTTGTTTTCTTTTTTTCTTTTTCTTTTTTTTTCTTTTTTTTTTTTGCTTTATTTTTGGGGTTTTTTTTTGTTTTGTTTTTTTTTTTTTTTTAAACTCAAGGAATTTTCACACGTAAGGCTTTGTTCTCACCTTCTCTAGCCAGCAATATTCATGGTCAGAAATTGAGTCTTTCCTTTGCCAGGTCACTACAGAAATGAGATAAATGTGGAGATGAGGATGAAGTCTTAATCATAGTTTACTTTTAACCCTTAGGTTTTGTTCATTACCTCTTGAGTAATTCATTCTAGCAAACCACCTAGGCTCTGGCAGAAAATACAAGGGAAATAAACTGCAGGCTGTTTTCACCTTAAGCGGCCAAGTGGTTAAAGGACTAGCATGTAAACAGCTCTGCTGCACCTATGCTGTATTATGGAGTCCAGGGGGATTCAGCTTTAATCTTGAGAGGGAGTGTGAGGGGTTTGTTTTTCACAGGGGCTTTAGCCTACAGTTAAGTGCAAACACCTGCTGAAGTACTGGTAATTAGTAGGTAATTAGTAGCTAATGTTCTTAGAATTTAAAAAGAAAAGCTTACATAAGTAATTACTTACTATTTCTTATAATGTGCTGCTTTTCCTGAGATTTCATATCCCCAGAACATTTGCCAAGTTCCTAGGTTCCTCAACATACTAAATTGTTTATTAATTACACACGTATATTGCTTGTAGAAAAAAATAAAATGCATTAAAACGCTGGAAACAGGAGTGAGTTATCTTTTAAATTACAGCACAAGACTCATTGGAAATGACAGAATTCACAGAGGATAACAGCTTTAGGAGGAGCATTAATTTGGGGCTGGGGGAGGAGGATGGTGGTGGCTGGAGCAGTGAAAGCAACAGCTGGTAGCCCTGAATGAGTGTCTTTTGGTTGGATAGGGGATAGAGAGAGACAAAGTGAGAAGCAGCCTTTGAGGTGGGTGTTTTGCTCAGGACAGTAAATGTGTAGCACAGCTGTGGACCCCCCAACTGGATTCATGCTTTCCCAACTCTATTCACACATCTCAGGTGTGCTACAAGTTAAGCAAAGTGGTTTGCATGGTATTTCCTCTCTTGCACAAGGATCACTTTTGGACCAATGGAAGAGCTAAAACATCTGCCTTGTCAAACTCCTTCTGCAGTCAGTACTTGCCATTTTCATGCATGAGAACTCTTTAGGAAAAGCTTTTCTACATGCTTTAGACGAGGACATGGAGATGATGCAGCTATTGAGGCTGTGATTGCACTTAGCAGCTGCCAGCCTTGCTCTTGCAGAGTACAGGACATGCTTTGTACAGAGGCAGGAGAGCAGAGTGCTGCTCAGTCCCCAGCTGGAGCTGGCTGATTCTCACCATGTGTCGTCATGTAGGGCCCTGCTTGCAGCTCAGCAGGAGCCCTGTCCTCTGTGGCAGTGGGGTACACACCCCGTCCTCTCTGATGATGGTTCTCCTTTGAGGTGCAGCACAGGCAAAAGCAGGTTTAGTAACAGCAAAGGCAAATGGCAGATCTACAGAGTAGTCCTTGCAGGGAAGAAGTTGAATGTCACCCTCTGAGCTCCTGCACTGGGGGGGACACAAAAGCCTTGAGATCTGCCATCTTCCCTGAAGTCGTGCTTGCAGCAAGGCCAAGGGGACAGCGCAGCTCTCTTGGGATTTTCTCATGTAGGACAGGGACTTCTGAAAGACCTGGCATGGGAAAACCTCCCTGCCTCTCAACGCAGTTCATCTGTTTGAAGGCGAAGGATTCCAGACAATGGCCCTTGTAATGGTGGGGAATGGTCCTGGAGATAAATTCCTTTATCCTGCTTTACCCTACTTCACTTAGGACTTCCTAAACTAAGAGCTCGTGGAGCAGTCTGGACATAGCTGTGGTGTTTTAACAGAATGGTGATTCAATTGAAAATGGAGCCACTCTTTAAACGTAAATCATGAGCTGAAGTCCTTCTTTTATTGTTACTATTCACAGTTTTTTTTGTTTTTATTTTTTATCTTGGCAGTGAATAAGAAAAAACAAACAAACATTCACAAATTGGACTAATTGAGATGAAGCTGCTGGTAGGCACCAACTTAGCATACAGCTTGGGCTTCCTCAGGGTTTTAGGTCCTCCAGCATTCTTATATTCTTTTCCAGTCAGTTAAGCTGAATGCAAATGGCAAAACATGAAATTAAAAGGGGGAAAAAAAACCACCAACAAACCAAAGGGGAAAATCACTTCAAAAAGTCCTCCCAGAAAACAATACCACCCCAGGGTGGAGGAGAGTTGGCTGTTTCAACCATGCATAGCACTTAAGAAAAACACCCACATTTTCATGCAGAGTTCTAATACTAGCTGACTAATCTCTTTGAGGTGTTCACCTTGGAAGGCTCCAAACCCAGCTGTATCTTAATAACAACTAATATCAACTCCTCTCACACAGAGGCAGCAAGTCTCTGAAGAGGTGTGTAAGTGCTAGGGCAGCATTTGTTTCCTGAACAATGGGTCTGTTTTCTCCTGGTGGAGACAAGCCCAGCAGAATCATAGACTCATAGAAATTTTTAGGTTGAAAAAACCTCTAGGATCATTGAGTCTAACTATTAACTCAGCACTGCCAAGTCCACCACTAAACCATGTCTCTAATTTGCTTTAGATTCATACACCATTTACCACGACTCAGGATTTCCTGAACTGCAAACAGCATTGCCTGTCAGGACAAATAAAATCTCTGAACGAAGGCATCTGAGGTGATGAAGGTATTTGTCCCTGCAAGGCCTTATGAAAGAGTGGCTTTATGTCTCTCACAATGTTCCTTTCAGTAAAAAAGTGCTAGCTTCATTTTTCAATTAAAAATAGTGCATGGTTCATATTTACGTGGTAATGATTTGTAAAAGTATTTATGTTTCCTAAATAAGCAGTAATTAAAAAAATTAAACAGCAAATCTGTGGCCCTTTAGGAGCAATTTCCTGCCACTGTGTTATGCACCAGGGATGTGTGAGGCTTCCCAATCATAGCTGGGGACCAAAGCAGATTATTTGCTTCAAAGGCCTCAGTCTGTACATTCAAAATACAAAGCACCATCCCTATGCTTTAGTATCAATAGTGGTGTAAGATGGAGGAAGGAGTTGTGATTTATTTTAAAAGAAAAAAAAATTTATCCCTCAGCCTATTTTAATTCCTAATTCTCACAGAATATTTTGCTTAGAAAGAGAAGCTAAGTTACTATGGAAGGATGTATGGTAAGAATATTGACATGGGTGAATAGTCTCATATTCCTTGAGTTGCGATGGAAAACTCTTGAAAGAACACAGAAATACCACACACCAGTTTAAAAAAGGAAGAGCAATTAATTCAAATAATTTTGAACACAAATTGGCTTTAAAGCACAAACACAATTTGGCCAGGACATTGGATTAATGGATCTTGCCAAAGGGTTTATGGCATTAAATCATCTAATCTAGCCATGCTTTCAGACCTGAACAAAAGACCAATTCTGTAACTCAGTCTCCTCTCTGAGCCCACTCCATGTGCCCTGGGGTTCCTACTGTAGTCTTATTCAGCTTTTCCATAAAAACTAACCTTGAATAGACATCATATTTTTACTGTTTCTCCAGCATGTACTTAAGATATGTCTCACCATGAGAACTGGATTCAGTTGCCTAATCAGAATTTTCACATAGTGTTTTTGATGCCCCATGGCACCCAAGACATCCACCAGGGCTGGCAGATGTAGCATATCCCTGAAGGAAGGCTCATGGCTTTCTGAACAAGAACTATTTCTTGTCCCATGTCTATTGGAAAGACAAGGCTTGTGTTGTAACAATCAGAGCTGGTGTTGTAATTAAGTGATAGTACATTTGAATTCCACTGTGATAGCCGGTTTTATTATTATCAAGCAATATATTCTTACTATATTCAGAGTGTTGTTTGTTTTGATTCTCTGTGAAAATTTAAAACCAGATGGAAAACAGTTTTTTCTGAGGCTACTACATCTTCCTGGAGAGTTACCGGAGAGATGAGCTGCATAATGACATTTTGTACCTTGACTCCTGAAAACTGGTTTGATTTCAGGTCAGTCTCTTTACTTTTTATGCAAAATGATGGCAGATAGCAGAGCAAAAATACACATTCTTCTACCTTTGTCTGAGTCTTAACTGATGCATCATTTACCCAACTGATGTATCAATCTACACACGAAGAGCTGTGTGCAAATACCATAGGATAATGTTTATGCATTGTAGGCTAATTTTGCTCTCAGTTATACCCACTCCACTCTGCTCCTTTCATTGGGGTTGACAGGTGTAAATGAGAGAAGCTGATTTTTTACTCTGTGACCTTCTAATGAAATGAGTGAGATTCTTCAGGGCTTGGTTGCCTGTACCATCATCATCATCATAATAATGTAACTGCAGTAATTCTATATGGCTCCACTGCTGCCCTGGGGGACTGGCTCCGTTCACTTAATTGGCAACTGGATGATGATCCCTCCTGGTCAAACTTGCCCTGAGTTAAACCTGGGTAAACTGGGTAAACAGTGGGTAAAAGCTGGAGCCATATGATGACTTTTCAGTGGTGCCTGGTGTGTGTTACATTCATAGAGAGCAGAGACACCTCTTGGGTTTATTACAGGAATGTGTCCATATCTGAAATCACAGAAGATAAGCACAGTCCCATTCCAGTCTCAACAGCAAGGATCTGAAGTCAAGAGGGCTGAACCCCTATTTCCCCCATGCTCAGGAATGGACAAATGAATGAATCCATATGGGGGAGCAGCAATTCCAGGCTGCACTCAATTTCCTTCTCTCAGGGCTCTTGAAGATGCTTTCTGACATTTATAGTAAACCTACACACAACTAGCTGGGCAACATAAAGACAAGAACAGGCCAAAGAAGGGACAAGTGTTGTATGCATCTTAACATTCAGTTCTTGTCTAGTATTTAGTGAAATTTTCTGTTTGGTCTAAACATGTTATTTGGAAGCATCTCTTGATAAAAACCTTTTTATAAAGACTTATGACTTCAGACACATATTCACAATTATTAGAAACTTTAACTTGTGTGCATAAATAGAAAGGGCTCACAGCCTGTAAGCCTTCAAGAGCTACATAAGATGAGAAATGGATAGAACACTAAGAAAAGCCACACTAAAAAGAGGTCTTCTTTTACTCATCTGATGACATGTCATATGTTCTGGAGACTGGCAATTTCGGTATCCTGGTTCTCTGTGAATCATCTATCACAGAATCATTGGTTCTTCGCAGAACATCTGTCCTTCTAGGAGGCTAAAAACAACAGTGCATGCCTGATGACAGCCATTGTATACAGGCTAGAAGGGAGCAAAATATTTGTTTCTCAAGAAAATCAGTTGATTATGTTTGAAAAAACATTTCTGGAACAAAAGCAATCACCTGACTAAATCTAGCAATCACCTGCTCTCTGGAGGGGCTACACCTCTGAGCGAATTAGACAAAAGAAATAATGGGGGTTCCAGAAGTGATGGAGGGCAAAGTTCATAATTCCTTAGATGATTTACAGGTGTTCCTAATAATTCTTGCAGTCAGGGAGTTCCTCTCCTTGTTAAGTAGTGTCTTTGCATCATCTTTATGCTTATATACATGATCTCTGAACTTACCATGTATTTATGTAAGTATTTCACTATAGTGGATAGATAACAATGAAACAATCAGTAACAACATATTGTAATGATAGGAGCAAGAGGAAAGGAAATACAAGTTAAAGTAACACTTGTGCAAAACTCTGTGTACCAAAAACTGGGTAAAAAAATGTAAGCTTTGCTCCTTGGTCTACATTATGCAGTGCTTTTCATCTGGAGGTGGTACCATTATAGGTCATACTGATGTCACAATTGCAAAGCTAAAACCTCTGAATGCCACCAAGCATTTCCAGTAGAGAATGTGTGCACCTTACAGAGACTGCAGCAACATCTACTTTTGTTTTGTTTTGTATCTCGTGTTAATTAAGGACAAGCTTAAGTCCAAGATTAGTTTTATCACTTAGATAAGTGACAAGCTGTTACAAGGATGTGACCCTTGTTTGATGCCAGCTCAACAAGTCTTTCTGGCTAAAAGATATGGCATGGTGAGAAAGACATCTGAAGAAGTGAAATGATTTAACCACGATTGCACAACAGATCAATTTGGAACCCTTTTTTATTAAATCCAAGCAACACTTCCCCATGACAGGAATAGTCCAGAGGGGGGGATTTCTCTTCAGCAATGATTGCCACAAGGTGTTCAGATAATGGGGTGTTAATAGCCTAAACATGTAAAATAGCATGAATCCTAGCTTGCACAAGGTTTCCTGTCAGTGTAGTATGCTGCTTTCTTGGGTGCTCATTAGATGCCTGTAAATGCCTGTCAGAATTTATTTCCTACCTTTTTTTCCCCCCCATCTCCCTTGCTTGCATGGGTCTTGTCTCTTCAACCACATAATTCAATTATTGAGCATGAAAATATTTCCCCCTGTATTCTGATTGTTCTGTGGCTGATGATGGCATGAGGTGCCATGATGGAGTGCACTCAAGGAGCTCTTAGATGAGCATATATATTTGCATTGCTAATTTCATGCCTTCAGAGGGAAGGCAATGGTTGACTTTGTTCCTTGTTTGATTCATGAGATCTGTCTCATTTTACTAAGGATGGATTTGTGTGTAGGCAGGGAGTGGGGCTGGATATATGGTTTGAATTGCTAGCACTTGTGCACAAGTGCAGTACTGCTTGTTTGCAAGAAGATACTGAAAAATGGGAAAACAATTGCATTACAAAAGATTTGTTAAGATGCCTCTGAAGAAGCTCTGCGTGTAAAGACCTACACAAAGATATGCTTTTGGTCTGTGTGGACCAGAAAAGGGAGATGATCCATGGAGAACATAAAATGGATAGCTTGAATCAAATAGAAGCCATTGATTACACAAAAATAAATGTTTTGCATGGGTATAACACTAGCATCAGGCTTATATAATGCTGGTAGGATGAATAAAAGCCATAAATCAGTGCAATCCAGAAAAGAATAATGTTTCTTTAACAAGTGGTATAGGATTTGGAGACTTAGACCAGACCAAGTACGAAGTAGAAAGCTTCACAAAAAAATAATTGAGGTCCCTGCAAAATATTTCAATTTTTTTATTGATTGAAGGCAATTATCCCTTAATTGCATATTTAAATGAGGTATTAGGAGGTTTAACTAAGCAATGCCTCTTAATTGCTGCTGCACACTAGGTGTCACAGATTGTGTTTATTTCATATGTTAATTAAAGAGAATGGGTATTTTATTTTATTGACTAGCGAGCTCTTCAGGCTGCACTGCTTAGGACCAAGGATGTCTCAGGTGTCCACAGCAGCCTGGGTGTTAATGTAATCATGAGAAAGGTTCTGGTTTTAAATGAAGAGCTATATCTCCATTTCATGGATATTTTCAGCCACTTAGACCATATCTAAGTAGTAGGAAGGAAAACCTTAACCCAGGTAATGTTAACTCAAATGATACAGAAGTGCTTTCTTGCAGGCACAACCACAGCAAAGGTATGCACAACAAGAGCCCAGGTATTATTTTGCCTCTGCTGAGCACACAACTCTAAGGCTATGAAGCAGGATCTGATGGGGCTGAAATTTCAAATACCTGGCATAATTTCCAGGCTATGGCATAATTTTTGAGGCTTTGTTGTATAGCCATGTGTTGTTCATACCTTGGAATTAGCAGTCTCACTGCCATGAGATCAGGAGGAAGTGTCAGGATGCCACAAGGTATTTCTGAGCCATTTTTTGGGGATAGCGGCACAGGAATGGCAGGGTTTTCTGTAAGAAAAATAAATTTCTTGTCTGACTAATTGTGTAGCTGCTGAAATAATGTTATAGAGGCAGAGTCAAACATTAAAGCGGGGTAGAGCTCTTCTCTTGTGTGTAGTGCATGCCTACTACATACGTGATACACTGGGTTATATACCTCAGGCTCTGAGAGTTGCCTCTTTTTCTGTAAGATAGAAATAATCAACCAGAGCGTTGAAAACGCAAGAGACAAGATATCCTGTCTAATCGCTGGAGTACTATGGTGTATCTATATGGAGGGGGCAGATGGATGGCTACTGCAAACTGGCCAGATACAAACCTTCTCTGGGACAGAAAGCATACAGCCGTGTTAGTGAGGTTTGTGCCTGAGCTAATAAGGCCCACTGGGAGGCAGAGCGTGTTAATTCAGGAATACTGCAACACTCCTGCCGTCAAACAGCTTCTGGATCACAGCATGTGTAGCTCAGAGCATGGGCAAAGGGGACACAGCACATCTCACCAGTGTGGTGGGGCTGGAGAGGAACTGAGGGTGGTTTCGGGGCATATCAGGGCTGTACCTGCTCGGGGCATGAAGGAGCTCTCGGAAATGCTTGTAAGGACAAGTGATCTGGAGTTGGAACCAGAGGAAAAAAATCTGCCAGAATGACTGGGGGGGTGGGGAGCCTATCCTGTTATGGGAAACCCAGCAACGGCGTATTTTGTCTGGAAAAACAGGAGCAGATGGCAGGAGCCTGGGCAATCTTCAGGCATGGGCCTAGGGCAGCAGGCTGTGTCCTTGCCTGAGGAGGCAGTGGCTGGTTTGCAGCAGGAGCAATGGCTTCAGCCACGCACCAGGTCTCTGTAGGCAAGAGGTCTTTGTGTTTGTCCTCACAGGAAAAGGCGGGGTGCAAGTGGGTGGAGTAGAAGCAGCAGGATTCTCCAGCTGTTTCTGGGGGAAGGGGTCATGATGGACAAAGAGGGAAATTCACAGACCCATTCCCACTCTGCCCAAATTTTTCTTCCCCAGGTGAGCCCTAGGGACTCTTCCCAATTTTTGGCCAGTTCCCACCAGTTTCTGATCTCTCCCTGGCACGGCTGCTGATCAGCGTTAGAGGGAAGGCTGTTTCTGTGTAACTAGGTATTCATAGCAGTGGCATTCATTTGGGGATGTGGAGGGTGCTCAGCACAAGGGAAATTGGAGACCCGTGACATCAAAAAGGCAAAATTCATATAAGACTACATGGATATAAATTAATTTTGAATAAATTCTTGCTGGAAATTGGGTGCATCTTGACAGCAGAGCAGTGAGGTTCAGAAGTTAGGCAGTAGAAGCAAAAAGTATTCTTATGATAGAAATGAACTGGTTTATTTATTGTATCACCAGTTAGTGTTTTGGAGCTGGCTATTGCTAGGGAATAGCTCTTTCAACTCCACGTTCAAATATAATATTCCATAAATTGTGTTTTTGGTTTGTTTTTGTACCTTTTACTGAACATATATGGAAATTTCAAAGAAACACCAAAATACCATGGCTGTTGTCTGAGCACAGGGTATCTGGCTTTTTTTTGTGTTTGGGAAAAAACAACTGGAACTGCTAATGATGGGATGATCATGGGCATAATTTCTGCCTTCTGTCAGAATATAAAAATGCAGTGCCAGAGTAAGAACCATCAGCCTCAAGTATTGACTGGACTGTTAGACTGAACAGTGAATTTGCTCTCTTTTAAATGTGTTAAATCCAACCCTAGATTAAATTTAAACTACTTTGCTACAGCATAATCCA
Organism: Passer montanus; assembly: GCF_014805655.1. NCBI lineage: Eukaryota > Metazoa > Chordata > Aves > Passeriformes > Passeridae > Passer > Passer montanus. The sequence continues at coordinate 2,352,108 of NW_024372148.1, forward strand.
CGAGGGATATCCTGACTTTCCACTGACTTTATTGGAGCCTCTACTGAACAATTAGAGCAAAGCCCAAAATATGCAGCATGGCTGTAGAGATGAAGTGGTTAACAGCCTCTTTTTTTGTGGGTAATTTCCCCTTTTAGTTTTTATTGTGTCATAATTAGCAAAGCCCAAGGGTTCAAATCCAAGCTAAAAAAGGGCAGTGGCATGATAGTTTGTGTTGTTACTACTGCTTATTACATCTATCAGTATCATCTCACCATGACCTTGGGCTTCCCCCACTGGTTTATCATCTCTTCTCTCCATCACCTATGTCCACTGAAAGCTCTTTGGGGCAGATCTGGTGGTTTGGTGGTCCAGACCTACAACAACAGACTTAATTCTATATCAAGGCCTGTAGGAGCAGCAGAGAAACGTCTTTGGGAAGACAAATACTGCTATGCCAGTTTGTTCTCCTGGGCTCCAACAACTGATTGTTGTAGGGCCAAAAGAGGGCTGAGCTTTTCGTGCAGAATATTACAGAATGGTCAGGGAGCACCTCTGCTATGCCTCAGAACACTGCCTGCCATGCTGCTGATGTAAGGACAAACCAGGGGAGCTGGTGCGAGACCCCACAGGAAATGGAAGAGGCATGGAAGTACCTCCAGTTTGGTCGGTTTTAAGAGAGCTCAATCATGGGTTGATGAGACACATCAGCCAGACATTTCCCTCCGGTAGAGATGGGCCAGGCACAGCTGCCCCAGCAGCTGCAGAGGCTTCATCCTCTGCTAGCTGTGAGTCTGAAAAGTTGAAATATTTTTGTCTATCTAACACCTCTGGGCCAATGCAAGAGTGCATAGATGGAACATGGCAGCTTCTTAATGATTAAATCATTAATCATTAGAGAGAAATCAGACTGGACAATTTATAGTTCCCTTTTGGCCAGAAATGTCTGGAACAATGTGCCATCCCTCGCTGGTCAAAGTTCTGAGAAGCCCGTCATTTAGCCCTTAATGTAAGAGAGGTTTAATATTGCAACACACAGCACAATGGCTTGAAGAGAACCAGACGGGTCTTGACATCACCAGCCTTTTCTTCCCTTCAATTCCCCAGCGCAGTCTCTATTGTTTGAGCCTCATCACTAATGGCATTGGAGAGGGATCCAGCATTGGCCAACTGCTAGGGCTCTCGCGACCATATCATTATTTCTTCCCCTAGCAGATCTAGGCAGGACCATGATCAAAATATTGCAGGCTGACAGCAAACTTCTGCTGCCATGAGAGGAGCCGAACTGCTGTTTGTGAGGGCAGGATGGAAATTTCAAAGTTAATCTGGTTCCCATCTCTAGAACTATTAAACTGCAGCACACAAAGTATTCGCAGTGCACAGGGAATTCAGTCGTTTTATGCAGGTCAGCCATACGATGAAAAATTTTATATCAAAATGTTTAACTTCAAAAAGGGTTAGATTCAATTTCCTGGTGAAGGCTTGAGTCAGTTCTCATTTTAATCTCCCCTGAATTCCTGCCCCTAGGTAAAATATCATTGTATTGTCACGTTTGGTTGTAATAATCGTAGTCATTTGGCCAGCAACAAAATCACAGGCCTGAACATTTCTGATGATTTAATCCAAATTCAGATCCAGATATGTTACCTGTCCCATCTTTGAAATGAGTGGAGCCATTTATTTGCACCTGGATCATCAAATTAGGATGCAGCTCTGTCCTCTGAGGTCCTTGGGTCTATCTTACCTTATCTGCTGCTCCCCAGACAACATTTTTCCTGTTTAGGGCAGCTGCTCAAATGACTGATTCTGAAGCTACTGGAATAATGTGGACTCTTCCCCCATCCAGAGAAACCAGTGGTGTCCCATTGTTTGTGTATTTCCTCCCATAAGTAGTCCATGAATATGCTTCCTTAAGTCACCGAAGGAAAATACTTCCAAGAAAAAACTCCTGTCTTGTCTTTAAGAAAAATATTTGGACTGGTAAAATGCATTGTACTATGAAGGATAGTTCCAATTTACAGACTCATGAGCTTATGAGTGGAATAAGCCTCCATCCTTATCTTTATGTTACAGCAATGGCACCCACATACGATAAGTCTTTGCTGGCAGAATTTTGAGAAAGTAATTCCAGTGCAGTGAATATAAAATAAATGCTATCAAGGAAAAATATTTTTTGCTCCCCTGGAATAGAAAACATTATTGAAACTGTTGGATGCCTCAGGAGTCTATTCATGCAAAATCTATTTCTGCAGTCAAAATATATTCTATTCTGCAGATATTTTTTTCAATATGTGACTGAGACTTCAAGACAGAAAGAAATAGCCGTTTTGGCCAGGAAAGAACTGGCATGTGGTCTGGTTTTAGGTGAGTGTAGATTTTGCATGAAAATTATAGTAATTATGGGTATTTGTAAACAGCGATTTTTGCACTTTAACGGCCTAATCGCATGGTCAACAGCTGGAAGTTGCTCTATGCAGATTCTTACCTAACACATAATAAAAGTCACCCTTTGCTGCATTTCCACAAAGAAACAAATTATAGCACAAAAGAGACCTGCCAAATGCAATCTTTCATCCTCTTCTGGTTCTTAAAGAGAATGTTTGAATATTCTGATTTTAAAAAAGGGATAAAACAAAAGGAAAAATAATTTATGTATATCTAAAACACGTGTATAAAGAAAAAAGGAATAAGGAATGGAAAATGCTGATGTATACGTACTGCTTAGTCTTTCATTGTAATATATGCATTTCCTTTGCATTTGAAAGTTCCTGTGTCATGCATGGTACACATCTGTTTCTTTCATTTTTAATTCTGTTTTAAATACATATTTTTAATTTCTCCCTATTGTTTTCTCAAATGGTTCCATTACAGCAATTTAAAATCATATCCAACAAGCAAAACCACACAAAATGACTCTTGTCATATTGAAAATCTTGGCAACCTGATGAAGAATTTGCTATCTAAGTGGAAGCAAAAATCAAAAAGGAAAATCTGAACAAATCTGGCCCAATCTTTCCCTTAAACTGCTGGAAAACACCTCGGTTTAGCATCCTGGTCACCAGGTGTCCCAGTCCAGGCACAGTTCAACCTGTTAGAAGTTGCACTAACTGGCATTGGTGGTTTACATCAATCTTTTTTTTTTTTTTGCAAGGAGTGTCTAGGAAATAAAAGGGCAGTTGCTGTAGATCTGTTGAGAAATTGTAGCTTCAAATCCTTAATTTGCTTGTGATGAATGCCCTTTATCCTTAGGCTTTCTAATAAGACACTGTCAATATCTATCACTTCTAATCTTCTGCATCTTTGTCCCTGTTTCTTTTCTGGACATTGGCTGGGAGCTGTGCTCAGGATTTTTTCTAATCAAGTTTTCCAAAATGAGTGAGGCTGGTGATACACCCACAGCTTCACCAGGAGAAACATACAACTCCAGCCCTCTCTCTTTCTTGCCTTTGTAGTTGCTTCCCTTCAAGCAGTTCCTTCGTAGTTATACAGATTGTGTTACAAGCATTGAGTTATATAAAGTGCACACCTCTGGGTTAATTTGTGTATGGAATCAGTGAGTTTGTTTGTGCTGTTTATAATGTCAACACTAGCTACTGAAATGCAAGTGTAAATTTAGTCTAAAACTTGCAGCTGAGGAAAAATGACTGCTAGGAAATTATGGAGGAGTGAAAACCTTGAAGAACTCCATAGCCTCCATAAGAAACTCCATTTTAAAGGACCAAAGCAGAACCCAAAACTTGGCCCATGGGGCCAAGTCTCTGTCCCTGGTTCATGCTGGTTTGCTGAGGGCCAGGGTGGGATGCCAGTTTTCTGGGGTTGCTAGTGGGACCTGAGCATCCCCACCAAGTCCCAGGTGAGAGAGAGCTTAGAGGAATGCACTGGCAATGCTCTAGCACAGAACAGTTCCCACATAACACCAGCCTGGTGTCTGAGGCTCTCCTGCAGGTCTAGGGAGCTCCTGGGGGCGGCTGGGTGCAACTGGGGCAGCAGTGAAGGTTGCTCTCCCTTTCCCAATGGTGCTACAGGAGCTTTCCAGCTGCTGACCAAATTGGGAGACAGAGCTCTCATACTGTGCTTACAGGTCTTACCCTGAGGCTCAGTCTTACCCCTCAAAGTCATCCTCCTTTCCATCAGCAGGCACTTGGCATACCTTTGGGTTCATTTTGCTCTTTCTCCCTTCTTGCCACTGTTTATATTATTCTTTGTTAATTTATGAATTGCTGTGAGTCTTTGGCTTGGCTCTTATTAAAAACTGTGCATTTTAAAGGTGTTTAGTTCTTTCATTGCTAGTATTAATCGCTTCACTATCAATTCCCTATTCCCATCTGTTGTTTTGAAATAACATTATATATTATTATGCCTTTTCATTGCTTCGGCTCTCTGTCATAGCTGACTGGTTGTTTACTTCACCCTCTGTGGAGCTTCCAAAATCCTTTTTCTCCCTTGTTCTCATGGCAATGCTCCAGCTCCCTGAGTTCTGGTGTGTTTACCAGAGGTGCTCCTGCATAACCTTTAGGGAATCTTGCTCCAGAATTTTAACATCTCTCTCAGTTTGTTTCCCTCTTCCTCCCCAGCTACCTGTCCTGCCTCTCTGCTGAAGGCAACTGCCCTGTGTAGCATCAGCATCATCAGTGTATTTGTACCTGTAGCTCAGCTGCCAGCCTGACATCTCAGATGAAAATACTAGAAGCATCAAGAAGCACTGCCGAGTTTCTGGGAAGCCTTCACTGACTCCATTCACATCTGACAGGTACTCATCAGGTTCCACATGAAAACCCATGGGATTTGATTAGATATTTTATAGAACAGTTACCTTGGGTGTTGCTGTAATACTGTAGTATCTCATTTACTGCTTTTTTCCTCCCTGTTTATGCTTTCCTTCTCCTATAGCATTTTTGCGCCCTTTTCCTAACTAATTGGTTTCCCAATTTTATTACCACTTCTTTCCTCCCTGCTAATAGCAAGATTGTTTCTAAGCTGTTTTGTCAATTCTCTGTTACACCTATTTTCACCTCCTGTCTTCTAACAAACGTATTTTATCAATGCTTCCAATTTTCACAACATCAAATGTAATTTCTGCCTACATTTCAGGCTATTTAATCTGTAGCACCTGAAAGAATGAGGTATTTATGCTTTCAAGGGAAAATAATGTCATTAATAAAGGGTTGGGGTTCTTTTTTTCAGCAGCCTTTCACAGGGCCATTCATAACTTACATTTTAGTCCCTGTAGTGCTAAGGACTCATGAGCAGAGGAGATAATAATGGTAAACACCACTTCAGCCAATGTCCCCTCCAACTGCCATCTCTGAAATCTCTTCTCTGCCCTTCCCAGTGACCTTGTCCCGCACTGCCTGGGTGGATTCCTGCTGCTTGTTTCTCAATCTCAGTCACATTATAGGTTGTATGACTGTGTATATGCAGAACTGGAATATTTTTCTGGAGGAGAGGGAAATGTTTCTGATTCAAAACATAGTTTGGAATGGGAATATCGGTCTGGCAGAGGGTTGGAAAATACCATACTCTTCAGGTACCATGTCATATAAATCCTGTCATATGGAGACCAACCTCTGTTGTTGAAAGGAGCTGTTAGCTTGAGATGTTGACCTTGTTCTTCCATTTGGAATGTTGCTATTTTTTTTTTTAATTTCTAAATTTTCTAAATTTATGTGAGGCCGGTTTCTATCCAGTTCTTGCCCAATGGGTGGCTTATTTTTTCTCTTCCAGCAGGTATTTACAAACTCTTTATCCAGGATAGGGGAATTCTCTATGCCTTCAAGATTTCATTTTGCTAGCTGAATATGCCAAGCTCCAGTTTCTTTAGTACAGCTAACAGCTTGTTTCCCAAGCTTCTTAGCACTGTTGTCTAAATGAATTTCAGTTTGAAGTTCTGGTTTTTGAATGTGGGCAGACAAAGGAGTAGACAGTGTTTCAGATCTTGTTGCACTACTGTTTCACACAGTTATCCTAAGACTTTCCGTTACTGCTGGGACTATCTTGCCTGGCATGGTCTGGATTCTGCCTTTGCAAGGGTGGCCCCCGTTGGTGGCTTAGAGTCATTCATGCTCTCCTTAGCTCCTGTCCCAGCTTAATTCATCTCAGTCATTTTCTACTGATGAGAGCTCTTTTTACAGTAGCTGTGGTAACAGTCCCTCAAAGAATGAGCTTTTATTTTATTCTATTTCTATAATGCATGTCTTTCTTTCCACTGCCCTCACCCTCTTCTGTATTAACACTTTCTTTTAGCTGTGGACAATTACTATCCCAATCAGTGTCCCAGAAGTAATGACTCTATCTATTTATATGCAAGTTACCAGGAAAGGGAGAAAGTAGAAATATCTCAAAGCTGAATGTGGAGAAAGTTCATTCATATCTCTCCTTCAGTTCTTTTTGCAGTACTGCAAGTGATTGTCTTCATTTCAGCAGGCTCCCACTCAACACTTCCTTCATGCATCCCTATTTTTTCTAGCTAAAAAAATTATTTCCCATCTGACACCTTAATAAATGCTTTGCTGAAGCTCAGATAAATTATATCTACCATGTTTCCTTTGTCTAAAAATCTTTTATCTCTTAAAAATCCTATCAAGTTAGTCTAAAACAACCTACCATTAGCAAACCCAAACCCTCTGGTAGTATTTTAGTCCATTCCCAGTTTATCTCAATGACTTAAATTACTCCTTTCTTTCAAAATTTGTTCCTAAGCCTTGAGACATTTGAGATCAGACTAACTTTTAATTGTGAGATCTTTTTTCTTCTGTCACTGAACTGGAGATACTGCCTTTACTATTTTCTAATCCCATGAGTAGATAGGCTCATCATGAATACCTGCAAGTTCCTGTAGTTTCACGTGCCAGTTCTGTCTGAATTCAGAATGGAATTATCCAGGTTCTCACAACTGGAGACAATTAAGCTCTTAGATTTTTTTCTGTTGTTTCCAGTTATTAAAATCTCTTTCCCATACAATTAAGATTTTAGATTATTTTGCTGCTCTTTCCAATGTAATAGAACCTCATTCCCATTATACATCTTCCCTTTGCACTTCTATTCAGTGTCATTACTCTTACTGAAGTTTGAACTAAAGGCTCTTTAAGTGGTTCTTTATCCTGCAGGTCCATAGATGACTGAGTTTTTTCCTCCTGCTTGGAATGCAGCTTTGAGATCTTGTAAGCACCAGTGATTCTAAGAATCCTCCAGCCTCTTTCCCATCCTGTTGCAGAGACACACAGTGTGTTGACTTTGGCGGCTGGGGTGCTCAGAGCACTTAGTCCATGCCCTTTTGAAATGGAGAACATTAGTTCCAGCCTTACTTTTATTTGTTCTTCCATTTAATGTAAACTGAATCAACGCACAATCACTTGAGCCAGTGCTGTTTCTCAGCTCAGGTCTACTTAAATGTCTTCATTGCTTATCTAAACCAATGGAAAATTCCAGTCATTCTTTTAATATCTTTCTGTAATAAACACAATTGTATATATTATTTATAATTGTCTTTGCCAACTACTTAATTTCAGTGATACCAGAATGGCCAGCAATCTTTTTAGGAGTCATTTTGTCTTGATTGTGCTTAATAGAGAGAAATAAAGAGCCTGACAGACAGGAGGAATCTTGAGCATAAGTGGAGATGATTGGAATTTGTGGGAAATTCCAGCCTTTTTAGCCCAAGTTAGGATGAGACATAAAAGTATTTATACTAAAAGGAGAATGTTTCCAGGTCAAATGAACTGCTTGAAATGTTTCATTTTGTCTTAAATCCATTAGAACTGATTCAATAGTCTTTTCATTTCTTTTTCCCCTCTGGCATTTTGAAATTTGGAAAAAAAAGTGACCTGGCAGAGATGAAAATTACTTTAATAATAAATGTTCATATTTTTATTCTTCATAGAAAACGTACTTTTAAAATTACTTCCTGTGTTGTTTCATACAAGGCAGTGGATTTAAAATATGCTTGCCCCGTAACAGAAATTAAACAAGAATGTGTGATTCATGTGATCAATCACAGCTAAGCAAACTCTGCAAACTGTAGAAATGTTAGCTGAATTATTCTCACTGTGACCCAGGGCTCTGCTAGGTGTATTTCTAAAGTGCATGCTTCCGCTTTGTAATCACTGCAAGTTTGGTGGCATGTTTCCTGGGAGGGAATAAGTGCCCCTTGATGCCAACGTTACGCTGACTGTGGTAGATTTTGAGGGCTTGTTGTCTCTGCAGAGAGGACGGTCCTAATAAAGAGGCATCTGGGCCTTCTTGTCTCTTTTCATCTATTAAGATATGTCAGGCTAGACTCTGGACAGCTGGATTGTGATGTTTTTGCCCCTAGGGTGTCTTGGGGTAGTGCAGTAGGAGAGCGTTGCTATCTCCAGGAGCCAGTGAATCTGAAAATACGTCTCAAGGATGAAACCTGGAGAAGTGCAAAGAATGATTTCATCTTGATTAATTACACAGTATTGATCCTCTGTGGAAAGAGCAATTATCCCAGACACTCTTCTCGCTGAAGTGAAAGCCACCGGGAAAGCCACTCTGATAAAGAGGATGAACGTTTTCCCTCCAAAGGGCTCAACTGGTTTTATCCTGAGGGCCTGCAGTGTTAAATTTAGACTCAAAGGGAAAAGAATTCCAGACTCAGTGTAGATGTGCCCAGCTTATATCAAGCGCAACAGAAGTTGAACAGACAAGACACAGGGTTAAAACTTAACTCCCATGGGTTAAGGTGAAATATAACCTTGTGCATCTTTTCATGAATGGCTTTGTCCAGAAATGTAAAAATCTGGAAGTTGTCTGTAGAATGTTATCATAATGAGGATGTCATTCTCCTTCACCCATTGCCTTGCCATGCTGTGAATATCTCCATAGGCATTGATCCAAAGGATGCCAGATTCTACCCTATGCATCAAGGAAATAAAGCTCCTTAAGCAGGAACACGAATCTGCCAGATGCAGGCTGTCTCAAAGATATGCTGACATTGTCTGCTCTTCTGATACTGCAAGGAAGTGCTACTCTCAAATATTTTTTTTAAAGTTCAGTATCATTAGTCTGTATTAATCATCAAGATGTATACATCAATAGAATTTATAGTACTGGCCAAAGGTTAAGTTTATGCTCAAATTCAAGCCCATTCATCTCCTTAAGTTTTCTCTAGTGGGGTTTTTTTGTTGTTGTTTTGGTTTGGGTTTTTTTTTGTTTGTTTGGTTGTTGTTTTGTTTTTTCACCAGGCTGCATTTTCTAAAAGGGAAGTGTTTCCAGGGTGGGTTTTTTTTTGTTGCTGGTTTTGGTTTTTTTTTTTGGTTTGTTTGTTTTTTTTCTTCACCAGGCTGCATTTTCTAAAAGGGAAGTGTTTCCAGTCAGACTGAGGCTGTTGTGACTCTGCAGCCCTCCATGATAAAAAGCCTGAGGATGGCTCAGCTTTTTATCAAGGCCATCATTCTCTTCTTGCCTCATAAAGGTAGGCAAGGAATTTGAGGAAGATCTTCCCGTTAGCTGTAGATGCCTTTCCCTTTGAAGCCTTTCTGGTCACACAAGGTCTGTACAGATCTCCTCAGGGATGTTGCCCTTGAGCTAGCCATTCCAGCACACTTCTCTTTCCCCCTAGTTAGCTCCTGTGTTAAGAATCACTCATGTTAACTATTTGCATTAACAAATCCAGGCAAACTGCTGGTGGTGCCTGCTGATTCGGTAGTATAGCTTAAACCATTGGCTCTCTTGCCAAATTCATTCTGACCCCTTTTTAATGGAAAATTTGTCCTGGTCCACCACCTATCTTTTCCTTAGCTGATGATCATTATGAGAAGCTTTCTAGAAAGGTTTATACACTTTGGAACATGAGTGCCATGCCTAACACATGAAACACACTTCTCTCCAAGAGCTGTTTGTACCTTTCAGGGAACAAACTGCTCTATTCTTCTGCTCAAGATTGTGCAATCTGCAATTCCCGTAGTACCACTCAGAGAAGCACACATCTTTGGTGATGTCAGTATCTTGTACTCAGCCACAGCTGGGATTTTGGGGAAAACAATTTTCTAGGTATGTACAGTATGTGTAGATGACTGGCTTTTGTAGCAGCAAGCTGTATATCAAAATATTTTCCACTTTGGGGAAGTGGGTTAAATTGCCAATGTGATCATAATGCAAGCTATAAAAAGATCAAAGTTGCAATGTTCTGCAACAGCATCATCCATTGAAATGTAGCAGGAGCCTGCTGAAAAAAAAATGTTCATGCAATATATAAGACATTAAAAATTCTGTTACATTACTCTTGCCACAAAGATTGTAATGAAAATGGGAAATGGCACAAACGTAACCCATTCTCATTACAATCGTTAGATTGTAATCTTGTGCTCTCCTTCTCAAGAGAATGTTAAATGAGATTTTAAAGTATGGAAAATAAAGGAGCAAATAGAAACTCGAAAGCAAAGGAGGTGAGGCATGATAGACTTCTCCTGCATTCTTATGTTCTTTATTCTTGCAGTAAATCAAGAGAGAACAGTATGATTTCAAATAAAGATGTGCACACACATAGATATACTTCTATATTTCTTTCTTTTTGGAAAGTATATTATTTCAATATTTTTATCTTTTCATTCTTACTGTAAAAAAAGAGTCCCCATAAGTCAAAGAGACAAAGCAACACTTTAGATATCTACACATAAAAAATTTTTTTAACAGTGTAGAATTTGCCCTTATCCATCATAGTAAGAGCTGAAGGTAACACCTCCCAGTGAGAGAGAGCTGTATGACTTAGGAGACTAGCAATTAAAAATCTGTCAGTCACAGGTCTGGATCCAGCCCTGATTAGATAGTGACCGAAAGTTGTTAATATTACGCGATCACCTGCCCTCGCTCAAATCCCCATGCAAGTATTTAAAAGACACGCTGTAGCTGTCAGTCAGCAGTGCCACTGGTGCTGCCAGCAGAAGACTAAGCTTTAAATAAGAAGTGATCTAACCCTGTCTCCTTTGCTGTGGTGGTATTTAACAAACAGGGTTTGAAGCAGGTGTAACAGGTACCTTCCTTCCAGGGTCTGGCAGGGAAGGAAAGGGGATGCTGGCCTCTTCTTAGGCTGCACATTCAGGGCCTTGCAGGACCTCTTAAAATATTAATGATGGAAAAATATCTATTGAAGGCTCAGAGGCAGTGTCACAGCAAAGCCTCTGTTTTGCGTGGAGAGTCAGTGGAAGTGAATGATTGTTATGCATGGGAGTCAGAAGGGCTCCTTGGTCACTGCCCCTACAGAGGCCACAAGGCATCCTCTCCACACGGCCCTGCAACAATGCTACCTTATAAACATCATACCACCTCAATAACAACAGAAATGCCTTTCAGACACAAAATTAAAATATACAAAGGCTCTAACTCAACCCAGAGAGAAGGTAAGAAAGATCAAAGTAATTAGAAATAGTTTAGGTCTTTGCAGTTCTCTTGGAGAGCTATGTTCTTGTCTAGTTCTGCATTTTATGTTGAGGTTTTTTTTCTTTCTTTTCTATTCTTTTTTGCTTCATCTAGTCCTGCATTTTATGTTGAGGTTTTTTCTTTCTTTTCTATTCTTTTTTGCTTACTTACTTTATTTGGCATAAGTTTGAGGTTTTGGATTGAAGTTTTTTGATTGTTTTGTCCATTCATTTTGGTTTTTGGTTACCCATGGAGCTCATGTTGACTCACCTCCCTTTCCTCACTGACCTTCTCCAATGAGGTTACCATGGGCTGCTCTAAGTGAAAGTGGAAGACGAACCTATCCCTGTAGACAAATCATCTGTCATTCATGTAACCTTCCATCACTCTTTGATGAATGGATATCCTAGGTAAAGCTTATTTTCTTACTTTAAACTGTCAAGAAATTATGGAGAAAGAAATCTGATATTTTCTGGATTTATACCAGAATAAAATTCCTTTATCTTTAATGTTTGCAATCTTCAAAGGTCAGATTTTTTTCTTGTCTGCATGTAGATGCTGGAAGTGACATGGTAATGATCTGAGCAGATTTCTAGCTGAAGAACAAATCTACTCTTCAAAGAACATTTGTAAGTATTTGTAACTTCAGGATGACCTGTAGATTTTCCTGTAATCTTGGTTAAAAGTGTTTACATCTGAGAAGAGTTCTTATTTGCAAGTCTACGCTATCATGAAAATGTTATATCTGAACTAGAATTCATGACCGCTCTTCTATTTTAACTGCCAAGAGATTTTGTACTAAGAGAAATACCTTTATTATGGCTGGCTGTACTGCATCTAGCCTATGATAAATAGAGGACTTTTAATTTCCCAAGTATCCAGTTCCTCCAACTCCACAACCCACAAAAATTAAAAATAAAATTTTCATTCTGAAGCTTAAAATTAATTTAGTTTCTGTTGTAGTGCTGTAATAAGTAGATCTAATTTAACCAGTCAGCAGTTCCTTCCATTGGACATTAATTTTTTAAAGTCTGCAAGTTAATCAACCTGTTTTATGGCTATATGTGTTTTTACATCAAAACTCCTCATTATTTCTTTTTTATTTTTCTGTTAAGTGTCTGGGATAAGTGAAAATAGCTTCTGAATATAAAAGAATCAATTAATGTTTCAATGTAGGGGGGAAAAAAACATTCCCCAAATGGGTAACTATTTCCAGTGCTCCAGACTGTTTCTCTCACAGCTGTTTGGATCATGATCTGTCAGTGCCACCTGTTAACTAGACTGGTCTTTACAGGCAGAATATATGGTCAGAAGATGAAGAAGCTCCTGAATTTTCTCTTTTTGATTGTAATAGTCCCTCTGAAACAGGAAATTAGTCTCAGGGATTTTGGAAGCTGCAGCTTCAGACCTATTAGAGAAGAATCTATCAGAGGACACAGATTTTAGATGATGGATAATGCTGTTTACAGGGCTCTGTACCTGAGAGGAAATATCCAAAACCAGGCCTTGATTCAAATCAAACCATTTCACTAACACCTTGTAGCCACATTGGTGCTGCTTTGGAGAATGAGGACATTGGGATGCTTGATTCCTGCTCCCTGAGGACAGGTGTCTGGGAGAATCTTTCCCTCAAAGGGCTGCATAGCAGCATTTCCCCTGATTGTAGGGTACCACACAGGCATCCCCTTTTGTTAATGCCAAAATGCAAGTTTCTTGAGAAAATGAAAAGTGTATGTGCATCCTTTTGAATCTCTCCTTTGTTTTTGCTTATATGTCAAAATTCAGCAAACACAATACATTTGTTTCCTGGACCTTCAACCTGTCATAGCTCTTTTCTGCAAATCAGTTTGCACCTCAGTGTGTCTCAGCTGCTGCAGTAGCTATAATTCCAATCATAGCTAGCCACTTTAATGGGCTTCTTGAGTCCACTGGGAAGAGCTATCCCATACGCAATGTCAGCTCCCAGCACCTAGAGAAAGCATGGTCTCTCTGCCACTTTTTAAGGAGAGCTTCAGCTCTGTGGTGACATTTGAGAGCTTTCATTATCTCAGTGTGAGAATCTCTGGGGCACACTCTTGTCTCTTTACATGCCCTTGTTTAACGGCACTCCTTACCTTTGGCTGCCTGTGTTCAGCTAACCAAGTGGTGGCAGAAATGTGAATAGTCCCTCTTAAATCATTCTGATTTTCCCAAGTCCCTCTGCAGTTTTTTGATGGAACATATGGCAATGTTATGTCTATTTGAAAAAGCCTTTGCATCATATGTTTATACAACTGCTCACTATCCCAAGACAAAAATTCTTTCCTGTTATTGCCCATTTGCTGACTAAAGAAATTATCCTCTTTATGTATTCTGGTACTTTACCTTGATACCTTACATGTTTAATTATGTAGTCCTTGGTCCATAATCCGTATGATTCACTCACCACATAATACAACTCACATTAGTTTTATTTTTTTTAACCCTTGCCCTTTCTTTCTCGCTTGCTTTCCTTTGTCAGCCTTTGCTATCTATTTAGCTTTGGATCTTAGCCTGGCTCCCATAAAGTTTTTCCTCCTCAGTGACAAAATAGTCAGTGGGTCCAGTGGTACAAGATTTGTCTCAAAGGACAAGAGTTCCTGATGTTTAAGGATCAGCAACCTTAAAGGAAAAAAACAAGCAACAAACCCCAAAGAAAACTCCTGGTTTGTGCCATATAAAGGAATAACATCACAAAATAGAGAAAGGGAATGGGGTTTATGGCTACAGAAAAAAATGGAGAAACACCACACTCTGTTTGGCTATTTTTGTTTCTTCCCCCGTACTGCTGGCCAACGACCCCAGTCAGCAATGGAAGTCATGGATTTCCGACAGTTTGTGAAGGAAAGAGTGTTGCACACTGGATCTTTCCATTCTTCCATTCTCCCAGTATTCAGCAAAGTAATAATAATGATTTTTCTCTTCCTTGGGTTAGAGGTGGTGAGGCCAGAAAAAAAAAAACCAGATTCCTTTAAGAGTGAAAACAATTTTTCCCCTTGAGGTCTGTTTTGAAAAAAACCCGACAACCTGAACATAAATCTGTATGTGGATTTTTTTCTCTCAGAAGAAGCAATGAAATAGTTTTTAGAGTAATATTTAAAATGGGCTTTTTACAATTGAACTTTGTTCCTTTGAAATTCTTTCTGTGACCACTGACTACTTGAAATGAAGTAACTTTATTTCAAAGCTTGCAATATTAGGGAAATATGTCTAATATACTTTGGATCTACAGGTAATGAGTTCAATTTCTACTGGTCCTTTGTATCATAGTGTCTCCAGTGCATCTTAATGGGCATATCTAGGGACTCTCTGTTCATTTTTATAGGCTTTCTAGAAATTTGGACTATTTTGTTTCTACATTATTACAAAAGGTATTTATTTACATGAGATTCCTGATTCTACTGATATAACCATCCCTTTTTTTTTTACAAGTCAATAATATCAAACCTTTCTTTTCAACACTTTGTTCTTTTCTCTTTTACTTTAGAAAATAGGACAATAGGCAAAAATCAAACACTGTATACTTGGTGCAGTTCATACCTCATACTTTGTATATTACTTACAATACCTAAATAAGAAAGATTTGCTTGTGATGAATACCCATTTTGTATATATCCCTAGCAGCTCTTCCAATGCATTTCTATTTTTTATGACAACACCCTTCAGCCTTTTTCCTTCTTCTTTATTTTCTTTTTCTTTTCAGAAAAAAATATATGTTTTCAGGTGGTGAGGAGAGCTGCATGGTGAATGGAATTTATTAAATTCCTTCTGATACCCAGAACCTAATAGCTGTGGTAGAATACTACAGAAAAACATATAAAAGTTTATAAAATGAATTTTCTCCTCACAGGCATCTTGTTTCTCTGAATCCAGGATGAGCCAATAGCACCAGATACAGTTGTGCCAGAGGAGGGTGGAAAGTGGAACCAGAGCCCAGAAAAGCCCCACGTTCATGTTGGGTCAGCTGACTGGAAGGTCAGGCTTTGGAGTTAGATCCAGAGCAGCTCTGATTTGGGGAAAGGGAGGAGGGCTATTACATAAGGAAAGTGTAACCATCCAGTCTGGCATCTGGAAGTGGCTAAATACCCAATAGTGGGGGTAAAAGAGGATCAAGGAACTTTGAATGATGATTTAGGACTCATCCTTGAAATTATTTATTGGAGGTGGACTTCTGTCCTTGTTTCCAGTATAGTCTCTGCTGGCCATGCTAAGGGGATGGTAAAAAACTATTTGAATGCACAACACTCATGAAGATGCCAGAACAATGATGGGAGTTACTCTTCTGACTCAACATTTTACTCTTCTTTATTCTAGGGCTACAAGACTATTCAGCTTCTCTTAATTGACTTGATGGTCTTGCTGGAAAAAATGAGTTGCAATGACTTTTCTTCTGCTGAATTATTTACAGGTGGAAAATATCTGCCTTGCTGGATCTTACCCAAAAGGCACTAAAATGTTTCTTGCATCCTGATATTATGCTTTTGTCCACTTTTCGTTTGGCTAGCAAAAAGAAATTGGTTCAGTCAGATTTGAATAAAATCTTTTTTCTTCCTACTTTTTTTTTTTCTTCTAGTTTAGGGAGTGAAACAATTATTTACACCGCCCTATTCCTGATAGCAACCATATGTCTGGACTGCACAGCAATGAGCCTTGCAGTCCTACTTCTGGCAGCTCTCCCTGGCCACAATGACATCCTGCAGTGCTCCTAATGGGAGTAGGTGCCGTGGAGCTCTTTGCGTGCCATCGGCACTTCCCAGCTTCCAACACCTTACCTCATATGCCACCACTGTCCTCCAGCAGCTCTTGCAGCTAAGCATTTGGTTAGCTGTGTGGCATAGGCAGCATTTGGAAGCTCAAAGCCCTCAAAGACTGTGATGTTGAGATGGGTCAGAGATTAAAAACACAGGGTGATTAAATGAGTTAGACTGTCTAGATTCCCATCAGCTTGGAACACAAATTTTGTAGGGGACGCAAATAAACTCTATGGAACTTTTGCATCACTTAGAAAAATCTGTGATACAAAGACTTTCCACACAGCAAAGAACCAAGAAACATGCCTGATGGCCTGACTGGGACTGCTCAAGGAGGCAGATTCTACCCGAAAAATGGAACTTGGGTGGAAAGTGATTTTGTTGTACAATAAGGTCTATTTTTTGGTCTTCATTTTCCTTATTAGGAAATCAGAGCTATCCTTTAATAAGACCAGCTAATTTCCATTTATGAAGGGGTTGAAAGTAAACCCAGTCATGCTGGGAAAGTCCCAGTGAACTGTGGTGGAAACACATTTCCTGATCAGACGGAAGGTCATAAATGGGGGTCCTGGACAGGGAAGAGAGTTTAAATACTGACATTTTGTGGGACACTGCTGGCAAGAGTATGTGGGGTTTAAAGGCTCAGTTAGCTCAGAATCTGAAGCCATCCATCCAGTAGTGTTTGCTCCTCCTTGATCAAAGGAGGCAGAAGAGAAGGACATGCAGCCTCTGTGCCTGCTGGAGACCCTGTGAGGACCTTCCCAGCTCCAGCCCCTGTGCCCTTGTCGGTGCAGAGGCTGTAAGGACTTGTCTTCTGCTACTGAGTACAGGTATGACTTCTTCCAACTGGGCAGCATAAGTGGGGCAGAACACAGCAAGACAACACCTCCCTTCTGCAAACATGTTGAACTCGGCCCAATGTGAGCTCTGGCTGTGGAAAATGCAGTAGGAGGCTGTGCTGTGGAGCTTTTATCAGCTGTGCAGATCTGAAGGGGAATTTTCACTCTGTTTCCTCCCATTTCTAATGCAGCAACATTTCAGCTTGTGCTTCAACCCACGGTTCACAGCTGAGTGGTAGTTTTATGATTGTATGAGGCATCAGACCACAGTGTCTTTAAATGTTCTGTAAAATATACAGGTTAATCACCTGACCCCTGCAAACTTCTTGGAAGAACTTGTATTGCATTAGCTAATGCATTGCAATGCCTTCCTGGAGCTGCAGAAAACCATTGTACATGAAAAGCAAACCTGTCAAACTTGCAGCTTTGCTAGCTTTGCACAAAACAGTGAGAAAAAAGTCCCTTTAACCAGTGCAAAACAAGATAAAACCAGAAACTTGATGGCCTTTTTTTGCAACCTCAATTGGACATTGCAGCTCTATGCTGTAATCTCAGAACACAGCCTTTATCATCTTGGGTGTACTAGCATTGACCCATAACAGAGTCTTAAATAAAAAGCAAATCATAATGTCAAAGCAAAAGTCAGTATCTCAGCAGGTCTGGCCTCAAGTGTGGGAGTGTGAACAGAGAAAACAAAAGCTCAGAATAAGGAGAAGGCTGGATGGGTTCAAAGGAGAAAAAAAAACCCCAACCTCTGGAAAAATAGGAGGGTGGAGCAGAAATAAAAATACTTTGGACAAGAGAATCCCTACAGTCTCCAAAGTGCAAGGCAAAAAAGGAAAAAAAAGGCCTAATCCTTGTCTTACCAGTGCTTGAGCTGATGTGGGTCAGCTGTGGTGGGAGAAGGGCTCAGAGCTTGGATTTTGAAATATCGGCGCAGAGGTGGTCCAGCAAGGCCGCGCGGCAGAGACGGCATTGTGGAAGCTCTGGGCCAGGCTGTAATTTATTGGCAAAATGCTCTGGGGCTAAATAGTCAAGAGAGATGGCACTGCACTCCCTCTGAGAAGAGTGAACGATGCCTCCCTCTTGCTTGGAGGAGGGGAAGTGACATTGTTCTCTGGCAGTCAGTCCCAAGGAGAGCAGAGCCTTTTCAAGTAATTTGCATGCCTGAGTGAGTTAACACTGAGTAGTCCCTGCTCTCCCTTTGATTGTACTTCTGCCCATTGTACAGCAAGCAGAGATGGATTTAGAGAGGCATAGCTGAAGTCACAGTCTTGCCCAGAGACAGGAATATACTTCTCCTAGTCCACAATCCTACCATATGGATTTGCTCCCGTCACATGTACTCTCCCTCTCTTCATTGAAGCCAAATCTGCCACAGGAAGAAAATCTGCTTTCCATTAGTTTGCGCATCCCTTTTTACTTTTTGACGCCCTTGCTGATACGTTAGTCAAAATGGCACTCCTACTAGGGAGCTTACAAATTTTTGTGCTCTGTTTTTCTTCTCTAAACAGCCCAACAGCCCAGCATGCCCCAATGTGCTGTGTGGTTGTACATCCCACTCAGAGCTCTTGTGTTGTCCCTCCTGTGCTGCTTACAGCTGCCTTTTCTGCCAGCTGGCCAAGGCCTACCTCCACCCAAGACAGGAGTGCCAAACAGCTTAATGGGAGATGTTTTCAACTGGTGACACTTTTTATTGGTGGGCCAGAGACAGAAAACGGAATCTGGCATGTTGTGCCATTAGCACTCCTCACTGGGAGCCAACCACAAGGTAAATCACCTGGCTCACACTCCACAAGGACTCAGTTTAAAACAAACAAAATAAATATGTTAAAGCTGCCCTTCCCCAACCCCCACCATCCCCTGCCCCAGGATCCCACTGCAGAGCAGTTTGTAGTTCATTGCACTGCAGATGGGAGTTTCAGGCAAAGATGATACTCTTCCTTGGCTCAGAGATCACCCCAAGAGAGCAGCTTTGTGGGAACTGTGTTCCTATCAGATCCCAGTAAGGCATGTTTTGGTGAGCAGCAGCAGCTACAGTTCATAGGCTCTTACTCATCCTCTCCCCAGACTGCCCCAGCAATCCCTGATGGTGAGTCACTGTCCAGCCCTGCAAGCCTGGAGATCCCTGTTCCTCATCCCACCAGAAATCTGTGACTGGCTTTCAACCAAATCTGCAGGCTCCCTCCATGGATGCATTGTGTGCAGCCATGAGGGTTAGTGCTGGCACAGGGAGAAAGACAGTGGAAGCATACTGCAGGGGTGGGCAGCATCACATAAGCTCAGGTCAATTAAAGCTCTCCCAAGCTCATACAAGGGTGGTAGATCCACGGGAATGAAACCCCAGAACAGGTATGAAAGCATCATTATACTGTTTTGAGAAAATAATATGGAAAATACTATTTGTTTCTCCTTATTTCAGTGGTTTGTTTTTTTTTTTAGTCTCCCCCACTTTCACCTTTTCCTCCTCTGTGACACCAACTTGATGAAAAAAGGAGACAAGATATGTCTGAGAAAACAACATCTCTGTCAAAGATTCTGATAATGGACAGATAAATAATTCCATATTGCAGCTGCACCTAGGCCCTGGAAAAAATGACTGCTGGTGTACAACTGTTTGTCTTACTACAGGGGTTTTTAATAACCATTAATTTTGCTTAGTACTATATGCACTCAGTAAAAGACAATGATTGTCCACAACATTCAGTTTAGTGTATTTATTGTTATTTATGAAATCACTGAAGATGTCTTTGCATTCATGGGTCTGAGTCTTGCACAATTCATTGAAATGCTTGGCATCACTGCCATAAAACACACACACTGAAGGTAATAAAATCCAGCTATGCAGTACAGTAAAAATCCCCACAAAAAATATCATAAAATGGACATATGAATCTTGATAAAGTCCGTGTATCGCTACGCTGCACATTCACATGAATTAGAGGTGTGTGGTAATCCTGGATGAAGCCTCATATAAAAACACAAGCTGTCTGCACAGGCAACATAAAATTCAAAGGGGAAATACAGTGCACCCTGTCCCTCTGATTATGCACAATGTAACCCCTCATTGAGGACTCCTTCTTGGCCGTGCAAAATGTTCCCCAGTTTACAAACCACTCCTAGCAGGTGTGTTCCAGGTTCCCTCCCCCAGCCTCACAAAGGCCATGAGAAGCTGGACATGCAATCTTGGGAGGCTGATAGTGTTCATCGTCCTCCTGGTATGATGTTCACCTCCCTCCTCTGTCAGCTTCCCAAGAGCCTATTTCACCATCATATTGCAAATGCAATCTGCAACTTCTAAGAAACATTTCTGACCTTCTGTCCCACTAATACAGTCCATAAACTGGAGTAGCAGAGGGAAAAAGGGAGATGTATCCAAAAATACTTGGAATAAAGATTTCCGTAGTTGTCTTTGGAGGGAAACAGCCCATTGCTCTTCCATGGGCCAAGACTGCCAGCCTTCCTGGGCTCCCAGTAGAAAGATACCATACATGATGGTGGGATCCATGGTGATCTAGAAAGCCTTTGAAGCATCATGACAAAACACTCATTGTGACATGAACTGTTTATGAATTATACAAGGAGACAGAAAACAGATGTATACACCTCAATGCACCTCAGTGTATTGGCACAGCCTGGGAGCCTCAACTTCCTTCGTATTGGCCAGCCAACAGCCCCTTCTGGCTAGCAGGGTGCAACCTTCTCTCTACAACCACAGCATTTTATCCCCCAGCTTGTTACCTCAGTCTGTGCTCTTACAGGTAAGAGCTCCCCTGGAGGTTTTCTGTCACTAAGCTTTGAAGTGAGCTCTGCACAGCCTTGCAGAAAATAACTTTTAATATCCTGAAGTCTGGTGTCTGCTTTTGCTCACTTCAGATGTGTAACATCTCCCTCCCTTAGTGGCTGCTTAATGCTGCATGGATGACCAGGATCATGGATGTCCACTGCCAGAAGAGACCTGGGAGAAGAAAAGCATCACCTGCCAGGCACTGTCTCACAACAGCAGCAGGACAAATCCCACAGCATGCACTGCAGAGCCCCGTGTCAGGAAACTGGATATGGATTACTTTGAAGCCTAGCCCTGGTTCTGTGGCATCAAGGATTTGAGGCAGGGGCAGACCATTGCAGATTAGTGGTCTGCTTTCTTAGTTCTGCTGGTGCTTGTTTGCAGTGGGTTGTTTGGTGTATATGCATAAAACATGTGCCAAGCACTCAGGTACAGATATGCTACAGAAAGATGATGAAGGGGAAAGACCTCACTTCTCCAGCTTTGTTAAATAAGATAAGGAAGGGGTTGTGGACACCCAGGATGATCAGAGGGCTGGAGCACCTCACCTGCAAGGAAAGGCTGAGAGAATTGGGACTGTTCAGCCTGGACAAGGGAAGGCTTTGGGACAACCTCGTCACAGCCTTCCAGTACCTGAAGGGAACAAAGAAGAAAGGATAAAAACTTATTACAAGAACATGTAGTGACAGAACAAGGGGGAATGGATTTAAAGTGAAAGAGAGTAGGTTTAGATTGGATATTAGGAAGAAATTCTTTACTGTGAGGGTGGTGAGACAAGCTGGAACTAGTTGCCCAGAGAAGTTGTGAATCTCCCATCCCTGGAAGGCTAGGGTTGGATGGAGCTTTGAGCAACCTGAAAGGTATCCCTGTCTGTAGTACGAGGGTTGGAATCAGATTACTTTAAGGCTCTTCTAACCCAAACCATTTTATAATTCTATGATTCTACATAAAGAGAGTTAAAACTAGGAAAAAAAATTTGAAGAGTGCCTCGGCAAAAAGATGAGCGCAGAAAATTTCCCACCAGGAAGATTCCTGAGAATCTGAGAAAACTTCCCATAATCTAAGTGTCAATAGTTGCATCATTTAGAATCAGTTGTGGAAAGCCCTAGTAAAGTGAGGAGAAATGGATGATTCGGGGGTAAGTCTTCTTTTGCCAGCTGAGGGTAAACAAACTGGTGAGTTTACCTGGCATGACTGAGCTATGTCCCAGCTCGGCTGTGGGGCACATCTGCACAGCACTGTGGAAGAGAACTGGATGATTTGGGGGTAAGTCTTCTTTTGCCACCAGGGTAAACAAACTGGTGAGTTTACCTGGCATGACTGAGCTATGTCCCAGCTCGGCTGTGGGGCACATCTGCACAGCACTGTGGAGGTGGGAGTGAGGCACTTGTGGCCGAGAAGAAACAACACCAATGGCCATTAACCCAGGCAGTGGGTCCTACACCAGACCTTGTGTCATTGCAATATTTCTGTTATTGCTGCGTGAACTGACCACAAGGAAGTTAAAGTGTCCATGTCTGCTCCTACTTACCATCATGCCACCATTTGTGCTAGCTCACCCTCTCCCAGGGCCCTCACACTGACCCTGGCCAGGCTCAGGCTGCCCCTGTGCTCACACCATCCTTTCTTTTCACTGCTCAGATATAGAGAGGATACTTTATTTCTGGAAGCCACAGTGGCAGAGTTACTGAGGAGAGATGCAGAGAAGCAATACAGATGCAGGTGGTTGCTCTGCTGAGTCTGTCTGTGCCTGCATATTTCACTGGGAAAGGGCAATGCAGACCAGTGGCATGGTTCTCTGTCCCACTTTCTCCCTGTGTAAAACAGGAATAATGATACTGACCTAGTTCACTGGGGAGCCTGGAAAGGCCAGTTAATGTTTCTAAGACTCTTTGAGAATAAAAAGGGCTGTATCAGTGCTAAGTGTTATTATTCACTTTGTATTGTAATTCTAACCTATAAGAGACTTGGTTTTAGTAGGAGAATTTTGGTGACTACAGCTGAAAGGAGTTTTCATATTTTATCTTTAGCTGTATACGGATTAACAGCACTCACACAATTCCTTCACAGGCGTAAAGGTGAAGGTGAAATCCACACCAGTATTAGGCATTACAGTGAATTACTTTGGCATGAAGGACCTCTGATTTCCAACATCTGTGAAAGTTTAGCTGAAGTGATGTATAAAGAGTTGGTACCACCTAACAAAAGCTTGTGAAATTGATCCTGAAATCTGAAATTTTCCACAGACTTTGGCACAATCTGGAGTGGTGCCCAAAGCAGAAAGGTTAACATTTTACTGTGCAGCATATATTAACCAAGTGAGGGCATAAATATATGGAAGGTTCAGAGTGGTTTCACAAAGGTCATTTCACTTGGAAATTACCTATCTCCAGCCAGATCAGTGACACAGTGTGGCACATGTAAATCCAAAAATCACAAAGTTATCAAACAGGGCTTTTATAACATACTGTGCAGTTCTGGCATATATTGCTGCTATGTGCTCCATGCTTCCATCATCACTGCTTCTCCTGTCTGGATTATGCTGACCTCCCAGTGGAGATGACTGCAGACTGGAATCTTGTACCAGGTAATGGTGAGAAAAATTACTCTCATTCAACTGAGACACCATCTTCGCAGCAAGGGGCAGGATTATCAGGTCATTAAATCATATGGGAGATAATGGCATATCCACCATGAGCAAAACCCAAATGCTTTCACATCATTTAGAAGTTATTTCAATGTGTTACACATTATGCCCTTCCACAAGTTTGCCCTGATTTCGCTTCTCTGATTTTTGTTACAATCATTCTATTTTAGCTTGCTTTCCCAAATAAGGATTGGGGAACATGATGTTATTGCTTGGCCTTTCAAGGGAGATGGAGCGTGATCAGGACACAGGCAGAAATGCTCCCTTCCACACAAAGGTCTCCCCCTCCACAATCTCTCAAATTTTGAGTAGATATCAGCTACTTTATGGAATTTGAACAACGTAAGATGGAACTGCAGAAGTTCTTAGGTGTAGCTATGTATTACATTTAATGTCATAAAACTAAGAACAAAAAGAAGTGAAAATCTTGATTGTAGAAAGCCATATTTTCAATGTCTTCTCTTTTGGTAATAGAGCATCAATGGGCCTTTCATATATGCCACACATCTGAAGCACTGAAGCTCCCATCTTCCCTTCATATATGCATAAATTAATTTGTTTACTTTGCTGTCTGAACAAGTACGTTTCAAAACAATGACAGATTCCCGTGCATTAGCTCCAGCCCTTCTTTGCAGCAGAGCCTTTCTCTCTTTCTTGCACATTTCCTTCGATGAACAACTCATTGCATTTCCCACACAAGCTCCTCACACCCCACCTCGTGACTGAAGAGGGGAGTACAGCACATGTAAAAAGTCACCCAACACTGCACCATTCAATTTCTGGTTGAAATACTGGATTGTTTTGCATCCCTTCTCATTTCCTAAATAATAATTTTCTTTTCCCCAAATTTGGTTCAGCTTCTCTAGCTGCTTATTGCTGCCCAGCCACATGCTTTTTCATGGCTTTTGGCATAACAGTCCTTGTCTTGAGGTGACATTTCAGAGGTTCTTTGTTTTGTTTTGGTTTGGTTTTTTTATTACAAATACAAGGAATTGGTATTTTTCTAATAAGTTTAGTTGCTAAATTTCTCACTAGTTGTACAATTTAAGAATTCAGCACAGTATTATCAAATGCACTAAGTCTTCATTGTAAATGGTTATGCTCTGTATGGCTTTTTCCTATGTTCTGGAACTATTTATATGATAAGTCATTGATTACTTATGGAGATATTTATGGTGTTCTCTTGGACATGCCCTTTGAAGAAATCAGTAAGCTCAAGGAAAACAACAATGGAGAGTCTGTGGGAGTGGACTTTAAGGCTTGTTTTTGCATTTTGAAAAGCCTTCAGCACCATCAAAGATCACTCCCAATGCTTAGAATTTTCCTATTGGCTTCTGTTGGGGAATCTGAAATGGAGACAGGCTTCCAGGAGGTGAGTGGAATGGTAACACTACCTATGGTGTTAGGGTGTCCATTGCACAGGCAGCCTGGATGAAACCAGGAGAAATTTTAGGCTTCGCCCTAAAGTTAGTAGGAATTTTGACCCTGCCATTGCTAAGCATGACGTGAAATTGTGGATGCTTTTCAAAAATGGAGCTTGTACCAGAACTCTGATTTCCTTACTTTTGACCCCATTCTAGAGGTTGCAGAGTGCTGATGGTCTCACAATGACCTGTTCCTCGCTGCACTTGAGAATACAGGGGGCTTCCCTTCAGGTCTCTGGGCACGGCAGACTGCAATTCTGGGCTAGGTCTCAGTTTCAACAGACAGGACCATCAAAACTGCCTTCTGATTTTGGTTTGATTTGTATTTTATTTCTAATGTGGTGGTTTGAGACATTGTGTGCAGAAGAGAGATGGAGAGAGGGAATGGCATGCTACCTAGGGACAGAGGAGTCCAGTCTGCTTAAAAGGGAAATGTTGCTGGATAAACACAAATTGGTGTAAGCTACATCATTAGGAGAAAGTTGTCTATCATTAAGCACTACGCAGTGCATCCC
The DNA here is from genome assembly GCF_014805655.1 of Passer montanus. Classification (NCBI taxonomy): domain Eukaryota; kingdom Metazoa; phylum Chordata; class Aves; order Passeriformes; family Passeridae; genus Passer; species Passer montanus. The sequence continues at coordinate 2,377,444 of NW_024372148.1, forward strand.
TGTGAGCCTGAAATAAGTCTCCAGGGGATATGCAATCATACTTGCCACACGAGTGGAAATGCTGAAGATGAGCCACGCGCTGTCTGGGTGTCCACCTCCCACCTGTGTTAGCATCATTATGTGCATGTTGGGCTGACTTAGCACACTGAGGAGGAAGATGGCCATGCCATTCTCTTTTACCATCTGGATAATTTACTCCGTGAGTTTCTCAGAGAGTGAATTCATTAATGCAGATATGCAGGGTGCAATTATTCAGATGATGCAGTGGGAGGAAGCTGCATAAAATTTACAGAGTGAGCTCTGCTGGTACTCTGAGCAGTGCTTTTCTGGGTGGTCCTGCCTGGAAAAAAAATCACACCTAGGAATGCCTTGATGACTTCTCACTGTGTCCCAAATGGCAGCTACTCCTGACTGGCATCAGTGGAAGCCACTCTTGCTAGGCAAGGGAGATACTAGAAGACTCCCAGTTAGCATCCGTCACAACAGAGAGGAAATCTGTGGGAAATGCTGATCATTTATATCAAAATTAATGAGATTTTTCCCTCTCTGAATGTGAGGGCTGAGATGTATGCTGACTACAGGGGAAAAAATCCATCCGTGGATATCTAACTTGCCTTTTTATTTATATTTTTCCAGAGGTCTTGTATAATTGACTACACTACAGTGCCTATTTGGCAAAGAAATCTTCTGAGCACAAAATTTGTTTTAATAATAATTTTTTTCCTATTAAACAAACTGTTGTTTTTTCTTTCCTACATCTGAAGCCAAAATCACAGGACCACAAAACAAATCAGCCTAATTTCACTATGAACTTTTCTCTTGACATCCTTCTATTTTTCAAAGAGAATAAAGGTGTTGTTACATGACTGCTCTTTTCCAGACAGAAGAGGCAGAGAGCTATTTTTGAAGCTCCTTAAATCAGAAGCTCTGGCTCTTTACAAAAGCATCCCCACAGGATATCAGGGCTGTGTTTGGAAACATATGTGATAAAAAAAATCAAACCATAAAAATGAACTGGGATCACCTTGTAATTGGGCAGAGAAGACTTCCTGCTGCTGTCTGTATTTTTGTTAAAAGCCAGTGCTTCTGCATTTCTCACCTTTTGCTGCGCGAGATTGTACACAAAATCTCTGATTGCCAAGCAAATCAAAGCCAAGAGGGAGACCCCCTGTTTGGAGGAAACCATCCCCCTCCTATATTCTCTTTTACTGATGTTATGTGGGAAAAATTAGATGTACAGAATGAATCAAAAGTCATTGTAAAAAAAATAAAATGAAAACACCACCAGTGGAACAGAGCTATATGGAGGACCCGAAGGAGATCTTTGAATGCATCAGCTTCCAGATAGAGCAGTAAGCTAATAGGCAGTTCATTGAAGCTAAAGTATAACATAAAACATAAAATTACAGAGAAAATGGCTGAAAATATAATAAAAAATAATTAAAAATCTTGTAGGAAGGTGGCATATCAACATCTGATGTAAATACAGACATAGGAAGTGCAGTTTATCATTTGAATAGATGAAACAGCTTAAAATGGTAACAAAATCTTCAGGTTTGTAGTCTATTTTTTCCAAAAATTTGAGAAAACCCCAAAGGTTCCAGCAACAACTTCCCATTTTCATCTGTCAGAACATGATTTCTCTGTTTTGCTCAGCTACCAGAATTCTTAAGCAAAAAAGCACCCATTGTAAAACTTGTTAAAACTGTAAATTTAAATTCAAAACTAAAAAAAAAGGAAGAAAAATCAATAATTTCCCTGGTCCTTAAATAATAAATATACTGTGGAAAGACAAGAGTCTCTCCACCAGTTTGGCATGACATGAACCTTTGAAAAGAAACCAGACTTCTATTTTCTTTTGTCCACTGCTTTCTACTCATCAGTGAAATGAAATTTCAACGTTGTTGAAAACTTAGAGCAAAATTATTTTTTCTATGAAGTTGTAAGACAAATTGGACAAGGCATTAAGAGAATACAGAAGTTAAAAATAGGCAGTGTTCTCCCTCCCCTGGAAAATTTTCCTCTGCTATCTGCAGCCAGGCATATTTAAAACTCAGCATCTTCTAGTGATGTGGATATCATACTAATAATACATATTTTCCTTTCATGGACTGGCACCTGGAATTAGCTCACTGAGAGCAAATTGGTAACATTCAGGCTGCAAATGTTTTTAGGATGAAGCATCTTTCTGTTTGCTGGACCAGAACCTTATTCCTAGAAACAATGTCAATATCAAAAATAGTTTTATATTTTTAAGAGTGATCCTCATACATGACAGTGTATCAATATTGGTCCAGACAACATGTGCTGATGTGTATGTGTATGTGTGCACACATAACTATCTGTATTTTGAATTTATATTTATGTGTTTGGACCTGTGTAAGTATATGTACATATATGTATTTACACATGTTATATGTATTGCATGCCTGTTGAGCATGGCATGCTCACTGCCATGGAACACGTGCAACGGCCGTAGGTGAAAAAACAAAGACAGTGACAATCCTTTTCCAGGCTACTGCATCCTTTTCATCACAGCATACATGGGTAGAGTTCCTGGGCCAGGAACAAACATTTTCTGTAATGAAGCCCTCCTGCTTTTCCAAGAATAGCAGGAATATTTTTCTTCTTCTTTCCTCCTCATCATCCAGAGGCATGCTTTATACACAGTAAGCAGAACAGAGTGCATTGGCTCACTCCTTAACACAGCCCAGCAATTTTTGCATGTAATCTCAGATGGTTTTGTAAGTACAGAGGACATAGTATAAGCAAAGCTCTGACAATGTGGCTTTTCAAGTTTAAAAAAAAAAGTTTCTTAGTGCACACAGATACATACAAGATTCATGCTGTAATAGTATTTACACCCACAGCAAAGATCAGGACTCTGCCATGTAAAACGTGGTGCAGACTTCAATATAAGTGAAGCAGAATTGAATGCAGTTACCATCTACATTATGAAGGGCTTAAAATCCAAAGAGTTACGTTATAGTGCAATGTACCCATTTTAAAAATAGCTTATTTAATAGTTCATAAAAGCAGGGGTCAGCTTCCTCTGAAAAGCAAGATCTTTAAATACCTGCAGTTATTTTGAGAACATGGGTGATTAAATTCTAGCAACTCTGCAATTTTAAATGCAATTGGAAGTAAATTATAAAAAAATATTACATTATTTGCTCTGAAGTTATTTTGCACCTTTTTGTTTTTTCTGTGTCTCTCCTCTTTCATTTTCTGTTCTTTACCTACCAAACTGTCTACCTATGTATTGTACCTACCACAAATACACACACATATGGAAACTGGTTCTTTACATGGTATTCAAGTTTGTATGTCCAGTGGATTATTTCCCTACCTTTATAATATTATTCCAAATAAAATTTGGCAAGACAAACAGGAATGCAGGTAAGAAATATGAGGAAAGCTTTTAGTTAACAGATTTATCTTTCCACCTTGTTTAAATGTTTATATAATTTCAATTTCTGCAAGTCCCTAAAAGGAAGTTGAATCCCATTGGCCAAAAGAGGCAAGAAAGAAAAAAGAATTAATATAATCAGAAAATATTATCTAAGTGGAAAAGAAGAAAGATTCAGATTTAATTGATAGCTACTAAGAAGCAGTGATTTCTATCTCTTCACTTAAAGAAGATTTCTAAAAAATCCATTCCAATAAAATTTTCAGTCATTAGTGGAGGTTCCCAAAATCTCCAGAGAGAGAAAATGAATGGAGGTGTTAAATGCAAAGGCTTATCTTGGGGACCCTAATTCTACCTCATGCTGCTCACATTACGTATTATCCTCACTTGGCCTTCTTTTTTGAGAAAGGGACCAGCAAAGTAGAAGCATTTCTGTGCAGTAGTGGAAATCAGATTGCACAAGAGCGTAATCACAAAACCCTGCAGAAATGGACAAAAAATTGAAAGCTCTGGCTTATATTCATGTCTCCCTCTGTGTTTTTTTTTCCTTTTTCACGCCTTTCCCAAATCCAAATTCTTTGTCTTTGTAGCCTGTAGTGCTCCTCAGTCAGGTTGAGGGATTGCAGGGGGAGGGAGAGCTGCTGGAAATGGTGCAGTGTCACACAAAACTGTGAAAATACAGATTTAGGAATTAGATATAATTTTTTTGAATGAGTATGACAGTTGCTGTTTTTCTGAGCACAAAGGTGAATATCATAGAATCATAGGTTCATAAAATAGTTTGGGCTGGAAGGGGACCTTGAAAATCATCTAGTTCCAAACCCACTGCCATGGGCAGGGACACCTCCCACTACACCAGGCTGCTTGAAGCCCCATCCAACCTGGACTTAAACATCTCCAGGGATGGGGCATCCACAGCTTCCCTGGGCAACCTGTTCTTCGTGGAATTGCAAGGACAGGCTGACAAGACTCTGTATTGCATCATATTCATAAAAGAGAGAATGAAAATCAATATGACGCCATTCACTGGATCTGTAATATCATGTTCAGTAGTAAAACCCAAACCTGACTGCACTGAGATATGGAAGAGGTTCATGACACTGACCATGGCACAACTAGGTAACAGAATGGTAGGACACATTCAATGCTAATAAATGCAAACTAATATATATATAGAGAAAAATACCACTAAGATTACAGGCAAGGTGTTGGGATCAAAACTGGATGTTTTCAAAAAGATGTCTTAAAGCCAGTGCAATTTGCTTTTTGAAAATGTTGGCTCAAAGTGTAGCAGAAAAAGGGAAAAAAATCCTGAATTTCAGGGTATAATGGGAAATTAATAGAAAGCAAGTGGTAAATATGCTTTTCTGTCCTTGTATCTCAAAATATATATAATTAAGCCATAAAATTGGCAAAAGAGGGCAAATAAAGTCAAAAAAAAGATGTGGAGCATCCCCCAAATGTGAAAAAGATTAAACAGAGCTGGATATTTTAGCCTGGAAAAAGATGATCAAGGAGGGATAAGGTAAAAGTCCATAAAAGCAAAGAGAAGTCAAATGAGGAAATGGAGGTTGCTGACCATTGCTTCCACAAATGGAAGAAAAAAAAGGCTTTTCAAATGAAAATATTGGGTAGTAGTCATAAAATAAACAAAAATAAGAAACTCAAGGAATCTCAAGGCTGAAACTATATGTAGGTCCCAAACATAATAAGATGAACTCACAGAAGGAAGCCTTCTGTGGAAGGCTATACAGCATAAACCCACAGCTTCCCAGGGACTTTCTAAACCAGAGTCTGTACCTGAACCCTGTTTTTATCAGTGAAAAGAAAGCCTCAGCCTTATGTTCTAGTGCTGCTTCTAAAAACAAATATTTTCACTTGGAAAATTTTATTTGTGTGGGGATTTAGTCAAGAGACTTCAGTTAGCTCATTTGGGAGGGAAGCTGTAGACTAGCAGAGGAAGGGTGAGCGCCACACTTCAGTGCGAGAGCAAAGTGACTGACTTACCTAGAAGTTGTATCTAGGGGGCTACCTTCATCTACACACTCGCAGCAGGTGATTCTGAGGAGAAATGGTCTGTTAGTGGACAGCTCTTCCCACCAAGGTACTTTATTTGCTCTCTGAACTGTGCTTTGAAGAGGAATTTGCAAGCCAAAGTGAGCGGTGTGACACACGGTGTGCAGTGGAACCATGTGCTCCGCTTCCAGCGGCTCTGCTTCTCGCGGGACAGGATCCCAGGCCAAATGCTGGCCCAAATTTGCAGCAGAGAAGGGGAACAAAGCAAGTCTGAAACGCGTGTGTTGTTTACAGACCCTCCTCTGCTGCACGGTGTCACAAGCCCTGGTCACAGCTGCTCTGAGCAAAGAATGTTTTCTATGGAGAAATCACAGCAGCTTAGGGAAGGAAGGTGAGCAAGGGCACCGAGCGAGAGCAGGGAGCTGTAGCTTGTATTTTGGTGAACTTAATGACTAGTTTTGAGGCAAAGACTTGAAGGCCAAAGTCTGACAGGCTGTCAGGCACTGATTGCCATTTTCATAAAGGGCGCTATGCAAGTGTAAGTGATTGATAGATTGATTGATTTATTTTGCTGAGGCTCCTTTGTGGTCTCCTGGGGGGATTTCTGGCCACACCTCTCAGGCTGAAAGCACTTGCTCTGCCTGCTGTTGCTTTTTTTTTTATTTGCGGGTAATGAAAATTTGTTACAAGCCTTCCCTTTCATCTGTACATGGCAGGCTGTCACACAGAAACAAGCCATTCTGGAACCATGCTTCTTTCCAAATTGCTAAATATTTTTCTTCAAATTGCTTCCCTAATGGGCTAGTATAATAGGAGCAGCATGCTCTCTGCCCACGCTGAAGATGCCAGAGCATTTGTCCAGTGCACATGTGTGTTGGGCACAATAAACTCATTGCCTGGCCTGGAGACAGTGCAGCAGTGCTGCTGATCTAATCTATATCACACATTCCTTGGGCGCAGTCGTGCCCACGGTGCATATAGGAGAATATGCACACGGGTAGGTTCTCGTGCCTCCCCTGGGAAAATGCACCTCATCAGGGAGGCAGCCAGCTACACATCCCAGTCTCCTGGGGAAGGAGCCATGATTGCATGCAGTAAGGTGAGACACAATGGCAGGAGGAGGAGAAGTGGGCTGCACAGCCATCGGGTAAGCCATGCGAGCAGTGACAGAGCTGGGCTCACTAATGGACTGGCCTGGCCAGTTTTTTATTGACTCCAGTTGCTGCTTTTTGGAGGGGCAGGCACCAGCAGTCCCCAAGGTCAGCAGTTCCATGTGCTCTATGCTAAACTGTTGCTGACCCACTGCTTTATGAGCCTAAGTGCTTATCCAGGAACAGAAGTGAATAGGTTGTGTGTGATAAGAAAATAATTTGCCAAAACTGCAACAATAAAGAAAGCCTGATGGGATCTCTTATGGTATGAATAGCCCGGAGCAGCTGCAGATTTCTCTCTGCTTTCACAATTATTTTCTTTTTTATAACAACTAAAAAGGGAGCATTGTCCACAGGCTCCTGCAGCCCATATTTTCCTATCCAAATCTAATATTTCCATATACATGTATATACATATTCTACATTGTGGATTTTGTGAATAAAATACAGGAACAGAAAAAGAAAGAAAAAGGAAAAGCCTTCTCAGATAAGAGGCCTGTTGGCACACCAGCTTAACCCAGCTTCCTCTTTTATGTTTCTCTTACAACCCCTCCAGATGGATTTCTGCAGATCCCAGAGCAGCCATCCCAAGACACATGGAACCATGTTCCCTGCATGCCGTGCACAGATTCCTGGGACAGCCACACCTGGCCAGCTCTCAGTGTAGACATGGAGAGCTCTGTGCTGGGGGTAGCCATCCTCCCCCACCAGCTGTGCTGGGAACATCATATCCCCCCACACCCAGGGGCAGTGTCTGTTGAGAAGCCTGGGTATATTTTTGCATGTTTTCCATCTATGTGTTGCAGAGGGGCTTCAGTCCAACAGCTGACCCTGCTCAGGCCTCCTCAACTCATCCTATTCCCCATCTCCCTAACAGGTCTATGGCATTTTTCTTTCTCAGGGAGCACAAGCAGGTCTGATGCTCACCCCATGCTCTGTCCCCCACTCCAAACAGCCCCAGTGGTGCAGGACCCAGTGTCAGGCTCAGTGCTCTGACCTTCCTTGCCCACCAGTCCCAGTGGTTTGCCCAGAGAGGGCTGCCTGTGATCCAAAGTCCTGGAAATCATGCCCAGGACTTCTTCCAAAAGCTATGCCAGAGGTACCACACTTTCAGGGAGTCCAGGTCTCTGAAGCTCTCTGAGAGCACCTAAAACCACCAGTGCTTTCCTTCTTGCAATTCAGTTCTGTGTAATCCAGCCTCGGATGTCACATGAGGGTTAGCTATGCAAAGTTCAGAAAACAGTTGTATAAAGAAACACACAAAGAAATTACTCAGATCGTAGCTGATCTCTGTAGCTGATTTCTCAAGAGGTCTCCAGTGAATCAGGCTGAATGAGCTTTTTGTTGCCTTTACTGTTACCAGGAGTAGTTGAAGTCAGAGAGTTCTCCTCTCTTACTGCTGACAGCTACAGTATGGCAGGGCTGTGGTGCCTTAGCATACAGTGATCAATCTCATTTCAGTTCATTTTGCTAGAATTTAATTTTCACATGGCCCAGTGTGACCACATCCCACTAATTTCCCACTTGGATATTTTCTTAAAACAGAGAGACCAGTTGAAGATTCTGCAACTCCTGTTGGTGAAATAATAATAATAATAATTTACATTTATTAAGTGTGCTGCTCTTCCCAAAGGACTGCCCAAATGTTTTCCAAAATTTGCGTATGCAGGAATCCCTTCACCAAGGAAAGATTCTTGCTTGGCACAGAGCAGCGCTAGCACAACAGCTTAGGATATGGAATGAATCAAAGGTTTAATGTTATTACATCTTTGTGGTTCAGTTAGAGTAATGCCCAGAAGTCTCAAGAGGGACCAAGGCCTCTCTTGGGGTTGGTGAAATAAGTAGTAAGGTTATTGAAAGGAAGCCAAAGAACAGGAAATGGTAAAAAGCATGCTCAAGGAAGAGTAGGGGAAAAAAGAGAGGGATAGATAAACATTCATATGATCGTGTAGATTTCTAAGACGTGATAAAGTCATGGGTTTGGAAGGGACCCGTGATGTTATCTCATGCAGCCTTCTCTCCTACAGCAGGCTCCCTTCTAGCTCTTTCATCACTAATATACATCTATGTATGTATCTTGTTCCTAATGATTTCTACTGATGGAGATTTTTTCAGCCTTCTGAGACACCTTCCTTTTAGCACATACCCTTCCCTTGCCTTTAACATGAGCTGGAATGCTCAATGAGCTGCTATAACATGGACCTCTTATTCCTCATCTTGTGCACAGCATCTTTGCAGGCTGTCATGACCTGTTTGTAGACTTCCTACAGAGGCGTCAAGGTGAACTCAACACTGGTGTTATAATGTACAGGTGCCATAAGATGGGACCTAGAGGAGGACATGGCGTGGGGGTATCTATTTCTGTGAGGAGCTGTATGGTAAAGGTGCTTGTGGAACAAACAGGCTGAGAGATGCTAGGTTGGTACTTGCAGTCTTATGGGAAAAGTGAAACATGTGAAAGAGATTATGGACCTTGGTGTTAAGGCTAGAAATGCCCATCTTTGTGCTTGTAGATCATTGAGGAAATGTATTTTAATAATCCATAAGGAAACCAAAGCAGCGGGTAAAATGACAAACATGGAGTTGGGGCAGGCACTTGTGGCAGCAGCACTGAATGACAGAGGGGAAAGGCTGTGGTGGTCAACAGCATGGACTTGGCTAAGCGTGGTACCTAGGAAATGCCACGTAGTCACAGGCAACAGTTTCTGAAGGAGAAATAAAAATGGCTACTACAACATGGGTCTACATGACTGAAAGGTTAAGGACATTATTATCAGGCAGAGGAGAAGTGGAAGGTTTTGGCAAAGGAAGATTAGTAGCTTGGTGCTAATGAGCTGGTGCCAGCAGGACCTCTGTTAGGAGAGTTTGCTGATGCAGGTGGAGATACAAGGCTGGAAGGAATAAAGGTATCCTGCAGATACCAATTTGTGAGCTTTCAGAAGGAATATGTGCATTGATTTGGAGCTCCACTTCACAAATATGAACAGATACAGAAAGCTAAAAATCATTTCTCCTCTCTTGTTTTCTCCCAGGAGGAAAGCAGTTTTAGGTGTTAATGTCCTCTCTTCCTTTTGAGTCTCCTGCACACCCATCTTCTTTGACCTGATTTGGAGTACTGTTTTTTTGTCAAGCAGGAGTCTTTCTAGTCCCTCATCCACAAAACATACCAACCTCAATCCTGACAGTGGGCAGCCAGTGGAGTACAACAGGATGTGGTGTATGGGGTATCTGTCCTGCAACAAGATTTGTTAGAAGGACTAATAGATGACATTGGAAATTTTCATGCATTAAGATTTCCCTTCCTTTTCCTATTCTTCCTTTCCCAGGGAATGGATGATGTCTTGCACTTCAAATGCAGTGCTTGGGGTATCCCAGCTAAAGGACAAAGTGCATTCCAACACCCAGACATCCTCCTCCTTGGAGATTACACAGATGCACACCAAAACTGAGCCCTGAGCTGGTCCCTGTCCCGCCAACATCTTTTGCATTTCTTTAATGACAGAGATTAGTAAGGCAGAATTGAGCTTCACCTCCACAGACCCAGATCTACTTGTTTAAGTAGAATATTTTGTTGTTTATGCTGCAGGCTAAACAACTAGGTTTACCTAGGGTCTCTTGTTAAAATGAGCCATCTGTGGCAGCTGTGGTAATTATACCCAGACTACTGTACCTTTCATGCAGAGCTCTTAGATTTATGTTGAGACTTTGAAAACAAGATGAACAATAGCACAAGAGGAAAGAAAATATCTCCTTAGAGTGAAAACTATCATGAGGTCTTCCCTTTCTTCATTTTCCAGTCTTCCCTGGATTAACCACAATCCCCAAGTTCCTCAATGGCTGTTCCCTGTGACAAAGTACTACAAAACAGTCTGAAGGCAAAGAGCAGATGGAGTCTGAGGCAGGTTTTGCACCTCCTCCTCACAGGTAAATGCTTGCTCACACTTTGCTTTGGTGAGCCAAGTCAATATGGTATTTGTGCTGCTCTTAAATCTGGGCAGTGCCACATGTGCTGCCATAGGTGTGAGTCCCTTGATTCCCTCTACCCATTCCAAAAACCTCAGCAACTCACACTTTGTTTTGGTGAGTAAGTAAATTAAGTAAATATGGTATTTGTGCTGCTCTTAAATTTGGGCAGTGCCACATGTGCTACCGTAGGTGTGAGTCCCTTGATTCCCTCTACCCATTCCAAAAACCTCAGCACAACTTCTGCAGTAGCTTCTGGGCAATTTTCTTCCCCTGTCCCCAGAGCTATCAGTACTGTTGTGAATAGGAAGCAGTAGGAATTGCTCCAGAGAAATGCCAAGTATTTCCTCCTCTCCAAGGGGGCTGAGTGCTTTGCCCTGGGGAGGGTCAAACCTTTGAAATCAGTTGACTTTCCAGCCCTGCCAGACAGACTGTAAGGCTTTACAGCAGGCAAACTTATGGATGGCATATGCTAATTCTCCCTCCTTTCCACATTTTAAGGTTCTGCTATTAAATCACGTATTGTTTTTATGTAGCAGCTATTGAACAGTGAAGTATCTGAAAATCCATGATACAGAATGATGCTTTGAAGGAAACACAGAGATCTTTAAATTTCCAAGTTTTTGTAAATGCTACCAAAAAACCTATTTTTATCTCAAATCTTCTCCCAACTAAAACATAAATTTGAAGAGATCGAAATAAGAAAAGAAAGATTGTGGGAATAAGCACTGATGCTCTCAGCTGGAAGTGGCAATAACAAAAGCAACCACTGACTTTTTGAGCTTTCAGGTAGTACAAGGTATTTTCACATACTACATTTATTTTGTGTTTTTCACTGTGAGTTTTCATACGCTGTCTGAACAGTTCAATCAAAAGAGTAAGTCAAGTTATCATGGCCAGAAAAGAACAATAGGTTTGATTCACTTATGCTGCCATTGGCACCACCGCGGCAGAAAGTCTGCCCAAGCCGGGGGGGAGGTCAGAGTGGTGCGAGGTTCACAGCCCTCGGTGACTCCCTAAATGAGTACAGCTGATCTGGAAAAATGCTGTCAGCGGAGCAGAGAAGGGTGTTCTCATTCTCCTTAGCCCCTCAGCAGTTTCCAAATCACTAACGAGGTGTTTGCAGTGCCAGGGTGTGATTTAAAGCTCCTGTCCACAGGGCCGGTCATCTAATGAGCATCTGCCCTGTTTGGTTTGAGAGCAAATCAAGTCCATCGTGCCTGTTGTCTAAAAAGTTATGGATAAATAGCCCAATAACAAACAGTATGAAGTAATTTCCTGCGCAAACTTACTGCACCCTGGTCTTTACCACAAGCTCGGATTTCTTGTGTGGGCTCAGATTTTAGCAAAGAATTACGGTATATTGCTTTCCATGAGAAGAATTTCCCACTTAACGGATCTCAGGTCTCTATTAGACCCTTGGCTAATGGAAAACCATAAACCATCCCAGAGCTTTCTAAAACTCCATGGAGAGCTGAAAGTGCAGATATTTAGCCTCTTCAAGGGCCATGGACTGACAAAGGACTCCTTAAAGGAATGCCAAGCTAATAGAAGTTCCAAACAATTTAGTTTCAAAGGACTTCTAAAGTAGAAGATGACTATATTAACCTGAATATTATTTAATGACAACATTAACTCCTCTTCAGCGATGCTCCTTGGTGGTATTTGCCATAAAACTCAAGGTTCTGGCCTGATTGTTTGGGTTTTTTCTGGGCATGGAGGCTTTTAATGTTGCCCTTTCATGGTTAGGTCTGTTTGGCAGCTAAATTTGACTTGCAGTTGCAAGTTTGTGCACCCTGTTGCACGTGGTCCTGAAGGTGGGTAAAGCAGCAGGGCCCAGATGTGCTCTGGCCACCACTGTTCTTGTCCTTGTCACACCCTCTGTGCTATAAGCAGTGAGGAGTTTGGCTGGGACCTATTGGACTGGTTCCTCTGCAGTATCTGGCTCCACATGCTTCTGCACTGGCACTGTGTCCGGGCAAGCTTGTATCAGCTGTTGACACACCTGCCCCTTGTCTGCAAGTCAAAGTATAGTGGAGAAACAGGTCTTGCTAGCACCACAATGGCTGATGTATTTCAATTCACCGCAGGCACTGCAGATTTACACATCATTTTTCACTTTAGCATATATATGCCACTTAATGTTGGAGAGGCCCTGTCTATTGGTAACTGGTGCTTTTTTGAATGGCTGCTCGTGAGTGTGTTTTATTTTAATATTTCTTAACTCATCCCCTCCTAAAACAAACTCAGATTCATTCATTAAAATTAAGGCACTAAGATTCCACAGAGACAAACCCCGGAGAGGGCTGATAAATTACACAAATAAGCTGTATTTATAATACCTCTGATGCCTCCAAATAGGCATTTTATAGAAGAGAAGCTCCAGCAAACTGATAAATCTATTCTCTGATACTGCAGCTAAGCTGCATTTCAATACCTGAAACCATCTGTTTGATACAAGCATACACTTAGCATAATATGAATACCTTAGCACGCAGGTACCTTAGCATAGTGCATCCCTTCATTTTCTCATAAACAGCAATTATAGCCCAGGCAGAGAGGAGCACATGGTGGGCTGAAGAAGGAGGAGGAGAAACATATAAAGAAGATGGATTTTTTTTTTCCTTAATCTCTGTGAGTCTGACAGAGCATATGAAGATCTGTAAGCCACAGAGTGCTAGCAAGAGACAGAGAGACAGACAAAATTATTTCCTTTGCTGGGCCTTGCAGTTTGAAGTAGTGCCTGCCTTATTCACAGGACTTTTTTTTCCCCAGATGCCCACCCAAGAACCATTCAGCTACATTTATTATTCTGTCAAATACAATGTGCAATAAAGAGCCAGTCTCCCCAATGATGGGTACCTGTGTTCATAGCTCCACAGTGAAGCACATAAATCACATGTGAAGGGCAATGCACATGTGCTTTTTGTTTCTTGTATCACCTTTTATTATCTTAGGACTGAAAAGTTAATAACCCAGTGGGTAATCATGCCATTATCAGTTTACATTGTAGTAAAGCCCATTCAAATGATGATTACATATGTTAATGAGTGTCGTTATAATGCACTACACAGTACATTACCTTCAATAAATATAATTGTTTATGCACTTTAATGAGGGGATATAATGCCCCCAAAACTAATGGCATGGACTGAATTGTGATTTATTGCTGGAAAACTTTGCCATTAAGAAAGGAAATCTCACAAACCCTTTCATGTTTATCTAACTTTTTTCCTTCTTTAAAAGCTGCCACTCTTCTCTCCCTCCTTCTGCTTACAAGGGAAAAATAGCTGTAAGACAGTTCAGCAGTGTTCCTTGTCAATGCCTTCCTCCACCTGAAGAAGCAGGAGGTGGGTTCATTTAGAAGGTTTAATGAAGATCATTATGTTTACCCCTTAGTAAGGCTTAATGCGCTATCTGGCAACAAAACTGATAACACGTCAGAATTTTGGCTGCAAATCAAACAACGGGAAGTAAAAATCTTGGTTATTAAACTGGAAACCAGGAATAGAAAATAAGGTTAAGGATGACATTTTGGCCAATGGTCCTTCATCTAGCTATAGAATAGTCAGAGAATAGTTGGTTGTGCGGAGCATTCAAAGCTCTCCAGCTGGGAATGAAGAAAACTAGAGGTGAAATGCCACCTGATCTCTTCAATCTCTAGGCGCTTTCTTTTCCAGAGGAGTGAGATAAAACCTTTCTTTGTGGGCTCAATAAGAAATGACAAAGAGACAAAGAATGCTAAACCAGGCAGCACTGTGTAACCGGCTGAGGGTGCAGCAGGCTGAGCGAGATGAGCTATCAGCAACTAAACTGCACAAGACTGGAGTTTCCTCTTTAATTTCCCTCCACTTGGTTTCCTTCCTGAATGGCACCGCTGTGACATTTCCATTACTGGTGAAAAGTAGTGTGCTTTGTACAGGAGTCTCTTCTCCTATTGAAGTCGGTGCAAAAACTCCCATTGATTTCAGCAGCAGAGGCAGCGAGCTGGCAGTGGGGGCACGGTGGCCTCTGCAGAGAATTTGCATGTGGTGTGTCCTAATTTTGCTCTCTCTTCAGTGTCAGAAATCTTAAAAAAATGTTTCCTTGGGTCTTCAAGAATAACAAGCGTGCTGAAATTTAGAACAAATAATAACAGGAATTGTTCTAAATACTGTTAAGATTCAGTTGTGGTGGCAGGGAGCATGAGAAAGCTGCATGTGAGAGATCAGTAGGAGCTCAGGTAGTTTCTTGAGGTATATTCCCAAATATGTATACACACAGCAATTACTTGAGAAACTTTCCAAGGATCACAGTCATGTTCCAACTAGTTTGAAAGTCAGTAGTGTAAAAAAACTTTGACATTGAGATGCAATTTGTGGTAAGATCTAATTAATTTTTTTGCTCCTAAGAATAATTTATTATTTACACTTCTTATTATATATGTATTTTAGCTTCATTAGTCTGCAATGCTGGAAAAAATTATACCTTCAAGTCCTATTTATCAAATTAATGGTGCAATTTCATAGTGACACATTCCACATTCATTAAACCAAGTACAGTAAAAATGCATTTAAATTAGATTAGTGTGATGTAATAACGATTCCAGTGTATGGGGTGATATTCTAGCAGTAAAGAAACACCCAGATGGAGTTGAAAGCAACTTTGAGACGATTTTTCAAAATTGATTTTGGCACTGATTTAAGAGAAAGAATAAGGACTAACATTTCCCCCTGCAGTTCCCTCCGTGTGGGAGGTCAGGGCCCTGAGTGGAATTGCAGGAAATGAGTGGTAGAGTCCTTCTGGCCACGGCACTGGAGGAAGTCATGCATGGCCCACAGAAAGCAATTTTGTCAGCCTCCCGAAAGGCTGGGGAAGGACGCCCACCTGAATGCACCTTTCACCAGTGCTGACTGCACAATGCCACAGGAGTTCCTGCCAGCCCCTTAAAACCGTGTCTCTCCCAATCATTTTACACTGACAAGGGATCCTGTGTCTGTGCAAGCATCCAGATGCACACACAGGCACAAATGCCTGGATGCAGAACCTCTCGGAGGTACCACCCTTGCCCTTTGCCTCCTGAATTACTGCTCTCTGGCAGCTTGTAAGCACTCTCTGGGCCACAGGGGCTGGGTGAATGTTGGTCCATTTCCACTGACCTCATCCACCCTGGCAATCCCAACAACAGAGCAAATAGAAACTCTAGGTGGGTGCCAAATTCATAATCCATGAGGGGCCTATAAAACCTTAAGCCCTTCTGCCTACTCATGCCACATAGGCTGCTTGCTTCAACTCCGCTGTGAAACAGGCAGAAATTCACATCACCTCTCTGTCGTGTCCTTTAACACCAAGTTTTAGTTTAGCACATTCCCTGTAGCTTAACTTTCCTGGCTTGGGCAATGAATGAGAGACCCCGATAAGCAGCAGGTTGATGGAGGTTGCTGGTCAAGGAACAAATCACTGGGAATTCATGTCCTGAAGCTCTGATTGAGTCAGACAGGGGCTGCATGTCCCCTCCCTCCACATGCTGATACTCGTCTTGTAGTCTTTATAGCCCAGCAGAGGAGTGCTTTCAGCTGGCTGACACTCAACCCCGCACTGCTCCAATATCACATTAAAGAACCAAATTAAATCAGAATAGCTCCTTAATAAAAAAAAATCTTTCTTCTGAGTATCCATAGGGAATTGTGTATTGTGTGTATCTGTCTTTCAGACTGTAAGCCTTCAGGGCAATGACTATCTTTATTTCTGAAACACAAACAATATTAAAACACCATTGGCACTTAATAAATCAGCAAAACTACAATCATTACATGGGCCTCCTGGTGAGCCATCAGTTACCTTAGCAGATGAACAAAACTGTGCTCTTTGCATTTAGGCATGTGGCTTGGGAGGGGTGTGCAGCAGATTGAGCACCCTGGATTTTGGAGGATGCTATTTGCACACCAAGGAAGCCCTGGACCATTGCAGGCATCATTGCAGCGACATCCTCAGACACTTCTGTCCTGACCCAGAGGTACAGTTCCACCAGGGGATGCAAGCTCATCTTCCATCTTGTATCTCTTGAGCTGAGGTGCAAAGAAAGGTGGTAAAGATTGATGCAAGGTTACTCAGACTGCATATTTAGAGGACATTGTATAGAGAGGAGTTATCAAATGCTTGCATTATGGTGGCACAGAGGTGTGCCAGCCAGGGATGGTACAATCCAGCACAAAGGCAGAGCTTGGAGGTCTTATACTGGAGAGCTGGAGCTGAGCTACACAGGTTTTAAATTGATGAACAGAAATAGGGTAATAGGGTCAGAAATCAAGAATCTTTCATTTTGAGCCGGATGTGCACTAATACCAAGGAAACTGCTGCATTTTCGAAGGACCACAGCCGCCCTTTATAAACCCAAAGGTTTATAAAGACATAGGCTCAGAGATACGCTTGCCAAAAAAAAAATCGAAAGAGGTTTGCAAATTTTTTCTTCAGAGATCTGCTAAAAGGCTGAGTTGAATCATTGTGAGCAAATTCATGTATTAATATAAACAATTAAGCTTGATTAAAAAGAAATCAGTTTTGCCTCTGGCCTGTCTGACCTCAGATTTCTAAGGGCTGCTTTTCCAGTCCTAAGGGCCTGAGCTATGTGTCCTTTTGACTTCAGCTTCTCAGCCCATCATCCCCAGGCATATCTTTTGTTTCGTGGCTCCCCTTCCCCTTCTTCCAGTAGATATAGAGTTATTTAAACAATTAAGGCTGCATGCCCCTACAGTCTTCTCTAGAAAGCAAGGGGCAAGACACAGCCAAGTCAGCTTGAGCACTCAGAGACAAAGAGAGCAAATTAAATAAAACGATTGCTAAAAAAAAAAAAAAGAAAAAAAAGAAAAAGAAAATCAAATCTAAGCTGAAATTTAAATTTGCTCATCTGTCTCAATTGATGATTTCTGCTACCAAGCACCATATGGTGCTGTGTGAGGCTATAAATATGCTGCTCTTCCAGACCCATTTCTATTGGCATTTCCCATCAGTAAACAGGTGCTCCTGGCTTCCCTGTGCCTCCGAGCTCAAAAAACTTGAGCAAGTACCTTTGTGAACCTACAGGAAGCAAAGGCAACTTGTCAGTGGGGTGTTCCCCTTGCTTCAGAGAATATCAGCTGTATTCCCACAGAGTGTGCAGGACAGCAGAACAAGCCTGCATTGCAGTGAGCACCTGTGGCAGCTTCCTTTCTTCATGTTTTTTCCTAACATCTTTGTGCCCATCAGCAGGGCTGATCAGTGCCCAGAGGCTCCTCCTGTGTGGATCCTTTGCCATGTAAAACACCACAGGATCTCCCTGGCAGGACTGAATAGGTCCTTGCTCCTGCCTGCTCTCCTGCTAGAATCAGTAGGGCTGAGGAAAAGGGGGCAGCTGAGGTGTCCTCACAGGGCAAGGGGTTTGCCTTTGAGGAGAAGCTGAGAAATCAGTCAGGAAGTGTGAATACCACCTGGAAAACCTGCAGTCATCTAGCTTAACAAGGTCCATGGGCTTTACCCATTTCAGTGGCAAATTTCTGTGTCATTCTGCTGTAGGAACCTAAGCATGATGATGGAGCACTACCACATCCTGCAGTCTGCTGCAGTCTGGGGCCTTCATGCCCTCTCTGCATTTATTTAAAGGGCTGGGTTTGGTTAGTGTTCCCTGCACACTAAGAAGAACAAAAGGGAAGACCGTTGGTAGTACCAGGGTGTATTTTGTGAGGCTAATCTGAATATTGCCTTACAAAGACACCATGAGCCCATTGTCTTAGGCTGGGGACAAGGACTCTGGCTCTTCATGTCAGGTAACCACATTTTCAAATCCCTTACAATGGTTCAAAATATCCAAAAGGTCAATATATTGTTCATACCACATCAGTGATGCTAGGGGGAATAACAACCTTCAGTAAATCCTATTATTTTCACAACTATACTAATAACATGAGAAACTATAGATATAATAAAAGTTTATATCTATAGTTGCTCTGCAGACACCTCCTCTGGTATGGTATAAATATAGTATATGAGACTTGGCGGTGTAATACAGTTTTTATTTCAATTTTTTAGGGATGGCCATGCACATCCATAACTCATGAAAATAAAAAGTGTATTACACTGCCAACTGTTACATATTCCCTAGTAAAGCAAAAATGGCAAGATAAATTTTATTTTTCTCTTCTCCCCACCAACAAAGTGTCTAGCTGATATGTTGATGATGAAATGTTCGAATAAATATTATTTATTCAAACACCTTCTGTACTTTAGCCATGTCTGTCCTTTCTATTTGTCAGACCTGTCCATCTGTCAAATGCTAGGTACCTTCTTCTTTCCCTGCATGTTGCCTTTGGTTTTAATTTTATGCTGCTGTACTTGGTGTTATTCTCCTTAGGACTGATGGGAAGAGAGATTGCCTCTTCCCATGTCCTGCTCTTGAATTTTCTCAGTCACATTCTTTTTGGGTCTTAACAGCTCTAACATCTGTGTGGGACACGTGTGTTGGCTTGGTAGCATTGGCAGCACTTCTTCAAGTACGAAACAGCGTAAATGAGGAAGGATCCCAGCTGCACGTTGTGCGTCAGTGGAACAAGAGGTGAAAAACCCTATGATTCATAGGTAGGGATGGGGAAAGAATTAGAAACTTGAGTGCAGCAGGCTAAGTATCCTATACCTAAGAGAAATGGAACAAGTATGTCACTCCCATACTATAAAAAGGAAAAAGTGATAAAATCCTGTTTTATACAAGTGCTATTATATTACAGTCAGCTCCCGAGTATCCACACAGCAATGAATCTGGTGGCAGATTAACTGTGCTGGCTTGTAGGACATCCAGTGTGGTGCTGCACAGAGTAAGACCAGAGCCAGGGCCACTGGGGACTGGGGTTGGGAGACCTCAACACGCAGCAGCAGGGCCAGGCAGGGTCCAGCCAAGTCAAGAGCTGTCCACATGCTGCGCTGCTGCTGTCAAAGCTGAGGTGCCTCCTGCATAACTTTCTTGAGTGGCTCTGCCCTTTCCCCTCTGGGAACTTCTGTTTGGGGTGAGGGTGGCTGATTCAATTTTTGACAAACCACTCTTCCATTAGAGACATGTAGTGTCTGTCCCTCTGTCCCTCCATCCCTGAGATAGTCACTGAGCTCTCATCAAGGCTAGAACATGAGCAAGAAATCTTTAATCCCTGGGAAAGTCCACTTGGTGACACTAGTGCCAACCACCATTTTCTCTCAGCATGTCTAATTGATTAATAGAATGAAATGAAATTTGGGTAAATGTTCCCCGTGTGTATTTAATTTGAACTTTGCTGGATGTGAAGTAGTCTGTCACTTGTACGCTTTTTAAAAATGAATCAGTAGGTATCATAAAATTATTACATTCCCTTAAAAACCTCACATATTTGATCCTTTCTTTCTTGTTTGCTTTCTTATCTTTTTTTCCTTCCCCATTCTCAGTTTATCTGCTCCTCTCCCTCTCCACACCACCCCCATGTCTGTGTAAAGGGATATCAGAGACCTTGGGTTAAAGACCGAGGAATTCTGTGTCAACTGCCACATGAAAGGAAAAGAAATTTGAGCTTCCCTTCTCTGCAAACAGCCCGGGTTCTCAGCCTGTACAGAAATCTGCCCAGAGCATCAGTTCCTCCTGTTTCTCTCCTGTAC
This sequence comes from Passer montanus, assembly GCF_014805655.1. Classification (NCBI taxonomy): domain Eukaryota; kingdom Metazoa; phylum Chordata; class Aves; order Passeriformes; family Passeridae; genus Passer; species Passer montanus. The sequence continues at coordinate 2,397,610 of NW_024372148.1, forward strand.
AACATACAACTGCTACCTGCTCTCCTGGAATCCTTGGAGCTGGCATGGAAAAAAGGAGTTCATACCATACAAATGTAGAAAAAAGAACTTCCTAGCTCTGTAGAGGTACTACACACACAATGATCAACAACAACAGCCATTTGAATCCCTTCAAAACCTGTGTACAAGCTGCAAATGCGCAGACCAATGCCCAGAGGAGGAGTGAAGCATGCACAACATGAGGAAAAAGCAGGGTTTGACACAGCCCAGCTGATGATAAGGCTTTCATTACAGCCTCAGCATACTAATACCAGACCACTGCACAGGTGGGAGAGAGGTGCTTGAGGGCCAGTAAACACGGAATTTTATCAGTGTGCCACTATTACAGCAACACCTGTGCTAAATAACTTTGAACGTTGATCCACTGTGAAGAGTCAGTGCTCAGTAGCCCTCAAAATTTCTCATTTCTTACCTGCAGTGGAGTGGTCTTGGATTTGAGCAGTGGCTACTCAGAACTTCCAAAGTGTTTTTCTTTCTTCTCCTTTAGGATGCCTGTCACACAGACAGAGAGTCCCTAAATTGCCACCTTCCCATCTCTGCCTTTTTCTTTTCATTTCTTTCCTTCTTGTGCAGTGAAAGACATTAGGGATGGAGTGATAAAAACACGTGATAAAACACCATCACTGGGGAAATCTATGCCTTGGAAATACAGAAACATAGTCTGCAGCCAAGCAAACTTTCCATTGATGACAGTGGGTTATGCCTCAAAAAGCAAAGGGGTCCTTAAAATTGTGCTTGCCTAATTAAGGTCCTCGTTTAGCTAGAGTCTCTAATTTAAAACAGATGACTCAGTGTTGATGGTGCTGCACTTTAAGTTGGGTACCTGCCTAAGTACTTGGCTGAATGGAGGCCCAAGCAATGTATCTTTAAATGAAGTAGGAGTGCGATACAACAGCCATTCTAACCACTATATATAATTGAATAAAAAATCAAATCACTGGAAAAGGTGCTGCACTTATAGTGAAAAATAATAAATAAATGACTTACAGATTGCCAGCATGACAGTCTGCAGCAGAGCAGAACTCAGTGAATGCGGCTCCCATTTGAATTCATGGGAAAGCAGGGACTTTTGAAACTGCTAAGTTAACCAAAAATATATATTGTTAAAGCCAACAAATTTATTTTTCTGTTTGAAAGTCCCTGTTTTGCTATACAGAGGAATAGGTTTGGAATTCTCTGACTCTTCAGCATCATAAAACCTAGAGTGCCTGCTTGGGGAGGTGTCAGGAAAATATTGGTTTCCATTCTAGGCTTATGTTATATTTACACTGTGGCTCACTGAAATACTAAAGCAGTAAGAGATATTATAATTAACCTCTTCAATTTTTCCCTTAAGAAGTATCTGGTTCAATGAACTGTCAATCAACTCTCCCATTCCCTATTAGAGCAGGGGCTAACATGCAGGACCGACATGAGAGTGCAGTGAAAGAGGAGAGGCAATACAATGCCTTTATGAATAGTATATGACAGTAAATATTAAGTATGTTTTGTGTAAAGACAAATTTTGAAATGCTTTGTGGCAACTTTGGAGCTGCATCAGTCCTCCCTTTTTGTGCCCCTAGCTCTAAGGGCACACACAGCTGTTGGTGCAATTGTATGCCCATTCCTGCTTTGTGCAAGCAGTTTAGGTCACTGGAGTTGATTTGCAGACCTGTAAACGTGATGCTCAAAGGTCTGCAGTAAGCATGAACAGTTGTTGATGTAGTTTGGTGTTATGTGCTTAAAAACAAGATGGGTGGTCAAATATCTTAGTGCTAAAATGATCTGAGTTGTACAATAATACAAAAATGTTGCAGCTTAGTACTTGGAACATTATCCTTTTAGCTTAAAATTTCAACTTTTATAAATGTAGGTCTAATCACAGTCCCTAGTGCTGCAACTGACTGCATTATTTATTATTTATCATTATTAATTATCACCATGTATTATTTATGCCATGCAATAGGTATGCATAGGATTTTGCCAAGAAACATCCTTCACTCTCACATTTATTAATTTTGAGATTATTACTATGCTGTTTGATTTGGAAGTGAATCAAACCATACCTAGATATTAAAATTAGTGACAGTGAAAATCTTCAAAAAGCATCCTGTTTTCACTTGTGAGAATCAGGTGGCAGCTTGGCATCCTCTTCAAGGTCACTGCTTTCCTTTCCAAACCTTGGCACCAGGAAGAGATGCCTGGTCCTTGGGCTCAGTCATGTGCACTTAAGAGCCCTTCCCTGGCTCTTCTGAAGCCACAGCATAAAATCCAGTGTCTGAGCTGCAGCTAAGGGTCACAAGTGGAACCAAATTATAGTCTTAAACTGTGCCAGGGAAGGTTTAGGAGGAATTAGGAGCAACTTCTTCACAAATTAGACATTGGAATGAACTGCTCAGGGAGGTGGTGGAGTCACCACTCCTGGAAGTGTTTAAGGAAACACTGGATATAGCACTTGGTGCCATGGTCTCATTGACATGGTGGTGTTGCATCATAGGATGGACTTAATGATCTCAGAGATCTTTTCCAACCTATTTGATTACAAAAAAAAAACAAAAAACCCCAAAACCCCAAAGAATTATCTGATTGTGGCCACACACTTACTGATATTATTATTTGCCTTAGATTTTTTGTTTGCTAAGTTGTGTCCAGTATTTCTCAACAAGAAGAGACCCCATTACTGTGTTGGTCTCTGTACACATATAATGAGAATAATGTGCCCAGAATGGTGTGTAATGTTTGTAAATATTAGTATTGAAAGAAGTACAAACAAACAAAGCAACAACAATGAGGCAGAATTTTCAAAACTGCCCTGGTTCTGAGCTATGTCTAAATTCTTGAGCAGTTTTGGTAGTCTCTCTGAAACAGATGTCATCTCTGCATCAATTTATGAGTAACTAGGCTTTGTCTTAGTGTTTTGGCAATAGGTGAGGTCCCAGACAATTTAACATGAGCTGAACATGGGCTGAGAGGAAAGCCCTGGAGGCACAGGGGCTCCAAAGCCTGTCGTTATTATTTGCTATTCTATCACAAATGCGCTACTTAATGATTTGTTTTTTAAATAAGTGAAGCACAGTTGTAACTACAGAGAGAGTTCCTGTTCCAAGGAGCTCACCACACACAGAGATGTAGTAGTCTGGTGAAAGAAGTGGAAGGAGCAGGTTCAGAACAACTACACTTTGTACACATGCAGAATTATAGCTAAAATATAGCTACAATCAGCTGTATTTTTATCACCATCAGAACTCAACATTGCTCTCAAATATGAATGTAGCAGAAAAAGGGGAAAGGCTTAAAAATTTTGCTTAAATGTATATTTAATAAGTGGTGTCCAAATAGTGGGGTTTTTTTCCTCCTGTCAATGTTTAGTAAAATTCTGTTAGCATCACCTTTCAGCTAAAGCACCTTATAACTATAATAATGATCACTTGTGAGCCAACGGGAGAACCTTTCAGACTTTTGTGAACTGGTTCATCCAAATTCTACTTCAAGACACAAGGCCAAGGATGAATTTGGAAAAGACCCACCTCAGGACTGCAGCTTCTGCAACCCACCTGCTGCCTGATACACTGAGCGAGAAGGTTGCACCACTAGTGTGAAGGTCAGGAGACACCTCTGTGAGCAGCACACGTTGAGCTCTTTGGTAGTTGCCTATACTTACCAAAGTCCTGACCTCCTAGTCAGGAGCAAGATAACTCCTTCTGGAGCAACTGGAGAAGTACAAAGTTGTAAGGACAGACAGAACATTTGGTGTTGACAGCTGATGCCACAGGAGGGTTGCTGCCTCCTGTGTTACGATGGCTTTATGTCTTCACCTTCTGGGAAAAAAAAATCAGCATTGAAAGGTATTACTGGGCCCCAGTTTCCATAAAAACAGGGTGACAAAGTCCCCCTTCCTTTATACTGGTGGAAACTAAGGACATTTCTGCTGAAATCAGCAATGTTACAAAGCTGTAGAACTCGTCAAATCAAGGGACGAGCTCAGCGACAAAGCAGTCTCTCTGTGAGCCTGACAGTTCAGTCTCTAGCTACAATAGTGAAAACACAGAGATGTGCTAAAGCAGCAGGGGTCCTTAAACTCCTTTATCATCTGGGATCACATCTTAATAGGACTGACTGATGAACACTTCCCTTCCTATTCTCCCATCTAAAAAGATCACCTCCTCTTCTACTTCCTATCATGTATCCTCCCTGTGGCAAAGCAATAGCAATTACAGGAATATTAAGGAAGTAATTAATGCATTTTAGCCATCTTTTAATGAATTCCAGCAGCTGAGAAAAAGGGAGAGAGCAAATAACGTGTAACCTGTTATCTCTACCACATGCTGCACTTTGGTAATGTGTGTATTGGAAGTCAGAAAAATTTTTACACCCATAGAACGAACATGCAACCTCTTAGGTTGGCCTGTCCCTTGTATTGCCTGTTGCTAACACCAGATAAAAGGTTCACATTTGTATGATTTGTATTTGAAGCAGATTTATGACTGAGACATCTAAAATGAACACAAAGAAATTTCAGTTAACATTACAGTCACATGGACATATTACCGATTTCCTGGACCCTCCTTCAAACTCAGCTTGCTTATAACCTCTTCTGTGCAGTTTCTACTGGAAGCGCTCTAGATCCATTTGCCTGTTGCCAAAAAGTGAACAAAAGTTGGTCAGGTGAATGGATAACATTTCTGTCCTTTCCTCAAGAGTGTACCAGAGCTGGCTTCTAACTGCACCAATGGTAATACTTTCACCTTTGATATCTCAGACATCATTATCAACAGAGGGCAGTGGAGAGGGACTTTTTCCCCAATAATTTCTTCCATTTTGTCTAGGTCAGGGCAGCTGATTTGTGCTTTACTAATCTTAGTGGCTGTACAGAAGCATCTTTGTGGTGTTGCTTCTTCTTTCTACAGAAACTCAACCATAGTCAATGACTTGTGTTTTTGCAAGGGCTTCCCTTGAGGATATAATTTCATGTTGCTCTCAAGCTGCTGTGGTCTGATGAATATGTCCCTATCAGCTGCTGGTATGCTAGCTTGCACCATGCCTTCTCTCTCAATTGCATTTTGGTGTTATGCTGTGATTAAACCACTGCTCTGCCAGTGACCCAGCAGTAGGTGACCTCCTTGCCCTTTTCCCCAGCATATTGTATATAAATAGTCAAGTGATAATGGCTCATCTTTATTGGTTTCTCTTCAGCAATGCATATTTCCCACTGATGTCAAAATAGTTTAGACTGCACGTTGCCAGCACTTGGTCATACTTCTTCTGCCTAATATCATGACTTATCAGTGTTGTTGGAAATATCTTCCAGCTGTTAAACAATCCAGCTGGGATATAATTGGGCATCAGTCTAATAGCATAGCTGCAAATGTCTAGTTTCTTTCTTCTGCCATGTGTGGTAATTGAGTCTCCAAATCTGTCAACAGCCTGTTGGTAGACAGCCTTCTCTCCACTGGGCAGCTCCATGCCCTTAGACTCTGCAATCATTGCTATTTTCTTCCCCTTCTGGGAGTTGACACATTCAGACATTGCATGATTATTTATCCCTTTCCTGCTGTTCATAGCCTGAGGCTTTTTCCTGGTGTGAGCACTGCCTGTCACAATGTCTGTGCTGGACCATGAAGACAATATTTGGTTGGTATCTGTTCTCTCTTCCAATAGCTAGGAACATCAGGAACTTGGAACATCAAAGGAATTAACAGTGGCATTTTGTCTAGCCTTTTCCAGGCACTCACCCCTGCAATCAACAGCTCATCCAGAAGGATCAACAGAACATCTGCTTCACTCAGGCCTAGTGAAGGTTTTTTTACCACCTTGCAGCAGTTTATAGATATAATAGCAGAAATCCAACAACTGTAACTTGCTGTGGAGTGAGAAACAAGAGTACAAGAGATTATGGGTGTCATAAAGGTCTGTGCAACACTGGGGGATCATTGTTCTAATGAACAATGCTGAGATAATTCTAGAGCATGGATTGTGAAGCTCTTTTTCTTCTCTTCCAGGCTATTGTGTTTAGCAGTTAATCACATTTCCTTGTGTCCTGTGAATTTCACTGGCATCATACTCATGTACCATATGGATTCCATGTCAGTAGGAATAAACCTTCTCTTTATTAACAGGATCACTTATTGCACAGTCACATCTGTAGCATCCTCACAGTGGACATATAGATTGATATAATGGTTTATCTTCCAAAGCCTCTACTCCCACAACACATGTTTTTCCAAACTATATAGGAACTGATACATACATTTCTGAAGTGAGACTTCCCTGTTCACTTTAGATATTTAGATGTTTCACTTTAGATGTGAAATGCTTCTTGTGAGGAGGAGGAAAAAAATATCCCCATTGCTGTTCCTAAAGTAGCACCAAAACCAGAGGGGATGAGCTACACTGTTGAAGTCATAAAATCATTGAATGGGTTGGGCTGGAAGAGATCTTAAAGATCATCTAGTTCCAACCCCCCTGCCATGGGCAGGGATGCCACCCACTAGACCAGGTTGCTCAAGTCCCACTCCATCCAGGCCTTGAACACTTCCAGGAATAGGGTATCCACCACTTCTCTTGACAACCTGTTCCAGTACCTCACCACCCTCCAAGTAAATGATTTCGTCCAAACATCTAATATAAATCTTAGGAGAAAATGCCTACTTCCTTCCTTTATCTCCAAAAGATATCTACATAGAGAGAGGTGAGTGTCTAAAACATAAGTGCTGACAGTCAAGTGGGATGAATCACACTTTTCCTGGAATATCTGAGGGTACAAAGACTCCCTCAGACCTTCTCTGTCAAGATAGAGTCACTCTTTCTAGCCTCTCATCTTTAAGTCCCCACTGTGTTCCACTGATGTCTGCTCACATTGCAGCATCTGTACTGAAACAGAATGAAAAATTGAAGGAAGAAGATTGAATTTTCTTTGATCTGGCAAAATTCCTGTGTGATGCTAACAAGACAAAAAGTTGTGTGAACACATCTTTCTCTGTTTCATTCCTAGCTGTGTACAGTAAAGAAAATATCTCGAGTTTCAGTGGACAAAAAGAATGGATTTAACAAGGAAATGTGAACACAAGTCCCATTAGCAGATGGGACTTGCTCCAAAGATACCTACAGTCAAACCAGGCAAGGCAAACACAGGTGAGAGAAAAAAGGAATATGTGATTTAGCAGTGGTATTTTCCTCCACAACTCAGCAAGTTTTAAGTGTTTAATGCCTTTTTCTCCATATTTCTCAATAGTTCTAAATAAAAATGGTCCAGAGGAAAAGATAATGAAAGGGAGCGTTTGAAGAGAAAGTGCTTTAAGGGCCACTGTTGGCATGAGTACATCAGATCGTGTTAGGTCTGCCCAGTGCACCAGGGTCCTTGCTGGGGACACAGGTTTCCTTGGCCTCCTGTCCTGCCCCAGGCTCCTTCTGGGTGCATGACTGTGCAGTTCCCAGTGTCTTTATCCTGGGAGATTAGGCCTTCCCTCCACAGGGAAGGTTCCTCCTTTAGCATGTGACCTTTATGGCTATCCAGCACTCTGAAAGTGTTAAACAGAAATTTCTGGGTGATTGCTCTTCCCTTTATATTACTTTTCCGCAGTTTGTCTGCCCAACGCTATCTGAAACCTCCCCCAAAGATTAGCACTGCTGTGTGAGCATTTTTAATACAGACCTCCTAATACAGAGCTCACATCCAGCTGCTACAGGCAAGAACAAATTTTCACCTGTCCTCCAGTGTGAGAGCCAATTGCTTTATCTGCATGGGAGCTCAGAAAGGAGTTCAAAAAAGAAACAATATACTCCAGTTCTACTCTTCTTGGAGTTGAATTAAGCTTTTTTATGAGTCAGTGATTATTTTTCCAGCCTTAAATGTGTGCATAGTTGCAATCAGTGCATAGTTTAATCTTCTTATCTTGTGTCCAAATACAAACTAAGACAACAGTGAAGTTACAAGGTTTCTCCAAAGCGTGTCCATGAAGACAGACCTTTTCATTGAGCAGCTCCCAAAAACCAGAAAGAATATCTTTAAGCCATTGAAAGACTGTTATCAGAGACTTTTACCACATTACAGACAATTAGCAGAGCTGAAAATAGAATGAAAATGCTATATTTTGTCATTATTGAAAGTTGTCCTTTATGTCTTCTAATATAGAAGATCATCAGTGACCTAAAATTCTGTACGCAAGGCCTTGCCTGTAAACATCAATAACTCTTTTTGAAAGTGCACTTATGGTAGCAACAAAACCTGAAGTATCTATGAAAACAAGTGCTTTAATACCCAGCACACACTGCAGTCATTGCAGCCATATCAATCCCTCCCTCCTAAAACCTCATGCAACTCTTAGGGACTGACGAAGAGAACACGAAAGGCACTGGGAACACAGACATGGCAATCCTGTACTGCTTCCCTTCCTCCTCTTGTGCTTGCTGTCCCTGCTGCGTGTCCTGGGGCTGCAGCCTGTCCACTGGTACTGAGAGAATATTGAGGCAGCACTTGTATTTTACCATCACAGGTTGCTGACTACAAGGACTGCCTGCTTTAAATGTATAACAGTGTTGGTCTTGCTGTAAATCACACTTTCTTGGTGAGCTACAATGAAGACAAACTCCTCATGTCTCTTTATGTACGTTGGTTTTGTACTGGATCACTGAGATATTTATAGCAACACGCCGTGTACAGAGTTATAAACCAAGAGATTCAGTTCCTGAAAGGGACATTGACTGTGAGGTCAGTGTCATTTCCCTATTCCTTATTTATTTTGCAGTTTCAAGAAGCAGACATAATGCTATCTTACCATGCTTGGGGTGCAGTCAGAGTGGCTGGGGCTGCTGTGCTCATCCCACTCTACCTGAAGAACAACAGATCCTCTGGGAAGCTGGTCAATGAATCAGAATGTAAGACCAGTAGGTTGATGTAAAAAATGCTAATTCTTTAGCAAAAGATCCCAGGGAAGGTATGTCTTCTTGGTAGAAAAGCCAAATATCCAGCATGACCAATTCTTTCACCCACAAACAACTTGAGATCAGAGATGTGCCCTAGAAAATCCAGCTCTGGGGAACAAAAGAGCAGCAGGGGCTCTTCACAGCCAGCTGCCTCCCACAGAAAGAGATAAAATACTGAGATGAGAGAAAGAGAGTCTGTGAACAGCACAGAGGCAGGAGCTGCTTGATAGACAGCTATGAAGCCAGGCAGAGGGGTGGGAAGGAGAGGCCAGTGGAGTGGAGTGGCTGATCAGCTCTGAGAAAGCTCCCAGCAGAGACCCAGCTGTTAGACCTCTGGCTCTCCAGCAAGGGCATGAAGAAGCCACCCCAGTGCCACACAGGAGCATAAGAAGGGGATGAAAAATAGAGAGACTCATCCTCTCCTTCTGACATAAACAGTTTAGACAGAGGCTGAGTGAGCAGGGATTGTGAAGCAGCTGACTTTGGGAACTCTGTGGGCAGTCATTGCAGTAAAGTCCTGTGCATGCCACACCTGCAAGAAAAGGAGTAGAAGCTTATTTTGCCCCAGAAGCATATTCAGCTCTTCATGCCACTCCCAAAGGATAAACTGTTAAAGACTCCTTCTTCCCATCCTCTCAGGGACCCAGCTCTTCCATTCAGTGGGACTATGAGGTCTAGACCCCAGCTCAGACTCAGCTCTGACAGGCTGCTGTGCTGTGCAAGTGCTTTTCCTACCGTCCTCATACCCAGCTGTTACAGAACAGCAGAAAACTCTGAGTCACTGAGTTAGCAGCTAACAATTTAAGCAGATGAGTAATGCATGAAAGTCTGTGAGACAGGTATACAGTGTATTATTAGTTCTCAGGTGTAGATACAAAAAGCTTTGTAGGAGGTTCAGTTATATATACTGACTATTCCCCTTACCTACCTATTTTCCCAACTTGCTATTGCTTATCTCAGTGGAAGTGGAAGTTTGTCTTAAGGAGAAGCTTGAAGGGGATAGGGTAGAAGGTTCACCTGTCAATCAGAAAGCTGCCCCAAGTTTAAGAGATAGTATGATAGATAAGAAAAAAAAATTAATTATATTAATTCATTATGAATAATAAATGTTGGAAGTATGCAGCACTGCAGATTAAACTAATAAGTTTATCTGAGTAAAAGGCCATGATGTGTTCTTGTTCAGACCCAGAGCTGATCTGAATCAAAACTTTAAACTGGAATTCCAAGCTTTTTCAAGCATCAGCCCTGAAGTATGATTCAGAGAGGATTCTGATTAAAATTCCTTGTAAACAGCAAGTGTCATGTCACTCCAGCTCCAAATGCCTTTTCAAATTCCTTTGGACAGTTTCCTGTTACTTTATCTCATACTCATCTCTTTGTCAAACCAAGTTCTGTTGTGCATCTGCTAGCAATAAGACAGAAATGTCAATGATTGGATCCCAGTGTCTTGGCTTCCAAGTAGTTTCAGAAAGGACCCTTCATGTCCCATGATTCTCCTTCTGAAGTTTCATCTGCTCTGCTTTTCTCTTTCCCAAGTAACGGCCCCATATAAGAACAGCAAACTCCTCTTCTTTAGCAGTCCAGTCACTTTACTAGACACCCTCATTTCCTTTGCAGATACCACATGAGAACTCCTATAGAGTTGGCCAAAATGATAAGCAGATGCTGCTCAGCCCTGGTGTCTGGATCTGTTTCGCTCTTGCAGGGTGGACAGGAAGGTTTCCTTCCTTATCTGATGGCCCCTGCTTTCTTCTGACAGCCTGAGTATAAGGCAGTGCCTCATTCTTTTCCTGTGAGGAAGTGCTTCCATTCTCTAAAGACAGAAGATGGCTCTTGCTCCCTTGGTGGACAGTGTTCTGCACTAACCTGAGAGGTGAATAACCAGGTCTGTAAGTCTTTTCTTCTCACATAATTTCTGAGCCATGGATAGAAAGAGCTTTCAATTGAAAGAATGCTAGATGTAGATAAACATAATATTTAATTGATGAGGGCTCAGGTTCCTCCATCTATGGTACATAAACTAGAAAGGGTGTTAGGACTTTCCTTGGTAATGCAGGAAGTATATTTACATTTGCCATTCAGGTCTAGACTGTGATCTGCTGCTTATAGCAGGCACTGCTGCAGGGGCAGTATTGATGTGTGGGGTGGCTTTCAGGAGCTTGTGTTCATCACTGGAAGCACAGTTTGCCTATGCTATCCTGGGCATCCCTCATTTTGGACAGAGTCTTACAACACATCCTTTTCAGTAAGAGACCTAACCCTGAGAATTTTTCATTGTCAGTATTTAACTTCCAGTTTCCTTTGCTGAAGGGTCAGTGCCATCTCTGCAATGTGTGCCATTCAAGAGGAGATGAGCCCCCCTCACACACCGGTCCCTCTTTGCACAGCTATTCTTCTGAAATGATACCACAGTATGAGGGGAAAAATAGTACCTGAGTACTCTAGTTAAAAAAAAATAAATTATATATATATATATACACACACACTTTGAGTACCTCCAGAGTATGAGGGGAAAAAAAGACAGCACAGCAATTTTAATCTGTCATGAAGTAAGAAAAAGTACTCCAAGTACTTCCAGAGTATGAAGGAAAAAAAGACAGCACAGCACTTTTAAGCTGTCATGAAGTTAGAAAGGCTCCTTTCATTTTATGTTTTGTTATATAGCAGAAAAAAATCTGTCACTTTGCAGGATGCTCACAGCAAACAGCTTTAAAAATGGAATAAACAGTTCAGCTTAACTTAGTTTTAATCACTCAGCAGCTGTTTACTCCACAATTCACCAGTATATTTATATTTAGCTGAGGTTGTCAGTTACCTTTCTTTCTAGGCCTGAATTCCCAGCAGAGTGGAAGGGTATGCTCCTCTGCAAATCAGACCCATGCATGGAAATCAGATGGGTTACAAATGCAGCACACCCACCCCTAGCCCAGCACTCAGGATAAGTAGCCCAGAACCAGCAACAGATTGCTGATTCAGCAGCTAACCCCTTCCAACATGAAATTGGCATTGTCAGTAGGAATGTGAAGAAACCATCCACTGAGTGATGGTCATCCTCTGTTTGGCCCAAGGGTAAGTTGTTGTTCCACTAGGGCATTTAAGGATTTGTGTTTTGCAGGAACGGTAAGATGCAGTGAATCTCTGCAGAGTCAGGAGGAGGTCTTTTGTTACACCAAGGCTGGCTCTCCTGCAGAAGCCTGAGGCTCTTGGGGTGCAGACTTTCATCTGTAAATGGGCCTCTTAAAACAGAATTCACAAGTGCATTCCAGTAATAAGTAATGTGATATTGTCATGTGGGAGAGCAGCCCAATGATAGTTAATGGTGTTTCTGCTTCTCAATCGTGTTCTGAAGAATGACTTGGCCTTAAAAATACACCAGAACTCTCAAAGGGAAGGAAATCCCCAGAGCTGATCATTTTGGAGAATGAAAAGATTCCAAATGGGTGCTAATACTTCACAAGGGAGGCTTTCAAATGAATGAAATGCATCCTGGATATTAATAGTGAAGTCTATGATCATTACTACCAAGACATTTTTTGCCAATATTCTAAATGGAAAATGAAAGCATGGGCAGATTATAGGGAATTTTCCCTTTTTTTATTGAAAAAAACACACTGCACATGCAAATTAAAACTGCATTCACCACTGCAAGACTATAACATTTTTGGCACATATACTCAGTGTGCATAAATGTTGGCTGTATTTAAGTTCTCCTAGACATATATAATTAATGAAATACATTTGTGTATAGCCTCATTTTGTGAGCAGCCTAAATTTAGACTGCCTATCCGTTTGCAATGTAAATCTTCATTTTGGTTGGTGTATTAAATGTTAATGCTTGTGCTAATTTTCAGTCTCTAACCTTAAGGCAGGTCACACATTGCTTTATTAAAATAAAAGAAAGAAGATTAATTTAGTCGCTGGAGTCAACAATTAAAAGTACATGGGAGTTTGGACAAAAAAAGTAAGGAAATGATAACTTAATGGCAAAAGGCATGTCCTCCAACAGCTAGGCACCATGGTGTGATCCTTATTTACTTTTATAGTGCACCCCATTGTGCCTATGTGTTGGAAGACATATGTCATGTTTCATCCTCAAGGGCCTAAGTGTGAATTTCCTGTTATTTTTTTCACAACTTTAAAAGTTGTTTCAATGAAGTTTTTGTTGGAAGAACTTTAGTAAAATGTGTTTTATATACTGTCTGTGGCTAGCCGGGGAAAATTGCAGCCCCAGAGGAAAATAACAAAGAAAGGCTACAGCCCGAAGGAAAGGAAGGAGAGGGCTGGGAGTGGAACGGAGCTTTAGCTGAGCTGGGAGGGAGGACGGCGGTGATACATGGAGCTGGATAGCTCCATGAACAGGATCACCAGCTAGTGAAGATCTGTCGTCCCTACCAGCTTCATGGAGCTGTGCATCCTTTTCCCTACCCTAGAAGGAGGGATGCTTTGATCGTCATGTTCATGCATGGCAGGTTTTGTTGGCCTTTTGCTGGTGAGCTCTCTCTCTCTCAAATGTGCACACAGTTGCTGTGGGCACACAGGCTTTCCTGGAGAAAGCTGCATGAAGCCTCTCAAGGGTGCATTCCTCTGATCCCCATGCAGCAGAAGCCCACCTGGAAACATCTAGGTCTTTTTCAAGTACAAAACAAGGAGACTCTGTAAAATGACATCATTTTTTTGCCACACCAAGAGCTAATTAGCACCCTGATTCATTGCAAAAGCACACGTGAAAAAAATGAAAAAAATGTTTTAAGCTACCGGATACTTTTTTTTTTTTTTAATAGGGGTTTCACTGGAAATTTCTTAATCTTAAGTAAATACTTTCAATGCTGTTTCTAAGGTCTTTGAAATCCCCATCTGATGCCTTGAAACAGAATCTCTGATATACATTTTTTCCTCCAGTTATGCCAAATATAGCAAGAAAATGCATGGAAGCAGAGCGTACTCAACTTCAAGTCCTCTGATTTGCAAAAATTGCCTAGCTAACTTCAGTGAGCAAAACTTCACCAACCAAGCTTTTCAGCACCAAAATTCTGTACAAATGCCTTTTAAATGTTTGAAATTTTCTAGAATTAGCCTGTCACTTTTGCAAGTGTTCTGTGAAATTTTAGCAGCAATTACTACTGAGGAAAATGTTTCAAAGAAAAGTATTCTAAAAAAAGGAACAGAGACAAAAAGAAAATAGTCTTGCAACACTAGCTTGGGAGTCAGAACTCCCTTGAAGTGGAAATGAAGCCCAATCCTGCACGTGAGAATCTGCACAGACGCGGGTCTCCCTGTGGGGTCTGACCTGTGCGACCCCACAAAGCCCGTTGGCTTCACCGCTTCCTGAGCCCCCGTCCGTTCGTTTTGTAGGGAACCATCCACATGTGGATGCTTGGGTTGCTGATCCAAGCTCTCTCTGTCCGTGTTTTAATTTTCAACTTTTTTTTTTTTTCACAAAGTGAATTTTTCGTTAGAGTTTCTGGGCATTAGTATTTTAATAGGAATGAATGAACAAGAACGTACTCTACATTGAAAGTAGAAATGGGATAACTGATAAATTTGGTGTGGAACCTGTGCATCCTCCATCTTAGAAAACAGAAACTGCTGGTCCATTTTAGGGTTTACTCTTCCGAGAGAGATTATGCCCCAGGAGCACACACTAGTTACTAGGTAATTTTCAGAAACCAAAATATTCCTTCTTAACACAGATACAAGTAAAGAATGCATGCTTCCACATCAAACTTACTCATCCCATAGCTAATGGAAAGCTTTCTAAAGAAACTTTTCATTCTGCTGGCTCCAAAATAACTTGCACTTATGGCTTTGACTTAGTGGCATAAACTATGTACAGTAGCAGCAGACACTGCAAAAATAAAAAGAATTATGTATTAATAACACAGAAGAAATGGTCCAGAGTCTTCCTTCTGAAATGCCAGCTCCAGTCTATATAGAGCCAGTGATAAATTACCCACCTGTATTCACTTACTTAACATTAAAAAACACTTATACATCATTACACTTTTGTACCATATTAGTGAAAATGAATGCTAGAGCAATATGAGGTAAACATTGCTAATGTGGTAGAAGGCTGCTTATACCTTCTAATGATAGGATTAACTATGGCAGTGATAGATGCACCATGCTCCTTTGAACCCTGGCTCAGCACTGAAAAAGCCACATGGCAGCACAAAGAGACTTGTTCAGCCAAAACAGGCTTTTCTCCTGCTTTTTGAGATCACTGCAACAAAGCAGGTTCACTGACTTAAAATAGCCTGTCACTACCCTGAGTGGCATCCTGGGGATCCAGGCGCTTCTGTGCATTTAACTGACTTTAATATTGTTTTCTGTCACCTATAAATCTTTTCCTCTTTAATGCAATTTGAAAGTAAAATAAGGAAGTGGCTCATTTAATAAATATTTTGTTAGTGCATTTCTTGCAGCAGTTCTTTGGCACTTGGGGAAGTATTCCAGCACTCCCACCCCTTGGTTTGAAAATGTCAGCACCTGACTTAGAGCAGGGGCCTGATCTGGAGCCCATGAGTGTCAGCAGAAAATCACCCCCTAAAAATGGGAGGTGTTTTATTGACCTCACCTGGCCATTAAACACAGAGTGGCAGAGAGAGCAGCCAGGAAGGAGATGGCATCTTGGACACAGCACCTCTGGGAATTCCTGTGCCAGACCTGAACTTTTGGATGATACTGCACAAGCCTGTCTGACAGTGCAGCCCATGCCATCCTTAGCAGCCATGCGTGCCTGCTGTCCAGCCAGGCTGCTCTTTTGGGTGGATCCTTTAGCATGCTGTGTGGTTCTTGGAAGGACTGATGTTTCTGTCCTGAGGGCAGGATTGCTTTCGATTTATTCCCACCCAAGGCATGCAAATAAAATGGCACCAGGACCACGCACTTTGAATTCCACTAAACCACACATGCTCAGCGTTGGCTTTACAAAGGTGACGGTTACAGCACTGCGCTGGCTTTACAAAGAGGATCAGAGCTGTTCTTTTTGTATACTCAAAACCTTATCCCCTAAAAAAGGGACACGATGGCAGCAGAATCTGAGCAGAATTAAATTAAGTCAAGCCACCCACTTCTTAACATTAAACCCCAGTAAATTTCTCTACTGCACATCATTCACAAAGCTTCTCTGCCTCCACATCCTTGTAGGGATTCCCACCCATGCCCTGCAGGCCCCTGGAGACATCTGAAGGGCCTGAAGGGATGTAAAAGCCAACTGCAGACTGGTGCTGCTTCTTGCCACAGAGGCAGCACATCTCTGCAGGGCACTGCAGGGCACCTCGCTGCAAGGACTCTGGAAGGTTCAGGCTAATCTTCAAGGGGAAAAAAAAAAAAAGAGCATATCTGAAAAATGGAGAAGAGATAATAACACTTGTGGCTGTACAAGCGAAGATAACGGCAAAAATAATCAAATCTCATGCTCCTGGGAGGAAACTAATTGCACACAGGGGTCAGGAAGACATTTTCATCCACTGTTGAGCTTTGCACAGTTGGCTGCTGCGTTGTTATTATGAAAGAGAGAAGTGGAAGGAGGAAAGGGGAATTTGCTTGTGTTGTTTGTTGCTTTTTTTTTTTGCTGAAGAGATGGAGGGAAAGGCAAGAGTGGCTCTTGTTTGCCCTTCTGCATCAAGAGCTGGCTGGTGCCAGAGGCATAATACTGGGCTGGGTGGATACAGTATGGCAACAGTGATGTGTCCGATGGATTGGGGAAGGGGGATGCATCTCTCCATGCGCACACATCTGCTATCCCTCACTTGTGAATGTTACTCCAGATGGTAATCAAGAAGGTGGTTTTATAACCCACATTAAGAGGACTGTCTGCTGACAAGTTATGTGTTTTCTTCCCTTGAGTACATGCTGTTAAGATGGATAAGTGCAAATGGTTGAAATTTGGTTGTTAACTCTGAATAATAATAATACTTTGCATTTCTATTGCATCTTCCATCCTAGGATCTCAAAGCACTTTGAAAACACTAATTAAGTAAATCTTACCACACTGCTGTGAAGCAGGTAATTATTATTACCATTTTTTACAGAAAAAGAAGCTTTGTCATAGTGAAAGAGAATTTCCCTAGGTCACCAAAGAACCAAAAATAATCAAGAAATTATGATGACTTCTCAAAGTAAATTAGAAACTTTGCATTAATTTCCTGGAAATTAATTTACTTTTTGTTTTTTTCTAATGAATAAATTAAGCCAATCTTCATACATTTTCAACTTTTGAAAACTTCTTTTTTCGGACTAAAACACTAAAAAGAAACTCAAGTCTTGCACTTTTCATTCTTGCTGAGCAACCAGAAAAAATATCAGTCAAGAATGAAAATGGGCTATAGAAAGCTGAGTTACTTTGAGAAATAGCTTGATGATTACAATTAATTAATAATAAGAATATGGTGCAAACCCATGTCAACTTCACTGTCAATTCCCATTTATTTTGGCCTCATCAAAGAATTCATTACTTTCTTTCCTATCCCCTGGAAAAAAAAATGCAATGTTTTTGTGAGGACTATGAGACTTCATTTTATCCCACTTTTCTATTTTTTTTCTTCCTGTCATCTGTTTAAAAACACCCTCCAAATGTGCTGCAGAAGGCTGAGACTTCATAGACAATAGGCTCATAAGCTTGCATAAATGAGAAAGAGAGAGCAAGACCAAGTTTCAGTGTTGATTTTTTGCCCGTTGAATAATATCCGTTATTTGATTTTCAGACCCAGAATCCATTCTTAAATTAGAGAAGGATGTTGCAGTCCCGTCAAAGAATCGAAGACAAATTTTGCTAATCCTTCTGAGAGGTGAGACAATGGTAATGGGGGGTAAGGAATGACGTCTGGGTGGGCAATATTGCCTGTTCATTTCCTCGGCTTAGCTACTGATTGTCACTCTTGTGCCTTAGAGATGCCCATAAGCTTCCAGGGAGACTGCACGAGGGTAGAGCAGCTTAATTATGTAGTCTGCTATTTACTGGGTTTCGGCTGAATCCATCAAACTAACTTTGCTTTAACCTGAGCCAGATTTGATTGTGAGGCCAATTTATTGACTGGTTTCTCCTTTGGCAGTGCATCCTTTGATTTAGATACAGATACTTACCTGCTTGAAAAGCAGCAATGTTATGACACAATTTATATTTTAAAAAGCAGCATTACACGGGACATAATTTTAAAAAAACAAACAAACAAACAAACAAATACAACAAAAAGCCCTTTGAATCTAGAATAATGGCTACCTGTAAGGCAGTAGCTCACTTGAGAGATTTTGCTCAAGTAACTTATAACTATCAGCAGAACCCCCTTAGGGAATTACCGCTGTTTTTGCAGAAGCTGTTTGCAGTGGAATAAACAGACAAGTGCTCTATATATCATTTTAAGTAAGACAAATAAAGTTCTGCTTCCTCCTTACAACGATGTCATTGTCACTTATATAAGAATAATTCTGTGTGACTTTTTATGAATCTTTCCCCTGTGCAGAAGTACAATGGCCTAATTTCCTACACCACGTATTATAAATAAACGTCCTTCTTCAGCAATGTATAGCCAAGCTGAAACGATCCCACGGAGCAGTCTGGAAATACGAAGGTGTGCTTGAGCACTGGCTATGGGTGGAGGCAAGCCCCACCACCCCAGAAGTGGGTATGTCCATACCTCCTCCTTCCTGTAGAAGGTTTCCCCATGATGGACAGGTCAGGAGAAGCCACTCCTTTTGTCATAGGTTCCTCTTACAACTCATGACATAGCAGGGACATGATTTTATTTATTTTGGGTTTCAATGAGACAACATCAAATGCATGGTACCAGTGAGCATGGGAGAGAAAAGAGGACAACCCCCTCTTTCCCATATGACTGCCCAATACTATTGCTAAGAAGAAACCTCAGATGGTAAAAACACGTTAAAAAATTAATAAAAAAAGCTCAAAAGTGTTATTCAAAATGTAATTTTAACACATTGTGAAGGGCTTTTAAGGGGAAGTACGTATGGGGAGGGCTCTTGTCTCTCTAAGGCTCTAGCTAATGTAGCTGGCTGCCCAGGGGAATGCCAGAGGGAGAGAAAATGGGAGAAATGATATTAAAAGGGTGGGAACATTATTTTATAACTTAAAAAAAAATATTTGTTTTCCCCAGAGTCTTTCGGGTTGGTTTGCTCTTCTGGCTGCGTTTGATCTGCCAATAGCAAAGCCCATCTCTGCAGTGATTGTGGAGTTCTGTCTGATATTCCCTGCGTGCCGTGAGCATGGGGATTTCATTTCATACATCATTTCCAGCGAATACCCTCAGTACGAAGCACAGAAGAAATTTCTGTCACACACATGGGTGTACGCACACGTCTGTGTGTGCACACCTACACGTGTATGTGTCCACACGAATCAAATCACGCTTGGCAGAGAGATACCCTCCAGCTCTGGTTAAATTCATGTGATAAATTGTATTATCCTGTGCCTTTCAGTGCCCTATCCTACCTATTAATCTCTCTGCCTGGATGTTTTCTAGTGTTCTGAACCTCTGAGAGTGATTTTAAAGGGTTGCCTGAAAAACAACTGCAGAAAAAGCAACCAGCAGAGTAACAGCACCTTTTTGCTTATCACCTCCTCAGAAAAAAATACACCAAATTCATGTCCTGGGACAGAAAGCATGCATAGAATGACCTGTTTATAGTCCAGTATTTTACAAGCTAACAGGGATAGAAGGGTGTCTTGAAAATGGAATATTTCTAATGGGGCACAGTTGAGATTTGACCTCTGAGGTATCAGATATTAATATGATTTGGGTTTTTTTCTTTCTAGAGGTTTCTGTAACAGCAGAAGTTTTATTTCTTCAGTCTTTTGAGTTCTGTTTTACTTGGTTTGTGAAGAAAAAAGGGAAATGCCCTTGCTAAGGGAATATATAAACACACAAAATATACAAAATCCCTTCAGATTTTTGTGTGTAGGGAACCAAAAAGTGGTGCACAGCAGTAGGAAAAAATCTGCATCTCTTCTTGAGATTATGTACATGTACATTTCACTACTTGGAACAAATCCAGCCATTCTCAACTCACAGTGAAAACTCTCTCAAACCCAGTCTATCATGACTTTCCTAAGCTATTTTAAGGTACTTTGAAAGTCCTACATAAGAAAATGCAATACCGGCACCACATGAAAGTCTTCATTTCACTGGAATTTTTCTGTCTATTCCTCCTTGTCTTTCATTGCTTTATTGCATCACTGAGTCTTTACACACTGATATGTAATTTATGGTCCATTTGGAACCAAGGGCAAAGGACTGGAAGAAAACTCCTGAGTCCTCCAAATCCTCAGAAATGCATGGGCCTGTCTCACCTGACCACTGTGGAGGCTGTAGGAGCTGCTGGTGTGGTAGTGTTACTGCTCTCCTGTCAACAACTACTAGAGTTTCCTCACACTATGGGTGCTGAGGGTCACTGCAAATGTACCACCCCTTTCCACTACTTCCAGAGGTGACTTCTTGGTTTAGGAGAGTTTGCAGGGCTCAAACAGACACCTCCACCTTTCATGGCTGTGTCATTCCTTCTCATATGGAGTTTTATTTCTTCTAATTCATATATTAAGGAGATAGCCTCTCTGTAGGCAGCCTATTTCAATACCCAGCTTGCCTGTTTTACGGAAAAAATCATGGTATCTAACCTAAACTTTTTCTCTCTTTGTTTGAGGCTGCTGCTTCTTGTTCTACCTTCTTGTACTAATGTGAAGAATTCCCTTACTTCATTAAAGGCACTTCTACATATTGGTAATGTCCCCAGTGAGTGATCTCTGTATAAATTCAGTTCCTCTGATATTTTCCCATATGTTTTATACTCTGATCTTGGTATCACTTTGGTGGTTAATCTCTGTATGTTCTCCAGTGCAGTGTCTAAGTGATAGGAGAGTCATAAAGTGTTTTGAGTGGCATGGTCCTAAATTTACATAGCTGCCATATCACTCGTCTACTTTCACATGAGGTTTCTTTTTAATTGCACACAAGAAGAATACCACTGCTGTAATTTACTTGGGCTACATCACACATGTACAGTTACACAGAATAGCTGGAATAATAGTCTCGGGTTCTATCCCTTACTGCTTGCTAGATAGCTCCTCTTCAGCTGTGTTTCTCTCTTTTACTGACACTCCCAGAGTATTATGTTTGCTGAGAGCCCTGTTCAAAGTGCTTTGGGACATAGCCTTGCTCTGTTTTCTGAGTTACTTATTTTTTGGTCACTGGACTAGTGCATACAGCATTTCTGAGATTATGTGAAATACAAACCTGCAAAACACGAACATGGTTGCAAGACAAGTGACCCTGATTGAAAGGGTGGCTATGAAAACTGATTACACAGCAAATTGCCCATCTGCACAGGCTCGGAATAAGAACATTTCAAAGCTCATTTGTGGGCTGATGTTGCCATTTAATGCAGTTTCCAACAAATCATTCATAAAATTAATGGCCACAACTGATGCTTGTTTCTCTCAAGCTCTTCTGTGAAAAACAGTTCTTCCACTGATTCAGGGAGATATGTAAAGGTATAGGTATTATTTGAAGAAAATGGAATGAAGTAATCTTCGTGCAACTGCCGGTGCTTGAGTTGCTGGTAGCATTCTGGGTTACTGAATTTTAATATTCAACATCCACCTGTGAGTTTTGCTGTTGTTAATGCTGCTCTGTTTTGTAGCTTTCAGAAAATTACGTAAAGGAACGTACGTCCTTCCATAGAAGTGCCCCTTTGAATTTCCCTACCCTAAATGCCTTCTTTTCCAGAACTTGTCTTGGGGGGACTCTGAATTTCAAATTAACCTCTTCAGTTTATACTAGAATTGCACAGACTTTGCCAAAGGTTTCACAAATCAATTGATATTTAATTTGACTAATACAAGAAATGTTCAGTTCTAATGAAAAAAATAACACCTATGGGTTGTTTCCTGATCCCTCTGTGTCTTTCCAGCCTGGGCTAGATGCCATTTAAGACCAATTTCTTCCTGTTTCTTGAAAAAGGAGTAACTTTTTCAGTCATAGAAAACTGCCTTACTCATTTTATTTTTCTCTGAGATAGTTTTGGAGTTTGAAAACTTGTCTTCTTGGCATTTTTTTTTGTCCAAGGGTTCCATGTCTTTGAAGAGAATTCTTAGGCTGTGGTTTCACAGTGTAAAATGCTGGACATCAATATTAACCAAACCTACACCCTTTGCCCCAACCCCCATTTCCAACTCCTCCTCCTGGCAGAATTGTTGTGGGACAGAACTATGAACTCTACCAGAGAAATTACCCACCTTTTAAATTCTGTAGCTGAATCCTCCTTCCTTCATAAATAATAGTACTAAAACACAGCCCCAGGTTCAATATCTTTTAAAATCAAATATTAACAATAATCAATATTTGTTGCATGAAGATCTTCCAGTCAAAACACAGATCTTCCCCTGGAAGGAGCAAGAAAGCTGCTGTTTGTCAAGGACTGGACAAAACATTCCTTGTGTACCAATACTTTGCCAGTCACAACCTGCTCAGAGAAGGATAAACTGTCCTCATCCTGTCTCCTTAGCATGAGAAGGTGAGACCATACAGACTGTGTAGGATGGCTGCAGTACATAATGATTTACACAGCATGTAAGCCAAACTGAATTTCAGAAGAAATCTATGGGAAGGCATATATGTGTTAACATGGAGAAATGGTTTTGCAGAAAACTATTTTCTTGTTACAGAGATTTCAGTTCTGATTTGGAATATGATTTGATTGAAGTTTCCCTGCCTGATTATGATCCCAGACTAATTTTACACTGGCATGGTTCCATGAACTTCCATGCAATAGATATGAATGTAATCCAAGGGAGACTCAGATCCTGAGCACTCTGAATCACTGGATCATTGCACAGCTACCTATATGCATCATATTGTGTATTATCCTTTTTGCACCATCAGCAATTTCTGACACAAAACGGAAAACACGGGGATCCTGGTTCCAGACTACCATGTTCAGCTGCACAATAAACTCCTAAGAATCACATGCATAAATCTGTATATTTTTAACTTATCTTTTCATTCCAAAATCTCTTCCCTAGGTAAACGAGACTTCAGACAACCCTGAAATGTGAACTTTTTCTGAGTCAACAGAGACTGACACAGTGGTCCTGAGGATGCAGGCTCCCCCAAGCCATTTCAAGTCAAACACTGAAGTCTCCTAAGTTTCCTGCTAGTATCTTATTCAATTGTATCTGTGTCAACATGAAAAGGAAGCACACAAACACCACCAGGAACCTTCACAGGTGGTCACAG
Source organism: Passer montanus (assembly GCF_014805655.1). Taxonomy (NCBI): domain Eukaryota; kingdom Metazoa; phylum Chordata; class Aves; order Passeriformes; family Passeridae; genus Passer; species Passer montanus. The sequence continues at coordinate 2,420,796 of NW_024372148.1, forward strand.
CCCAGGCCCCCTTTGGCTTCATGAGTGGATGCACAAAGCAAACCAGCAGATCTGATGGGAACACCTCAACTTGGTTTCGCTGTGGTTTCACCTATGGCATAAGCAAGCAAAGAGAGGGCACAGAGTCCAGTGCACCACGTAACAAAAGGAGCCAAAACCTCAGAGTTACATGTCAAGCTAATCCCCTAAAATCAGGCCCAGCTGGCATACACATTTTAGCAAAGCCCTGTGATGTCTAGTTAGCATGGCAAAATACCGAGATCATTCCACATCTTCTCAGGAAATCAAGGAAGTTAGTGGCTCTGCTGGGGAGCAACTCATAACAGTTTGGAAGGGTTTCCAAACTGTATTTTTAAGCAGAGAAGAAAAATGTACCTGGTAATTTTTAGGAGACTGTATATGCAAAACATGTTTGCTACTGTTGCCATGACATTATATTCCTGTGTCTCAGAGTGATTTGAAGACACCCTGATTTTCCTCAGTTCTCCCCTTGTTAGTTCAGTTCCTCCCCAGCCAGGGCTGAGTTCAAAGATCACCCAATTAATAAAAATAAATAGAAGAAAAATGTATCTATCCTATTCTTCTACCTGAACAAGTTTAGTATAAGAAAATTTTCAAAAGGTGTTACTACATGAGGAAAATCTTTAGCCTCACTACAAGAAATCATTCAAGGAGAATGGAAATAGATTCAAATATAATCATACAGACAACAATTTAAAGATGTTTCTGAAAAGATAAGACTCCCCAGACAAAACTGTCTTTGTTTTGGGCTTTTTTCCCAGCATACTGCCCCAATGGCTGCAAAGAATATGAGTCTGGCTTTCTTTATAGTGATTGCTCTGCTAAGATGCTTCTCCCTTCTTACTGTCTTCCCCAGTGCTTTTCTGCCAGCTCTGATAAATTAACATCCAGCTGGTCAGGATGCTAGTTTTGGGGTAGGAAGGCCAATATTATCTTGTCAGTGCTGCTCCCTAAGTGTCAGCAAATCTTTGGTTTATCACACCACCCTTCAGAGAGACTCTATAACAATGCACAGCACATATTTTGCAATTTACTTCCCCACTAGTTCAATTTATTTCCTTTCCTTTTTGTGTTTAGAAAAGGCAGTTTTCACGTAAACTCCACCCTGACCTGACAGGGAGCTATAACTGTCTTTGAAACCCTCTGCACTTCTTCTTCAATGAAGCAAACAAGAGGTCACAGAATTTTCACTGCACATTGTTAGTACGTTTTATACTTATATATTTATGTTACTTGATAGTGTCATCCCTTATATCATGAAAAATTCTCATCTAATCCCAGGTGGGAAAGTGCTTCCCATTATGTTGGCTCATACTGTGATTTCTTCATTGGTATAAAATCGTGTTTTTATACAGAGGCTTCTTGGTTCAGGAAGAAAGAGCTCTGGGTAACAGGAGGGCCAAGTTTCCTGATTATCCTTATGCTTATTGACCATACAGCATGAAACAACATACTCGGAGCAGAAGTGCAGGTTGGATGTTTTTCAGCACACTGCAGCAGTTATTTTGTGCAAACACAGCAAGCTGCTGGTTTACCACTCTCTGATGGAAGCATTCAAAGTGGCAGTGCACTAGAGAGAGAGAAGAAATTAATTTAGATTTTTAATAGAAGTGGATATCAATTATATGTGCTTTAAAATATACTGTTTGAGCCTTGTGCTTGGAAAGGAAAGTGTAACAAGTCTTGATCATGCTTTTTGTTATACTTTTTTTTTTTTGCAAGCTAACATTGTACTTAAGGGTTTAAAGATTGAAATTCAGCTGACCTGTCTCTGCATAAACAAAGGTGCTATAAGCAGAGCCATAAAAACAACTTCTTGGATTTAGTTTTGTCAGATTTTCTTAGGTAGATTTGGGATGTTCGATTGTTTTTGACTAGTTTCAGCTTTTAAGGGAGGCCAGCTGCAGTCATCCATTCACTGTGCATGCAAGGATACCACTGACAGAAGAACTTAATTTCAAGGGCAGTTCCTCTTTGGAATTCACACAGGATCAAATATTGCTCAGTGTGGCACATCCCTGTTATTAGCGTATGCAGGTGAGCCCTCTAAGTTGGCACTGGATGATGGGAAGTGAAAAGGGCCAATTGCAAAGTAACCTCAGTCACTGAGAGCTCGGGGTGGAGAATCACTTTGATATCAAGCAATGAAAATATAGACACAGCACAACATTTTAGATGTGATTTTTAGAACTATGAGAGGATAATAATACTAGAAAATGTAATGAAAAAAAAATAAGGCCTTTGTAGCAAGAGCTGTCTGTGCTCCCCTGCTCACATGGGTGCTTGCAATGACATCAGGTGTAACACTGAACTGAACTGCACATGCTCTGATGGTTTTTTTTAGCCATGGGTACAGTAAGATTGACTGTATTATGTAAAAATGCCTATTTTTGCCACTGTACATTATTTGTACCGTGACTGAAATGTACTGTGGGAGACCTTGACACAGTGACAGGCTAATTACACAAACATCTAAAAGCACAAGGAGACATTTTCCAAAGACACATGAAGCCTAAGACAGTCTCAGGTGCTTACAGCATTGCTTGAATCCAAAGGAGCCACTTTGGGTCAAACAAACATTGTCTAGATCTTTTTAGGGAATCTAAACTGGTCCCAGTTGTCTTTTGCTTTTTCAGATTTTGGGGCCACAGCAGAGAGTCTGAACAATGCTTCTTCTTTAAAAAATGTGCAGATTAATATAAGGTGGCACATAACAATACAATAGCCAACAGCAGTAGCAAGGAGATGGGTGATGAACCAAAGGAAAACCTTTTTGCTCCCAGAGCCAGCAACACTTTTTCCAGAACAGCAAGGCTTATTTTCACAGGATTCAAGGAGAGAGAATTCAGTCTAGGCTCTGGCCTGGGAGCCATCTCCATTTTCAGGGATCCTAGAGTCAACGAGAAGTTATTCTGTAATCTTGTCTGGCAATCCTGTTTCAAACAAAACACAGCTTAAGATATTTAAAATGTCACTGGCATTCGGATTTATATTGGAGCAGGAGAAAATTAAGAGTTCCACCAATAAAATGAATGTTTCATTCATTCTTTCTCAAGAAGATATTTTTCATTATAAAAAAAAAGCATTACCCACCTGCAATCATTAGAATAACTTTTGTTTTAATTTTTTTTTTGAAAGCAAACCATCTTCATTTGAAAGGAAGCATTACCTACCTGCAATCATTAGAATAACTTTTGTTTCAATTTTTTTTTTTTGAAAGCAAACCATCTTCATTTGAAAGGAATTTTGGAACTCAAAGGTTCTTCTGAGATGTAAGAAAATCAAATATCAACAATTTACAATCCTCAGGAAAAAGAAATTTCTGCTCTTTTCACTGTCCTTTGTTTTTTGGTTTTTTTTTTTTTTTTTTACTTCCAGTATAACACACTCTTTCACTGTCCTTTGTTTTTTTGTTTGTTTTTTTTTTTTTTACTTCCAGTATAACACACTTACTTGACCTTTATAAAAATGTTAAACTATATGAATATTTCTAAAAAAACCCCAAAATAACCAAACAAAACTCAAACCAACCAACCAAACAAAACCCCCGCCACCACCAAACAATAACAACAATAAAACAAAACAAAAAACCAAACCCAGAACAAACACAAACAGGGTCACTCCACTAAAACAAAATTTCTCATTTATGGTCGTGTTCCTTTAGAGAAGTGGAGAAAAACTGACTCATATTTGACAGACACTGGTCACTGTTTACTGCACATTTGGGAGGTGCTATATTGACAAATGAAGGTGATGAAGTCAGAACAAGAAAGTTCATAAAGAAAGTAGCAGGGAAAGGAGGAAAATGTAAGAACAAGCAGAAAGAGCTAAATTTGAGACCAAAGACATGCTAATAGAAGGACAAAATACCTTGAATTATGGCCAAAGAGGTTTTAGTAGCAGTACCAGGGAAATATTAGAGAAAACCTTTGTAGATATCCAGATGACCAAACCTAAAGAGACGTGAACAGTCATAGCAAGAGATGCTCAAGCCGTGTAGGAGAAAAACAGCTTTCTAGGATTGTGCTGAGAACACGGTTTGGCAGAACTTCCATGCCTAAGTATAAAAGCTCTGCAAACCACTTTGCTTTCTGGCTGCCAGGACCACAGTGGCAACAGAAGTTGCTTGGGGTCTTGTAGCTCCTCTACCAGCTAAGGATGATCCCCAGTCCCTGCCTCACAAAAGTTCTGAAATTCAATAGGACAACCCACATGACACCCAACACCCTGCCCTTGGCCAGGTCAGAGCACGTTTGTTGCACAGCACATGCATTGACATCCTGTTGGCAGTGTAACTACAGGGCAGGGGTACCTGTGGTATACTTGGGCAAGCTTCAGAGGGCGATTTTTTTGATGTATGCAGAGAAATGTTCGGGTGTAGAGTACTCTCCTTTCACTTTCATTTAATTTTTGCAACCATCTAAAGAGCCAGCCGCATCTGCACAGCAACTTTACTGATATTACCAGGGCAAAGACCCTACCAAATAAAATAAGTCCCCTGTCAGCTGTTTTGGTGTACAGAAAACCAAGAATACTCATACTTACATCCCTAAATGTACAGAACCAGAGGAATAATGTAATGAAGTTATACTGTGTAGACCACACATACATTTTCTCATTCCTTTATGTTGTCTACAGGGCAAAACCATTTGTTCCACATTATAGAGGCTGTACCACTACTTTTGAAAAAAACACATCATCCTGTATCCCACTTAAAAATATGTGCTGTACAAGCATATTTGCCATTGACAATGTCTTCTAACAGCTGGCTGAGATAGAGTGGTCTTGATTATGAAGAGCTGAAGATTAAGGTAGATGCTTCTATCTGATTTGAGAGCATCTGAAAGTGAAAATATACAAGCCTTTAAGAGGCTCACTGACAGATCATCATCTGACCATCATAATCCTGTCTGGACCTTGTGCTGAGATTTTTTGATAACTAGATACAGTGTGCAAGACAGAAAAAAAAAATTGTGGGGAGGAAAGGCTGAACTGAAGCTGGAAAGGGAAGGGGAAGCAAATAGAGAAGGATTTTATTCTTAACAAACTAAAAAGCTACAAAGATGAACTGACATGGAAACAGCTCTTAAGTTGAGGGGGTCCCATTTCAGAGATGTGAGGTTGTCATTCCCAGCCTTTTATTCCACATGTTCACTGTAGCTTAGGGGCATGTCACACACTTGTGAGAACTTTACCAGAGTGTTGATGCAATATTGTGTCAGTAACCAAGTGATTTGTTTTTCCTCTGGACATTGATTGAAGAAATTCTTATTACATTTTATAGCTTGCTTGGCCTTGGTATGAGAGTCAAGACATAAATTGGACCATAAATTGGCCTGTGTCAGAATCTGCATTGAAACGACATCAAATACGTGTCATCATGCTGGCGTTGCAGCTAACAGCAGGAACCTGACACTCCCTGTCAACTTGATCAAATGCTAGACCCCCTCACATCTTTTGCCATGTGACCCACTTTAACAGTTAAAGTGAAGGCTGTGGAGGCATCTCCTGCAATGATACTGGAGAATGCTGCAGTAGGAAAATAAATTATGTCTGTAGACCAAATTGATTTGCTTGGACTTATTGCAAAGTAACAATCTCCACTGTGAGCATTGCAGGTATATGCATATAAATAAAAATTGACACCAAAAATATATAGATACACTGAGAGGAAAGAAGAGCATACATAACTGAGATATATTTATCCCACAAGTGAAGCAAGACTTGATAATTCATGAGTGGCAAAGATGCAGTTGAGTTATGGAGATCTTTCCTCTGGAGTGAAATAAATACAGCATCTTGATTCAGCCCATTATATAACGTGATTAATAGAAGTGAATGCTTTCAATAAGTTGGGGTTTTTTGAAACATTTAAGTTCTATATTTTGCTCCTAATTTACAAACTACCAAAGGTCTTCATGGTGATATGAATTTAGAAAGCTGTATTTTGGTAATAGTGATTTTTTTTGCAGAGGGCGAATTTCTATTTATGACTCTGCAAAAGAAATCAAACATTTTAGTTGGAAACTGAAGTTTATTTAATTGTAAGTTAAAGGCTCAATCTTCATCAGAAACCTACAGCACAGTTATAGCATAAGATAAAACATAATGTAAGATAAAATCTACAGCACAATAGGAGACAACTTTTTGGCTAGCAGATTTTTGGGTGAGCATCTACATTTGCATTCAAGGTGAGTCAACATTTGTCCCCCTCCTTCACCACCACTCTGAAGACTGGCCAATTCCTACCCATTTCACTCTGCATCCAGCAGTATCTCAAGAGCTAAACTCATCATTCTTCTGCAGCTATACACTACAAACACTGTAAGCAGAACTATGGTGTCACCACACCTGCAGTTCTTTCCAACATGATGTTAACACAACAGGGTTTACACAGACTTTGCATACTGTCTTCTGTGGAGACAAATGTGGAGCACCAGCCATGGAAGGTGGCCTGGAGGTATTTTATGATCCTTTCTAAGTCAGTATCTTTTTCTGGCTTGGATTTCAGCAGTTACATACCATGCAAATGTCAGCACAATTAGCTACGTGCTTATAACTGTAATAGAAAACTCTCAGTAATGTGCTTGTTCAACAGTCCTAAATCATGAGACCTTCCTGTGGGCCAAGACCCAGCTACCTCACAAAATTGCCAAAACCTTAATTTTTCCATTGCCAACACCAACAATGTTCTGAGGTTCCTTTAGTATAAAATTGGTAACATACAGCAAACTAAAAATGTTGAGACAGCACTGAGGAGAAACCCTATTATCTCAAGAGAGTTTTATGACTGTCGAAAAGAGAAAAGGGCCAGACATGCAGAAATCCATATGGAATAAAAAATCAGAAGGATAATGCAGAACTAGACTCTATTCACTGGTTCACTTAGTTCATTAAAAAAGCTCATTTTCAATTGAAGGCCATCAGAACATGGAAGAACATCCCAGAACTTTCCTCACCAGAGAACTGGACCTTATTCAGAGGCCTGAGAAAGGTGCAGTGAATGATATGCCACATTCATGGCTGTGATACACCACACAGCAAACTGCCGATAGAGGAAATGCAACTGAATATTTATGCTCCTTGAGGTTGTGTGTGACACCTCAGGAGTAAGGGACTTGTTTGTCATCTCTTTGACGAGTCAGAAGGAATTCCAGAGCAGAGAAGCACCTTGAATCCACTGTAAATCCTCAGTCTTGTTATCATTCAGTGATCGGCAGGGCTGCAACAGAAGAGATGCTATCTTTGTTTTACTGTTTGCACAGCTGGAGGAATTATGTCCATGCCCACAAACATAGCTCTATTTAAGGGTGTTCAGGGCTGCTATTCCAAAACCAAGCTCAGGGCAGGAATGCTGAAACACAAAATACTTCAAGGATAAAGGCTGAAGTGAATAGTGAAAACTGTTAACGAGACCTTCTTGTAGAAATCTGCTCCTTCTGTCTCGGTGACAACAGATTTAAAATCTTTGCTCTAAAACGGTTTAGAAAAACAGCTCTGGATTTTTGGCCAGGCTCCCTTGCTTGTGTTCTCCTTCTTCATAAGCACATATGAAATTATTTTTCATATGCATGTTGCCCTACAGTACAGATCTTTGCTGTTTGAACAGAAATAGGATCACACATATAGAACTACCAAGATGTTGCACTCATCTCCTATTACTCTTTTGCACCTGTAACAGAAATCGGTTGAAAGCCTGTAATTTTGAAAGCTTTTCCCTGGAAAAATAGGTAGACAAAATATTAACAGAATTTTTTTCAAATCTATAAAAGCCACTGTCCAAACCATGAAACAAAAAAATTTGCTTCTACCTAAATTAACTATGACTTAGAAATGAGCAACCCAGGTCAGAATTTAATCACAAGACTCTCTGCAAGAATGTCTCTGATTTTTATTCAAGAAACTGACATTTAATTACTTGCAGAAAACTGAGTAAAGGCTTGAGTATGTTCCTCTACTAAAGTTATGAAACTTAGTCTGTGCCCTTTCTCTGATGAAGATATTTCCTAAGTCAGGAAGTCTTTACAAACAAACAAGCGAGCAGATTTTCTAGACCCTTGTTGTCCACAGCCAAGAGAGGCATTATGATCAAACTGTCTCTGGCTCCCTGGTCCATACTTGGAGCTGCCAGGACCTATTCTGAATGGACAATTACATCTGCCCAAGTTACCTTTCCCCTGGAGCACTTTCTCATGCCCCATATTTCCTGCTACATTAGTCAATAGGCAACACTACAAGCAGAAAGCATGACTAACCCAGAGCAATTCTCAAAGGGCCTTGGCTAATCTGGGTGGTATCACTCAGTTGATAGACTTTGCAGTGTGATCTGACCATCACCATCATAGCAAAAGGTTTTTATATCAAAAGTCTGGCATGAAAATCTATAAGGTGCTGCAATGATTCTAATGATTTCTCTGCAGGAAACAAGTTTCTATTAAGAAAAATTAGAAGGCTGGTAAATGGCCAACACTTCACTTTGAAAAATTCCATATTGAATTCTTTGTAAATCTTTCAAGCTCTAATATTGTAGACCATCATTTTCCATGGTAGCTACCTTTTCCAAATGAAATATTAGGGGCAACTTTAATGTAGAACAAATTAGGCCTTTTCTGGAATATACTTGAGCAAAATACACATATATATAGTTTGAATATAGTGTTCCTGTACCCTGGGAGTAGACCTAAAATTTGCCAGAAGGGTCATATTAAGGGAAGGAGAGAGCTGGTGGGGAAAAAAATTTCCTGGCCAGGTATTTGAAAACAATATCATATGCAAGCACCCATCTGTGGTAGCTGAAATAAGGTTGGATGGACTCCCATACCCTAATTTTTCACTGCACCTTTTACAAGTTTGATAAGACACTTGAAGTACAATTTTTGGCATAGCATGCATCTTTTCATTGATCTTGGTGGTTGTTCTATGGAAGAATCAGGATGCAGAGAATTTCCCATTTCTTTTCCCTTTATCAAAACACTACTGCATGGGTTTACCTTGTTGGAAAGCAGGGGTCATGCTGGGACTATTCATATGCTTGAAGCCTGAAGGAAAGTGACATCATGCCAATGGCATCAGTCAGCAACCTCAGTGGTGGCTTCTGTTTGAGAGCAACTTTTTCAGGAAATGAGTAGGGTCCTTCAGAAACTGAAATGCACATAAAATTATTCCAAAGCTCCTCAGAACACAGTAAGTTCAATAGGATGTGTATTATGATAAATTTTACAATCATCCCAGGGAATACAGCAAAACATTCTCTCAGTTATCAGAGTGCAGAGGTGAGATAAGCATTTGCTGTTAAATCCCACCTTACTCTTTTGAGGACTTCTCTACCAGGTGGACTGGGCCAGGGTTACAGCTGCTCCTTCTCCATGTGTGCTTCCAGCTGTGCTCTGCTACCTGAGCCCTCTGCAGGCAGGAGGCCTCCAGCAAATGGCAATGGGGCATTGATTCCCACAGCTTCCCTTCCAGAGTGTTTGCTAATGCCACCATAATACAGCCTTCAGAGTCTCAGGTGTGTGTTCTCAAGGTACACCATAGTTCCATTCATTCAGCACAACATGAGTTCAATGGCTCAAGTGAACAGTTATGTGCAAATGAGAGATGTTATCCTTTCCTCTTTTTCTTTAATCTGCCTTTTAGAAGCCCTCCCACTCAAAAACACACACACAGAGCACAGTGTCTTACAAATGCAGTGTCCTTGGCGATCTGCTTTGGATGAACCAAAGAAGAATTTGAGTGAAACTCAGAGAAGCCAAGACTTTATCCTATATTCTGTAATTATGAGGCATAAAGCAGGGATTTAAGGATGCCATCTGGGCCTTTTCTATGAGTATCCTCACTTTTGTCAGTTTAAAGATGGAACTAGTGCATTAGCTGAAGGCGGATTGTGTGTGTGTGTGCGTGTGTGTGTGTATGGTTTAATACACATTTAATATAGCTCCTGGGAAAGCTAATGGAGTTGCCTTGGGGAGCTGAGCAACCTCCCAGTGTGCTCTGCATAAATCTTCTTTAGCTGCCGGTGAACAAAAAGTTATGTTAAGTGCAAAAGTGAAGGTAACAGCTGCTGAATCCCTTTTGCTGGCCTGCAGAGAATTGGTACTGCATGTTACCAGCTGATTGGTGATTTCTTAACCTCTTCTAACCTGTAAAAATAAGAGGAAAATTTGAAGCTTTGGGGGAAAAATTTCTCTCCTAGTAGAATTTCTTTTATTCACCAAGGGCAGTGGGTTAAAAAAATAATTGGGAAGGAAATTCAGCTAGAAAATGGCCAAGATACCACAAATGCAGTTTTATAACAACCTTTCTTCTTATTTTTCTTCTTTTTTTTTCTCTTTTCTTGTAGAGGATAACTCGGTTTTATACTTTACTGTCTTATTAACAGAATGCACTTTGGAAGTCTGCCACTGTTAACAGTATCAGAAGGATTTAGGGCTGCTGAAATACACTTGAAGATTTAATTCTGCTGACTTCAGCTCTGATCCGAAGTAAAAACTGTAACCATAGATTAAATGTTTAGCGCCAGATATTGCAATTGCTGCTTCTTGTCGTAAATCCTTGTGTCTATTGCTGTTTCAGACAGCTCTCTGCGGGCCCTAGGCTGTGCATGCAGCACAATGCTCATGTCGTATAAGATTCTTCACCAGGGGCCAATTCCTGAAGTCCTCTCTCCATCCTTGCTCATAAAACTCCCAGTTGCCTGAGTGAGAACCTTGAGACGTAGCAGTGCAAGGCTGCCTCTCCGACATAATTCCCACGCGACGCTGTGAAAACCAGGACAATCACCTGCTTTTTTAATGCCCCGTCTCTGGTTCTCAAAAAGAGCACTGCAAGGGTGGGGGGAAAGGGCCTTTTCAGACTTTATTGGTCTCTTAGGAGACTCAACTAATAAAACCAAATAATCAATAGAAAAATTAGATTGTCATGACAAAAATTAACTAATGTGGTCATTCATACAGTAGAATATCTGGCTAAAAGTTTAAGGGCCACCTCCCTCTCTTAGTTCTAATTTTATAGGTCTCAGCAGACTCCTTTTTCGGACTTCAGCAGCCATTGACATTTTAATCTTTTTAATGCGGTCATCTGATTTACACGTGGGGTTCGCTTTTTCATAGTGTCTAGTTCTCCACTCATTGCTTATTGCACTCAAATAAAGTTATAATAAGAATACATTTCAGTAGTCCCTGGTCCAAAACTGGTGCCTGTCTTCCCTGACCTTGGGTAGATAGATTTGTTGCATTGTAAACCTCAGCATAAGATTTAATTTTTCTTCTATTAAAATTTTAATGTCAGGGGTATAACCCAAAATATTTTCAAGGTATCTCATAACACCAATCATACTAACATGTGAGAAGATGCTGGTACCCTTACTATTCTAATGAAAAGAAAGAATGAAAAAAAATAAAACCAAGGTTGGGAAAATGGCACGTACTAGAAGAAAAGAAATGCTCTGGTGTTTCCCACACTGTGGCCGCACGTAGAGATCGGGATGAAAGGCCTTGAGTTATAAGCCTTTGTCTGGACTCCTAGGTGGTGGGCTGATGTTGAAATTTTTATGCCTTCAGGAAGAGGAAAAAACAAAAATAGAAAGAAGAAAATTAGGTCATAATGTTGACTGGAAGGTTAGCAGAATTACCACAGCCCAGGTAACCCATAAATTAAGTAAAAATTACTCACTTCGCTAAAAAAAATCTATATTTTACTTTCAGCCTCTGGGACTGGAAAATTCTGGCTTATGCTTTATCCTGGTACCTGGAAAAAAGCAACTTCAGAATCTGAGAAATTTGGCTTAAACAAATTTTAATTTTAATTTGAGCTCCTGGAGTTTTGGCATGATGGTGTAGTGATAACTTGCTGCTGGATTGTCTGGGCTGCTTGTGCAAGCTCACATTCAGTTGGAAGTTTCAACTGGTTTCTTGAGGCTTCTCATACTTCATCTGCTGTTTTTTCAGCTTTATATAAGACCCATATAGAATAAAAGCATCAGGCTTGTTTCACATGGCTGTGCCAGTCCCAAAGCATGCAGATAAAAGAAACTGTGCAGTGATGCACTCAGCACAGCTCCAGTGCAGGAGGCAATCGTTTCCTTTGTTCCTCTCCCATGTGAGCAAACTAGTCTTTTATTAATTCTCTACCCTATCCCCATTTAGTCTTATAGAGAGTGCCAGGGAGAAGCTGGGAATATAATGCTTTCCTCCCTTTTTTGCTACAGGTCATATAAAATGGATATTGCACTCAGTGCAGATGGGGCGACATTGTCATTCATCAGTTCCCCAAATTGGCTGCTTGGCAGACAGAATTATTTAAGTAAAACTGAAGTAATTTTCAAAATTGAAACTTAAGCTGTTTAGTGACATAAGCCAAGAGCAGTTTTTCTTGGACCCCCAACACTTCCTTGGCTCACATTCACAGTTCAGCTATTTTCATTCCCGTCAATTAGCTCAATCTCCACGGATGCGAGGAAGGGCTAGAGCAGTGCGGTTTCTTTGATGCAATTTCGTCTATACATATGGAGCATCTGTTACTCCAGGAGCCTTGCCGTCACTTCCATTATATGGAGAGTATTGATAGTGATAGGAACTCAGGACCTGATGGGCCATTTTCTTCTGAGCTTCACTCAGAAGTGCCTTGGCAGAAAGCCTCGTGCCAGGGAATATCCCTCCAAACAAAGGAAACACGCCATCGCAAAGCCCTGCAAAGGGGTCCAGGGAAAATAAAACGTGTAAGAGTGTGTTCCCTTCCTATCCTGCTCCACTTCTTATGAACATCTGGGTGCTTGACACCTGCAACATCCAAATAACAGTGACAGAGTGGGTTTGAACACCAAGCTTGGAGTACTCAGGCTGGTCCACTCGAAAATAAAAGACTCAAGGAATGCACTTCACATTTAACAGCCTCTTGCTATCAGGTCACTCTCTTTTGGGGGGCAGGGGGAGCTAGAAAAGGTGTTCCTTCAGTATTTCTTTCAAGACAGCATGTATTCCACTTGTATTGATCTGCCAGAGGCTATCATTACCAACAACTCAGGCAGACATCTTTAGCCAATTATTAACCTGTGATTGAGAGATAGCATTTTCTCTCCTTCTTGGTATTCTTTATTTATACTTAACACTTTCCAGGGAAATATCTGCGAGTTCTTGTTTTTCATCTCATAATTTGGTCAGGAGGATAGGTTAAGAGTCTGAGATTGCTGCCCCAAATCCCAGCACTTGGTTAAGTGTGATTTAAGTGGCAATTAAAAGGTTATGATAGGCTTCAGTAGACAATGAGCTTCTGTCTCTCATTTAGCACACCCACCCATTGCCTAATTTCAGAAAGGGCCTGATGGATGGTTTCAAGGACCATTCAAGGAATATTTGAGAGGCACCTGCTATGTTTCATCGATTGCCACTGGTTTAGTAACCACTACATTTCCAGCTTGTTTGGGTACGTTAGTCTTTGCAGGGAAAAGTAAATCATACTGGCACATAGCTAAGCCACCCGCAGTCTTCAGGAACTCTCAGGGGGTCAGGAAACACCACCAGTGCAAGCAGAAACCCCACACTCACTGTCAGGGCACCTCAGAAACCCAGGGCTTGCTGTCTTCAGGGAGGAATTGGCTACTTCTGCTCCAGTGCACACAGAAAATGAGAAGAGCTGAAGTTTCATATAAAACAATGATTGACAAATTGGCTTAATGGACATGCACTGTTCTGATTTGAGCTATTTTGTTAGACAAAATTTTCTAACAGAGGAAGAAATGCTTTGACAAAAAAACCCCAAAGATAAAAAAGTAATACACCATTCAAAAAAAATTTAATGGAGTGTTTCAGTTATTCATTCCAAATAACATTTCACTGAAATCAACAAGCTGCTGCAAAAGTGTTTGTTTTTTATCAACTCATATTTTTCCTTCTAAAAATTTCCAGCCAGAACTTTTCTACTCATGTATCAGTATTGCAGAAGGAAAATTCAAACTGTGGTTTGAATTTATGTGAGATGCTTTTAGTCTGACTCTTCAACCCACTTAGATCAAGGCAGGCTCTTTTATAATTTGAAACACTCCACAGTGTTTATCTCTGGGTTGATGAAATGGATTAGAAGGTCAGTTTTAAATTATTGCTCCATGAGTTATGTTGCTCCTATAAATTCCTGTATTTTCTCAAAATAGGTTAATTGTTTCTTGTCACCTCCCACATAATATTAAATTATGTGCAGCTGGTTATATACAAAAATATGGAGTTTGCTTTTTCCTTGGGGTTTTAAAAAAGTTTATATAGTGAAATTCATAAAATATGGCAGAGATATAGCCTATACCAATATCACTTCTCTCAGCACACTCCCTAACCTTTGAGTCTGAATATGGAGTCACAGCAAAACATGCTAGCTTTGCTATTTCAAATATATATATGTATCTATATTGAATGCTAACAGAAAATGGAGAGTACAGAAATCAAGCCATGCCCAGCATTGGTGATTATGAGTCTGAGACCTGCTTTGTCATTAAAAAAAAAGTGTTTCTTATTCCTGTATGCCAGTTATAATTTAGTGAGTTAAGTGACTTGGAATCTGCCATAATCTTTGGAGGCTGCAGTTCCAGAGACACATCTAACCCATCATTACAGCACCTCTGAACCACCAGAGCAGCTCTAGAATCTGCCCCAATATGTTTCAGTATGAGCTAAATGTAAAGGTGCCAGATACAATCATTCATCCTGCTTCTTCTTCCATGGACCGACATGTGGAAACCATCTTGTAGCAGCCTTTACTTCTCTTAAATTACAAGCATCTGTTCCTGATCAGTTTTGAGAAGCACCTATAATTTTTAATCATTACCTGGGACTGATAATAACAGAATATTTGTTGGTAACTGCATTCTGTCCTCTGATTTTAGGATTATTATTTTTCATTGTTTCTTTTTTTTGGTTGTTTGGAGTTTGCAGTGGGGGATAATTAGTTACTTTTCTTCTTTGTGTTTTGTTTTGTTGGTGGGTTTGGTTTTTTTTCTTGGACTTTTTTTTGTTTGTTTTGGGGTTTTTATTTTGTTTTGTTTGTGTCTCCCTGGATTGTCCATGAGAAAAATTATCTGGGAAGCAACCTTGCTGACTGGTTATAAAGCACCAATAAACCTGAACAGCATTATTTTTTGTCTACGCTGAATAGGTTTTGCAATGTAATAGCCCAGTGCCATTACAAATTCAAACCCTATATATATATTGTTCATCGCCCTTTGTGTCATCAGGAAATTAAAGTTTGCAGCTGGCCTCTTCATCTTAGTTAATCATGCAAACATGAAATCCTTAAAGGTCCACGCAGTGGTCCCTGCAGGGGCCCCACTCAACACTTCTCTGCAGCATGACATTGTTTTTCAGCTGTGTTTTTATCTTCTCCTCTCTTCTGTTCTGGGCTCCTGCTGCTTTTAGCTTCAGTAGCAGACTGTCATGTGGCACTTTATCATGGGCTGTCCTGAGCACTGCAGTAGCCATGCCCCTTCGCCATGCACCACAACCTGCTCACAAGTTTAGGAGCTTAGAGATGAAGCCTCTCCTGCTCTTACTACCCTGTTTTCCTGCCTTCAGCCCTGCCCTGGTGGCAAATGGGGAAAACCTTGGAGTATATCTTATACTGTGTCTTACACAGGGTTGCAGGATGATGGCTTGAGGGCTTAGTTTTCTCCTGCCTGTATTTTATGCTCTGCTTACTTGTTTTCTAAGAACTCACTTAAATTATGACAATAAATCAAAGATTTCCTTCCAGATGTCTTTTAACATCTAGCATCATTTCCTCCAGGTCCTGGATACGTCCTAGATTTTGGCTTCCTTAGGTAATTTCCTCCACTGGCCTTAGTGACCCTGACACAGGTTGACCTGTAGTTAACTTAGTCCCCCTTTTTAAGATTCAGTTTGAAGAAGTCAGTCAATACCTCATTTAAAGAGGGTGGGGGGAGGTGGGAGTGAAAGAAAGCCTTCACTACCTTCTTCATTTTCATTTCCTGTGCCATTGTATTCTAACTTTCTCCCTGACTGATTTCCACTGTCCTGCAGATGACAAGAAAAATCTCTTCATATTTGTTCTTCTACTTTTTTTTTCTTTGCTGTAACCTCTTTAAAAATTTTTATTAGCCTTTCCTTACCTCTTGATACATAACATACATGTGAAATGCTTAAAGGGCTTTTATTTTTACCAGATTGTTCCAGGGTTGTTAATATTTTTCTCTTTACCATTGAGAAAGCCATTTTGTCATTTTAAAGATCACAGCTACTTTTATAGAGCTCTAATCTTTTGGGCCCTAATCCAACAAATCTTTTAAGCATGTGCTTAACTTCAGACATGTGAGCGGTTGTATTGAACTCAATGGAGCTAGTCAGGTGCTTAAAGTTAAGCAGATGATGAAGTGCTTTGTTTGGCTGGCCTTGCAGAGCACGCTCCCCCAGGAGCGCCTTTGCCAGCAGCCCGCGCACAGCTACCCGCGGGCGGCTGCTCTGGCTGCACTCGGGAGACACACGGCAGCACCGAGGGGAGGATCCCAGCACATGGCTTTGGGTCCTCCCAAAGCTTTCAGGGAAGAATCTTTTCAGTCACTGATTTTAATATAATGCATGCCTTTGCACGTGGTGCCTTTTGACCTCGAGGTGTCTGCGATTTAAGTGATCCAGGCGTGGGCCAAGGAGGAGGGTAACCAAACCAGATGAAACAAGAAAGGTGATACAAAGACAGTCCTACGGGTGTGATTGCACAAGGATGTGCAGCTTCTCCATTGTCTTCCCTTGCTGATTTCAGAGAGACCTGTGTATGCTCAGTCCTTACCTGGCAGTATTCAGCACTTTGCAGGGTCAGAACCTGGTCTGCTTTACATATTTATTTATTTAGCCTCCCTCTTTCAGACACCCATATTCTTGGCATCGCTGCTCAGAGGTGGGAAGATGACCCACCCTCACCAGGTGCTCTGTGTGTCACTGTCTGCCCCAGCTTCTGCCCAGTACCTGCAGAGTCAAAAGCCAGTTTTCCAACTGCTTGAGAGAAGGGGGACAAACCAGGAGTTGAGTCCCCTTTGCCCCAAGGCACTGGTTGTGCAGCACTACTCCATCACAAATTTCTCCTGGCTGCTTCCACCTGCCCGAGAACCAAACAGCTCCACAGCCACTTTGTGGCACCACTGACCAGGGAAGTTAGGTTGTTAGCAGCAGCTTGGTGCTCGGAAGTTAACTTGAGCAAGGGACTGCATTCAAGCACCTGGGAAAGGCTTCTCTGGACAGATGTGAACCTCTTAAAATGAAGGTTTGTAAAATTGCACGTTCTAGGCCCCTATATCAGCTAAACTATGTGGCTCTAGTCATGTTGGCTTGGGGGATGTGAATAAGCTGGCTGGCAGTTTTGTGTGCTCTGTCAAACCTTAGGACACTGATGTCTTTGAGGCCTGGACAGATGAAGAAAACATAATCCCTAAATAAATGGGATAGGCCTGATATAAATTATTGGGTGTTTCACGGGACAAGCAGTTTTGGAGTTTCTCACAGATACAGATTTGAAAGTTCTTCATATAAAGGCTGTTTCATGTCAGTATCATTCCTACCTCTCTGGAGGCTTCTCTGTCTGTCAGACTGTACATAGAAAATGTGTCCTTTTAAGTTAAGGGAAGAATTCGCTCAGCTGGCAGCAGTCATAAGATTCCTTATTCATAGTGGGGTGGCAGCCAGGACCAAGGCCCAGTCACATAGGTGCTGTACAATCATTTCCCTTCAATCACTGTAGGAAAAGCTGTTAACAATTTCTATCCTCTTTTGGAGGTTGGCTGCTAGGAATGGGGAAAGGCTTGGGTAATACCACTTTAAAATAATTTCTACTGACCTCAGACTAAAGTAGCCACTAAAGCAGGAATGGGAACAGGATGAAGCCCATGGCGACAGCAGCAATTTCAGCATTATTCCGGGAAAGATAACATGTCACTCTTCTGCATTGCTAGGCTGGCATCTCTTCTTGTCGTGTGACCCTAATTAATTTATGTAGTATGCGTCATGGGGGAAGACAAGATCCAGACTGAAGCCTTTGTAATGGGATTTTACCCTGTGCCAGACAGAAGTAATTAACTATATCTATCTTTTTCAGTTTCAGTTGCTCTTCCCTAAAAGATTTATATTAGGAAGGTGAAATCATACACAGTCACACCTTGTCCATACAAGCTTTTCCTATCTCCTCTGACAGAATTAAATGCTGTACTTTTTCTCTAGCAAACAGCATTATCTCTGTGACTAGCACCAAACTAAAAGTCACTCTGAGCACGCTCGTTCTTTATGACATTATCACTACTCTGATGGCTAGATAGCCTCTGACATCCTGTATCCACTTACATCTCCTCTATCCATATTTACTTTGTTTTCTCCAGGTATATGCTGTTGAATGCATAGTGGGTAGGGAGGTAGTTATACATAGGATATGTGTACAGACAGCGCCAAGCTCATCTGAAAAGAGCAGAGGAGTAGAGGGAGAACACAGCTTTTAAGCTAATGAAAGGAGAATACAGTTTCACACAAACCACAGCAGAGCTGTGAAAATCCTTGTTTTTTAAGGTCTACAAGGACTAAAACCAAAATAAAAAGGATTGTCTTTTTAGCTCCTGAGTTTGGGAGGCTGGGAAATGGAGATACTTCCTCAAACCTTGGAAGACTCTGGGCTGTGTCTGATGCTGTCAGGGTAGAATTCAAAGGCAGTTCCTTTCTTCTGGCCAAAGAGGATTATCACCTTGGTACCATTTTTCTGGAGATAGCTTCTCTTCCACTCTTCTCCTAACCCTCCAGCTCAACATGATCCTTCCCCAGCCCTTCTTTGTGCAGCCATCAGGCCCACTAACAAGCTGCTATGGAAGGAAGCTCACATGCTTCAACACTGGATTGAGGAGTCTGCATGAGGAGTTAAGCTGGCTGGGCTGGAGCAGAAATCAGCAGGCAGCTGGGGGTGGGCTGGGGGCAGCCAGTGCTGCAGTCAGCATGGCTCTAAGTGTTTGGATACGTCCCCAGAGGAGATGGTGGTCCAGCAACACCATCACCTGGAGTAAAGAGTTCCGCAGGAGGCATGTGGGGTAAAAACTGCATCACTAAGCAGCCTTCCCATCCCTGGGGGCTGCAGCCAGCCCTGCTCCAGTACTGCTCCTGTTGACAGTGCTGAAAGCTGTGTCTGCCATTCCCCAAGTGCAAAATGTGCAGGAAATTTAACCTATTATACCAAAATTGTGGTCATTCTCCACACCCCTGGCACCTGTATTTTGTTTCTAATGACTAGTTTGTCCTCTCTCTAGCTGGGATAAACTACAGAAAACCTCTCTCAGAGGCAACACTTCTCGCTATTCTGCCTGACTTCTGTCTGTCTCAAGTGGTCCTATACCACAAATAAAGACTACACTACTAATTTTAGACTGCCTCACAATCACTAGTATACCTCTTTAAAACCTATAACCATTCTTTTTTCTTACACATCCACGATAGGATCTTACTGTAGCATTCCAGACTGCCCCTATCTCATTTAAGCCTTATATGTCTTAACTTTTGTCCTTGGCATCCAGACAATTCTTCTATTCTCAGGATGCTTTCTGCTGAACTTCCTGTCTATAAAAATGCGCTCAGGGAGTCTATCACTCTTCCAGCCTATTCCTTCCCCTTCCCAGAGCTTCCCCTTCTCTTACCATACCAAGCAATTATTCTTATTAATTATTCCAGCTAACAGTAATTATCAGCAGCATGCACCCCCAGCTACATTAATAACAGCGATCTCTAGGACACTGAGGAATTGGCTGAAAAGATTCACTTTGCTGCTTGGATTGCAGAGGAAGACAAATTCCTTTTCTTCCCTGTGTGTCTACTTTTTTTTTTTTTTTTTTTTTTGGAGGGGGGAGGTTCTTACCACTTTCTTATTTTAAAATGGGCAAC
This sequence comes from Passer montanus, assembly GCF_014805655.1. Taxonomy (NCBI): domain Eukaryota; kingdom Metazoa; phylum Chordata; class Aves; order Passeriformes; family Passeridae; genus Passer; species Passer montanus. Next base: position 2,440,709 of record NW_024372148.1, read on the forward strand.
AAGAGGTCAGATGAAGAAACAAGGACTTACTGTATAGGCTTTATTGCCTAAGAAGAGTCAGGAATAGAGATGGAATTGTTAGCCTGTGGATTTTGTACACAGTTTCTAAGCAGTGCCATTAATTGATTTCATTTTTTTTTAGCTTCTGATATTTATGGGCCAAATACTGAAATTTCTGCTTGGCCTCCAATAATCTGGGGTCTGCCTCAGGGTTAGAACTTTGAATTGTTTTCATCCGTTCCACAGTCACGGCTACCATTCAGCAGCAAATGGAATAAAATTTGGCCATGTTTCATCATCTGTAATATGTCAATATTTTTCATTTCACTGCTGAAAAGCATTCAAGATTTTAAAAGTGATGTCTCTTTGTGCAAAAGAAGAACAAACAAAAAAAATAGGCAAAATATATCTTACAAAGAAATCAAAAAATAAAACCCTTCTGTAAAATGAGAGTTTAAAAATGTTCTCCCCCAAAATTGCTTACCATTTGCCTAAGCTGCAAAGTTTTTAATGACATTCTAGTGAAAATAGAGAGCTCTGGCTAAATTCCTTCAAACCCAATAAAGCAGATGACTGGGAACTATAATGGAATTGATGCTGTCAAGTGCATTTGCTTTTTTAATGCTAACATGTTTTTGGTTATTAAGAAACAAAAAAAAACCTAGGGGTATATGATCAACATAGCTTTTGACAGGGGCATTGGAACCCATCTGGCTTATGGAGCCCCCACTTTTTTTTATTAGCTTGAAATTATAAAGTTGTAACACTGTAGTTTAGCTTCTGGCTTCTGCAATTGTAAATTGGCAAAGGGCTCACAATAAGGTGTGAGTTTCTGAAAACTAAAATGCTGCACTGACCCTGTGCATACTACACAGGCCTGCAGCAGATGTACTGGATGGAGGAAATACAGTAGCACTGTTGAAATGTTACTGATTGGTTCCAACTGAGTAGCTTTAGATATAAACCAGCTTTCAAAAACAACAGATGAGATAAAAATGTCAGAAAAAGGCGTTAAAAGATGATGCCATATATTACTTAATGAAGTCACACAAGTCAGAAGTAAGCACCCTCCAGCAGTAATGGATACACTCCATGAACATTAGCTCCACAGTTGTCAATATCTGTGATGATAAAAAAACCCCCTCTCAATCTTTACAGATTTCTTTAATTTAAATAAGCCTTTTAACACAGAGAGGATTTGTTCTCTCAGTGTGCTTCATTAGTGTAGCTTACCACCACAAAACCTGGTTGTATTGAGAAAGATTGCCCCATTATCAAATAATTAGTACTGCTTTAGCAGGTGCATACACTTACCTTTGTAATTAAATCCTTGTTAAAACACCAAAATCCAGAGAATTTAAATGGTTACCTGATCCCAGAGGAAGTAGCCCAGAAAGTTATTCTATAAGGTAGATGTCATCTGGGAGCAAAGATACTGAGCAGAGCATCTTTTCCTCATGGGATGTTGATGAAGCACATCTGCACACATCATGCAGTGCTATAAAAATTGCAATGACAATACTAGACAAACACCTACTGCACAAGAAGCCAGAGAAACCAAGCATGAGCCTGCACAGAATCATATGCTCTGTAATGGAGCTCTCACAGCTTCGTTAGTTTTAGAGTTACAAGCAAAATTAAAGATGATTATACCAGTTTTTAATAATTCTTTGAAATATTTGCTAGTTTATTATAGTCTACAATGTGACTTAGTCTTGAATTTAGTTCCTGAAATCTTACCACAGAGGAACAACAATGGGTACATGGCTACACACACAGCTATTTTTGAAGAGCTCAGAATCCTAATAAAATCTGAAAGAAAATAATTAAAGTTGCAGTAATCTCAAACAGTCATAACCCCCCCTCCCACTTTTCTAATATCTTATAGATACATTTATATATTCTTGTGTTGTGTGTTCTCCACAATTACAGATCAGTGAATGTCTATATTAATAAAATATGCCAGCAAGTGGATTAGACAGACTATTACAATAAATTATCTCTACTCAGTTGGCACTCTTATTGTCCTCACCAGAACTGATCAACCGTAATTAGTTACTCTCCTACAGAGGTGTAGCAGTGCTTTTACTATAAAGAACACCGAGCAAGCTCCCATTGTCCTGGCTACTTGTATTCAGACTCCTAGTATGGATCAGAAACTCCAACCAAACTCTGGTTTCCAAAAGCCAGAGAGGAAATGAACAGATTGGAATAGATTTGTTATCCCCCTCTCAGAAGAACTCTGCTGACCGAAACAGTGGGGACCAACATGAAAAATCATTTACAAGATCTGTGCATACTCATTGACTTCAATCTGTGTTCAAAGTTGTAGATTCAGTCCTGACAAAAGTACTCTTATATTTTAGATGTGAAACAGCTATAGAACAGCCAGGTTCTGGAACAAAGTTCTTAGATAAATGGAGTTAGTCCTGGAAATCAATTTAGACAAAGCTGCAGCAGCGCTGGTATTGGAATTCACCAACTCGCTACATAATTTGAATAAATGGGAAAAGAGATGACTCCTGAGAGTAGCACTGGCAGCCAAAAGAATTATACTGATGGACTGGAAAAGCAAAGCCATGCCATGTATTGATTTATGGACTATTGCCCTTCTGGATATAGCTAAATGTGAAAGAACTCCCTTTATTCATACTAATAAAATGGACATAAATGCTCTCAGACAAAAACTGCTGCTGGAGCTTTATTGTGAATAGCTGGCATGTGGGATGATCTTCTTTCACTTGCCCATCACACATGCTCTGTGGTTGAAGTTTGAGACACAGAAAACAACGGGGACTTTTTCTAGAGTTGCTTCATTTGATTGTTTGGGTCCTTTTTTCCACTCAAAATGTTTTCCTTTGTCTTTTTTTGTTTTGGGTTTTTTTCTTTCTTCTAAAACCTCTTGGTGTAATTAGAACTTAAGGTAGTCTATTATCACTTAATAGATGTAGTTCTATGATGGTCAAGTTTCAACATTTTGGAGACAAGTGTTGTTTTTTTTTCTGGCTTAGAAATTCTAGACAATGCTAACAGGAGCATGAACATAGCACATTACTAATCCTGCCCCCTCTGTGACAGGGTTATGACTGTGATCTCCCTGTCCTACCTGCCAAAGCTGGGTTGATACACATCACACTCAATATGAGAAGACCCCTACAAACCAGCTCTCACTCCCTCAGCCAAACCAGTGCTATCCCTCAGGCCTCGTTTATCTTTAGAGGATCCTCTGAAGATTTCCTGCTCTCTGCAAGTTCGTCTCCATCAAGATAAGTAATATGGGGAGCCCTACTGCATCCTGGCTGCTGCCAGAATTTTTAATGCTGTATTGATTAAACTGCTATGAGTGGGATGAAATTATGTGGTATTAGTTGTGCTGGCAACTGGTTTACCTCTGGGATCCTCATGTTGCTAGTGCTGGTGGAGCTAAGCCAGAATTAGGAACACTGGGAAATTAAAAGAAAAAAAAAATGAAGCTGTTATGTAGACGTGACCTTGGTAGGTGAAACCTAATGTCACAAGATGAATAGACCTTTTGGAGTCTGGGACACCGCTGTGTGCAGTGAGAGCGTCTTCCCAGCAGAAAGGAAGGAGCCCTGCCTAGGAAGCCCTGAGTCAGAGCTGCACCAAGAACAGCTGAGAGTCAAGAAGAAAACCAAGCTGTTTCCTGCAGCTTTTGGAGAGCCAGTGAAATAAAATGAGAGAATGAGGTCGATGCTGGGATGTCCAGGTAAGTAGCTTTGTCCTCTTGTTATGCCCCTTCCTAAAACATCCCCCCCATCTGCTGTGAGAGACAATGGCTCTTTCCCCACCCCTTGCCACTGTGCAGTGAGACTCCTGCACCCAAAGGACTGAGGGAAAATGAGTCAACCTGCTCCTGCAGGCTGCCTCCAGCAAAAGGACTCTGGAGCAGCTCTGGGCTGAGGAAAAAAAAACCCAGTCCCAGGAAAAAGAAGCAAACACACCGATCTTTCTGTGACTGTGATGATGAGACCACCTACGAAGTGCTTAGGCATTCCTGAAGTGCTGATAGAACTCAGTGTAGTCCATAAATGATCGCCCATTCACTTACTCCTGAAATGGGTTTGTGTTCACTTTACATGCAGAGTTGTCACTGCTATCCAGATGAACCTGAAAAAGAGTTGCTACTGCCGTGGTGGACTTGGTAGTGATACAAAAACACATGGCCATCCAGAACTGCTGGACAATGCAGCCTTTCACCCTCCCTGAGGTAAAATGGGGCCAGTCTGCTTCAAACACTGACCCCAGGGCTTAAATAGAAACACTCCTGAGGAGGGCTTCCCCAGGGCTCTCTGCAAAATGCAGGTGACAATTATCACCGTGTTCCAGACTAATTAATCTCACTAATGATATGACTTGCAATGTGACTGCTTCTAAGGCTACAATACTTGACCTGTGTGAAGACAGAAGGAACATAGCAACTTTGTTAAAATTAGACTGAGCATAAATTAACAATGCAATTTGTAAATATTGAACAAAATTTAAGCTTCAGTCACACTGAAGAGAGAAAAGCTTTGCATTTTTATAAGCAGAAAAGAAAATTGAGAGAATTGGATGACACCAAATACATTATTACTTATTCTATTGCAATATAATTTCAAAATTTCAAGAAAAATGCACCAACTGTGTTTCCTACATCACAAAGAGGGGGAAAGTCCAACATTTTTAATTTCTGTGTTGACAAAACCCACCTCCAAAATATCTGGTACTAGATGGTTCCAAAATTTAGTGTGATATTGCAAAACCTGTCACGTCCAAGTCATCGGCTGAAGTTGAGCCTGAATGGCTAATGAAATAACTGGAAATTATTGTCAGCTGAGAGGTTTTCAGTGGTCTGTGACAACTGCAGTCGGTGATGTAGAATGGTGGCTGCCATTTTAAGTATACGCCCTGCACTCAGGGTAGAACACCAAAAAAAGCAAACCACCACAAGCAAACTAACCAACAAACCCCACACAATTAAACATTAATTTTGGCTGTAGGACAGATGGGTTGGAGCAGATGAAAGATGGAGATGGGGTCAGAGAATTGAGTTAACATCTTCCTTTCATCAAATGTGCCACAATGTTGTAACAAACACCTCAAGAAATCAGAAGCAAAGCATGCTTTGGCAGAGTGGCTCACAAGGCATTGCAAGGAGTGTCTACCTTATGAATCTTGTAGTGGTTTAGGTCTGTCTCAGTTGTTTCTCAGGTAGAGGCTGGCCCAGCCCATTCCTAGTACTTTGTTCATAATCTGAACTGATGGCACTAAGGCTGAAGAGTTTCAGTGGGAGTGATTGCAGAAAGTTTCCATCAATCAGCCCTGATGCCCAAGTAAGGAATAAATATGCTGTCGTTTCATGTCCTGTTCTTATATTGGAGGTAAATACAAGAACTTATCCTCAACGTGTCTGAATATGTCTTATTTTCATGACACTGTGCCTGTGTGGGACTTAACAATGATGGAGCAGAATCATTATGGTGTCATTGATTCCTTACAGTGTAAGAGCTTTTGGAAGTCAGATTACTTGCAGAGTTATACGCTCAGGGTAATCATCTCTGCCGCTTCCTGCATCACAGCAGTGTTGTGAGATCTTGTTTAAAAATCTCTTCTCCTTCAAACCTTCTGCAAACAAAACTGTGTTTTTCCCTCCTGATTGGGTATGGTGCACAGGCTGACCCCACTATAGCCTTGTGCCACAGACAACAAAAATACCCCTGAAGTGTGAAGCTGCAAATCCAAGGGGAATCCCCTTCCCTGGACTACTCATCTCCTTCAGTATGAGCTTTGCTGAGCTCTTATTCAGCAGATGGTGTGGAGAGATAGCCTCCAAAACCACAGAGACAAATATTTGATTTGGATGAGTACATTAAAGATTACTCACTTCTCCCCTTAAATTATCTGTGTTTTGCAGAAAGAAAAAAGAGGATCATCCCCTCTCTAATAAAAGTGATTTCCAGCTGTTGGGGTTGACTTTTGAGGGTATGGTTCAAGCTGGCAGAGACTAAGCTCAGTGCCTCTGGAAGGCAAGATATCAGTCAACTGGCATTTGCCAGGAGTGAGCAGAAATGAGATTGGATGCATGGAACAGGGTGTCAACTCTGCTTTCCCTCCCTGGGCAGCACTGGCCCTTGCTCTGGTTCCTTAAATGGTCATGCTGAGGAGGGCTGGCAATGCAGGGCCGATCATTTGGGGAAGAGTCTCAGGGAGGCCTCATCACCTACTCTGGGCACTCTGTGCATGCACATACACATCTGTGTGCCTTCAGACTGGCCTGTCTTAAAGATTTATCTCAGAGCTGACAGCTCACAAATGTACTTGTCTGTTTTCCCCGTGGGTCTTTGTACCTGTCTTTCTGGTAAATTATGGTCATTAAATTAAACATATTGATAAAAGCCAGTTATTCTAGGTTTTCTTCCTGCCTCTGCCTTCCTCTTTCTGCTGCCCCCTACGACTGTTCATGCCATAACAAGACCATTTCCAAAACCTCTCTTTTATTTCTGCTAGGCTTCAAGCTTCTCAAAAACACTTTCTGTCACTCTCTTCAGAAATTATGTTACTTTCTTTATGATAATGTTCTTTTCAATAACCTCCTATCTGCCATTCCTTGCTTTGTTTCTCTCAGCAGTCTGTATGCAGTTCACCTCCTTCAAAACCTATTCACCAATGCTACTTTGTTTAGCCCTCTTTTAAACTATGTTACATATCTCCACGGTACCTGTGAGCACAAGAAATTCCATTTTTTCATACCTGCCTTCCTCCATGCAGGACTACACTCCTTATTTCCTTTCTTAATGCCTCCCTCTGTGTAGTTTGCAGCCCTGCAATATTGTTTCTTCATTCCTATGCTTCTTCTCATACTACTGGTCAATACAGAGAATGCATGTTCCATGCGCAAACTGTAGCCTGTATCCTTGCACTGTTTTTTTCTTTTTTAAGGTTTACAAAACTCACTGATACCAATTCACACTCTGCTTCAACATCATAAAGGAAGGAATGAAAGAAAACATTATATTAGCCTTTCATGTAGAATGATCCAAATTCATGTGCTATTACTGATCTTTCAAACTTCCTTGGGATAGAAGCTACCTTTATTTTCACCATCTAGTGTTCCACAGAAGCTGCTAGGAAGAAATAATAGATGGAAAAATTATGATATTTATCTTTCCACTAACAATGCTCTCACCCCTTCTACACATGGCACTGAATATACTACAGGCACTACTACTCTAATTGTATTTAATGTAAGGAATGCTTTGCTCCCAAATATGGGACTCATGAACATTAAGCTGCAAGTGCAACTGCTAATAAACTAACTGTGAATATTAATCTAGTATTCCCTTTGTAATCAGAAGGTTTCATCACTGCCCCATTTGCTTTATAATCATGATAAGTAGCAAAATGTATTCAAGTCAGAAATGAAGCAGGTTTTTTTAACAGTCTGTGCTTTATCACTGCTTCATTGATTTTTCAGTGTTTTAGCAGATACAGCACAACTGGATTAACTAGGTAGGGAACCTTTCACTCTTAGGTCGTCAGTTCACATCTGAGACAGGTTGGTACTGACCAGAGGTCACTTTAGCATTATCATTTTAATAAAGAGCAAGCGAGAGAGGCCTTCAACAGGCATAAAACAATGTTTTAACTTCCTTCAGCTGCCCACAGCATACACAACTAGACCAACTTTGTTGCCTGCCAAAGTCAAACTGATAGAGAGTTAGACGGTCATCTAGTTGCCAGATGTCTGGCTGTGTAACTTCCTGGCACTAAGCATTATATAGAGACAGATCTATGGATTGGATCAATTAGCATTACACTTACCATCTGACAACTGTTTGGTGGCCTTCGCCCAGTTCCTAGAGGACAGGTGTTCGCATCACAGAAATCACCATCACAATTGGTACGACTAATTGATACGGTTGTTGGCAGTCACAGCAGAGAGGACAAGGGCTGAATTAGCACCGAGACCAAAGCACTGTTTCACCCCTAGAGAAGGTCTCTTCAGCTCAGGATGTCCAGGGCGTTTGGAGGATGCCTTTCTGCCACTGCATGTGTTGCGCTGAGCAGAATCTGTTCTGTTTTTGCATCCAGTAAAATGATCCAGCACTAAATTCAATGAGGTTTCCTGGGGTACAAGGGAAAGAAGGGAGAGGGAGGTGAGTGTTAGATATCTTAAAAAAAGATCTTCTGAATTGTAATTTTTTTTTTCCATTTCGCCAGTATCTTCTAAGGTTTCTTTTGTCTGGAGGAAAAAAAAAAAGAGATCTTAACAGTATGAGTGTCATACACAAGTTTGAAGGAAAAATGAAAAAGTACAATTGCAGAAATACTCAAGCATTTACAGTAACTCCATTGCTCCCTCATTTCTTCTGTTTTACACTCCAGATAGTCATGTAAATAGCTTCACAGATATAGTCTCTTGTGGAGCTTGTGGGTATACTTGGTGATTAGACAAATGGGGTTCTGCTTTGGCAAATGTCCATTGCTTTCCCCATCTGATTTACAGAATATGCTATAAAATGCAAAGGAAGGCAATAAACCTCCCATCTGCAGCTGAGATTTCCACTTTGCCAAAGACCCTTTTGCTATCAGCACCTTTAACTATGACTTTCAAAGAAGAGAGAGGTGTAATTTTTTTCTGTGGAAGATATTTTACTACATTCACTAGCAGCATCATCCCACCCTTATGTGAATTGATTTTGAATGTTAATCTAAGAATGAAAAAGCCAATAATTGTATAAAATATAAATAGATCTTTGGGTCATTATTTTATCTAAAAGGGAAGGCAAGAATTTCAGCTGCTTTCATATTCTTTTTGCACTCCAGAACAATTCTACCTTTTTATGGTCTATATGTCAACTGTGTCTTATTGATTTTTAATACTTTCAGCAGATACAGCATTATTACAGCCAATAATGCAAATACTTGAAGTGAGAAATGCAATTAGAAGACACCAAACACTCTGCAAACAGGGTCATGGGGGAAAAAATTTGTTTCAGTACTGGGATTTTCTGGTCTTGGCTTTGTATTCTTCAGAGGTTAGCAAAACCAAGAGGAATTCCACTCTCCTATTTCCAATATTAAAGGATTAAAGAAGAACAGACATGAGTCAAAGGTACTTGCCCCCAAAAAGCCCATACATAGCAAACAGTTGCTACAACAGAGAATGTTCATTGACTGCAGCTTCAATTTGAAAGGTATCGTTATCATTAATTTTGACAAGTTGCTTCTCCTTGGGGAATCCAAGCCTAAACCATTCAGGCTTTTCCTTCAGCTCAGGTAAGTAATCCCTACCCATGTGAAGAGCCCAAATGTGTTTCCTTTCACCTAAAGAGAGGTTCAAACCAGCAAGATCAAAGCAGCTGCTTTCACATTGATGACTGACTGAAGAAAACAATCAGGAAACAACAAACAAAACATAAACCTTTGCAAAAACAAAGAGAAAAAATGTGCCCAGGTTCCTGCTAGCAAAATGACTCATCCCACTCCTTCCCATCCGGCATGCCAGGGTACTTCCACCTCCCACCACACAGCACCTATGGACCTGAACTGAGACATTTCCTCCCTGCTCTGTGGCTGTACAAGTGTTACTCATTGGAGGGGTCCCAGAAGGCTCACGTGGGTACAAAAGTCAGATGCTGATCTTTCCTTCTCCTCCTGCCTGACGGGGATCTTACCTTCTCATACCAAAGGACAAATTAATTCAGACTCAACAGTGCAATGTCTCCTCTTGAATAGATTCTTGTAGGCATTTTTAATTCTGGCAGCAGTGTCCTCCTCCCCTTTCAAATTTAATTTGCTTTATCCCAAGAAAAAGCCCTCTATGTTCCAGTTTTTCTTAATCCAGTGGATGAAACTAAAAGAGATGTTCTTAATCTGTACCATGGGGCTAATCACTAGGTTACTCTGAAAAATGCTCTGTAAATTTATTTCTGTCATTTTTTTCTTGATGTAAAATCCCTGCTAAGCTGTGAGTTGTGAATTTTCCTCTTTCCAAAATTTTTATTGTATTTTTATTATAATGCACACTGTAGTTTTATTTTTTCATCCAGATAATTATTCAGATTAGGAGAGAGGAACTGTAAAAAACAGTGATTGCCATGTCCTCATAGCTAAGAAATCTTGCTTTACTTTCTATAAATGCAGTACTAAGAATCTGTCCCAGCTGCCAGGTATTGCTCATCTGTGGATGCAAGACAAAATGAAATAATTCAGCTTCTGATTTCTGGTACTGGACCAGACCCAGCAAGTGCCTTCCTTGGGTCCCATTTGAAATCTGAATTCGAGGATGCTGATGGCCAAGCATGTCCCAGGCACCCAGGTCTGCACACAGAGTGCTCACCATAAATCTCTGCAGCTTCCTGGGCTTGGTTCTTCCTTCGTTTCATGAATTTTCATCCCTCACCCCACAGACAGCAAGGTGCATCTCTCTTCTGAACTGCAAGGGAGTAGGTGGCAAGAGGATTTCCTCCAGCTCCTCCTTGCTCGGAAGACTGAATGCTCCCCCTGTGGTGATTTCCTGGTTGACAATCCCAGAACTGTGAGACAAGCCTATAACTAGGCATCACAGAGCTAATAAAAATACTTTTTTTCCTATGGACACCTATGGGGAGAAACTTTTTATCCTTCAGGCAAAATTCTGATAAGTGAGAGCACCCTCTGCTGGGATCTCTCTCTTGTCCTTGTCCTCACAGAATAGTGTCTTTTTCCTTTCTAACATATACTGTATTTACAGAAAAGCAATCCTGTTTCCTAAAGCAATCAATTATTTATCCCCAAACTTTTTTCCCCTATTCTCTGTTGCATTTCATAGGATGATAAGATACCTGTCGTCTGTGACAGCTTCTTACTGTGAGAAAAGAAAATGAAGTTGAATGAGGGAAAGATTGGCCCCCAGAAAACAGAGCTCTGCCTTTGAAGAGAACAAAAACACCTCACCAGTTTGCCATACCCTTTCTTCTCTGGTGATACAACCTTTCATCCACATGTTCTTGGTTCCTGAGGAATCTCAGCCTTTACCATGACAAATCATGTACTCCTTATTCAAGTGACCACTTGCAACTCATATGAGAGGTTAATTCTCTACTTCTCTTGACACTTAAGCCACTGTGCTACCTTACTGTTCTTTTGACTGATTTCTCCATATGCCCCAGGTTTACAAAACACTGTGGAGCATTTGTACGTCTCCAGAGCCTCCTTCTTTCAAAAAACCTTCTTCCCAGTGATATAAGGCATAGAAATACAATGTTTAACTGGGTCAACAACTTGCAAATTTATTCAGTGATGCTGACAAAGAGAAAATGACAAATGACATGAGTAAGTCCTGACTAATTTCCAGTCAAATCAATGTTATTGAACATACTGGGAGAACAGTATCATTTATAGCCTTTTTTCTTTTTTTTTTTACAATTGTGGACAGCTGGTAAAGGTAGTGCATGTTTAGTTCATGTACCCCTCACAAACCATATGAAACCGACCATGACAGGAGGCTGCAGGGTCTGCTCCCCCCTGCCTGGTCCTGAGTCTGAAGTTGTCCACTCTGTGGAAAAAGGGTGTGTTCCATATTCAGGCCAGGGGATATGGTATGTTTCACAAAATTCTCATCCAGAAACAATCAAGAATCTACCCCAAAGTAAATATACATTGTGTGAAGTCCTTCCCATGCCTTGGCAATATTCTGGATCTGTGCTGCCAGGACTAAGAAACAACTGCAGGGAGTATGGGTAGCACACAGGCTCTGGGTTTGCAGGCAGAAATGCCTGACCTCTGGCAGATCTCTTGAGATATCCTGGTTCCCAGATCCCAACTGCTTTGCTTGTTCCAAGAGGAACAGGGGCGGGCAAGAGATAAATATACACTTAATGCCTTCCTGATGGAGCTGTCTGTAGAAAATTCCTCGAGGGAGTTTCCTGTCCTTTTTTGCTAGTTGTTGTGAGTAGGGAATGAATTGACCCATTGGTAGAGTTATTAGAAATTTTTTCATCCAGAAAACTTAAATGAATACAGTAAAGCTATTTATGGGCTGTCCTACTGTCTTAAAATAATATTGCAAATAAAATAGTTATTAAAATAACAATGAGCCAGAAAGGGAATGAAATTGAAACAACAGCATTGTTTATGAACAGCAATGGGTCTCAGACAAGGCTGAAACTTTTCTCTCAAGGTGCAGCAGATACAGAGTATTAGTTTGCTTCCATTTAATGCTTTTTCCAATACTAATGGAAAAAAGTCTCAAGCCTTCTCCTGACACATGCGTCCAGCATATGCCCCAATACTGGTCTGTGCAGCAACAGATTGTAGAAGAGCTATAACTATTGTACTTTTGTAACAGGAATTCTGCCTTGCTCCCCCAGCACAGATGCAAGCACATCAGATATTAAACCTGGGAGGATAATGCTGATGCCCTGTATTGCAGGCTTCCTTTGACGGCTCCAGGGGATATAGAGGTATTTGGCTGTTTCCTCTCCAGAGGCATCTGGTTTAGTCAGGTGGTTCACAGTGCACATGGTCACATTTATTGTTTGGTTCATTCTCCATTGTGCTTCTTCCCCCTCCCTAGTGTTTTATCTGTTCTGGCCTTTCCCAAGGACTTTTACACAGAACTGAAATATTTGTTTATTTCTGGCATTTCCATCTGGTGTTAAGAGGATGAGAAGCAGGCTCATGTCACTGACACTCCCTGACCGTCAGAAGGACTTACAACATCTCACAGACCTGGAGTTTTATGTGTCTCCCACCTCTAATGTGTTATCAAACACAAGTGCTATGAGATCCTGTGCAAGTCCTGGTAAATATTCCCTTGTAAAGGCACCATTTCTTTCACCAAGGCCCAGCATTTCACAAATCACATACATCCATTATCACAATACATTCTTCAGACCCTAGAATATTATAAATGAAAAAAAAAGAGCAGAGCTAGATACTAAAAGATGTTTGAGTTCTCAGGAAAGCCTTCCTTCTTAAAAGGCTGAGCTGAACACAGCCACAGATAATTGTAGGTTGCCTGAACGCTACTTTTTTTTTCACTTCTATCTGATGGTCCTTCTGTCACCTGCTTTACAGGATCACAAAATCACCAAATTCCTGGGTTGGATTTCTGGGGACCACCTTGTTCCAACCCTTGCCAAGGCAGGGTTACTTAGAGCAGGGTACACAGGAATGTATCCAGGTTTTGCATGTCAGGAGAGAAGGAGAGTCCACAACCTCTCTGGGCAGCCTGTTCCAGTGCTCTGCCAGCCTCAACATAAAGAAATTATAACTCATTTTAAGGGGAAGCTTCTTACAATTTACTTTATGGCCACTGCTCCTCATCCAGTCACTGGGCACCACCAAAAGGAGTCTGGCAATATTGTCTTAACAGCCACCTTTGAGATATTTATAAGCATTAATGAGAACTCTTCTCTAGACTGAGCAGGCCCAGCTTCCTCCCATAAGAGAGATGCTCCAGAACCCTGATGCTCTTTGTGGCCTCTGCTGGACCCTCTCCTGTAGCTCCTCGCCTTTCTTTATTAATGTATTAGATGAATCTCTGTTTCATATCCTATTCAAAATAATCTGAAGTATTTCTGCATTGTTTTTCCTTCCACCTTCAGTATTACCAGGTAATGGCTAAAAGACCTTCATAGTCCCCACTTTAGGCCCAAACTTCATTGAAGCCTTGAGAACAACTAGATGTTACCTGTGCAGGCCCCAAGGAAGTACATTCTCCAACAACTACACTTTCAGGAGTCTTTAGCTGAGATGGCAGTTGCAGAAGTGTTGTCCAGATGCTTTAATTCCAACACAAATTCTTTCCCTTCCTATTTGTAAAACATTGTAAAACCAAAGAATGTTTTGGAGATGCACTGGACGTATGCTGGAGATCAATTCTATAGAACTGAGCATCTGTTTCTCCAGCTGGCATGGAAGGCACCAAGTTTTAATACTCAGGTAGGTCAGATGTGCATTACAAGCAGCACCTGGGGGTCAGAACATTCACAGCCTTATTCTGTAGGACCCCACCACAGTTTTCATGTTTAAATCAAGGACTCCTCCAGGTGGGAACACTTCCCATCCATACAGAGCTTCATCTCTTGTTTCATATGGCAAGACATCCTTGGCAGTTGGTCAGAATTTACTAGAAAATCTCTGTTATATCGTCTCTGAAAAGATCATGAAAACATATTTTTTCATTAGGATTTTAATAGATTAGGATATCTTAGACTTCTCCTTCTCAAAATAGGTACTTCTGCAAAATAAATGAAATGTATTGCCTGTAATTTTCTATAAACCAATAACTGATGTCCAGGGGGAAAGAAAATAAAACTTAGCAGAGTTGGCAGAATCAAGAACACACAGAGTGCTTCCTCTGCGCTACTTAAAATAATATTTTGTTGAATACTCAGGGTCCAGGACGTTCATATCTAGACGAATATGGCTATGTACTGCCTGTGTTTCACTAGACACCCTCAGATCCTACAGAAGATGGCTTACAAGGTCCAGCACACCCCAAAATACTGAGAATGTTTAGAGTTAATACAGAAATGTCAAGTGATCCTTTGTCTGAAGCCAGGCTGAGGAAGAGAATGTTGGTTGGTGATAAGCATGCAAGAATATCAGTCCTGGTGGCAAATCACTTCCACCGGTGAGTCACCATGGCTGGGGCTTGTTCCTTCCTGGGGGCATGTCCTTTCTGCCCTTTCCCAGACAAATCTGAAGGGTACTTAGGCTTCAGTCCTTACAATATTTTCTTCCATTTGCTCAAAAGGTACTTTTTTTCCACAAACTTTCTGGCAACAAAGAATTCCTCAGAATAGCAGAGGGAAATGTAAGAGAAAAATGGGCCGGCAAGGTTACATCAGCTCTTAAATTCTTCCAAAATTGAATTCACAAAACAATAGTGAGCTAGTTGCCAAGCCGGAGTTCAGAATGACTGTAAATAAAAGGGAATCTATGCTGAAAAGGGATACATTGGGGATACATGGCATTTTTGGGTTGAAATATTAGACTACCGCACAGTAGTACCGTACAGCAATTACATTTACCCTTTCTCTTTACATTTCCTTCTACTAACAGAATATAACATACACAAATTTTTGTAAGAGAATGTGTAAAGTGACATTTCCCTTTGGATGAGAAAAATCTCAGATAAGTTAAAGAGATCACAGTTTGATCACCGATTTAATCATTTAACAGTAGACCTTTGTATGTGAAGATGATTGTATAGGAAGTAAAGAAAGGTGTCAGTGGCTTGAGGCTACTGAATAAGTAGAACCACTAGTTGCATTATTAAAAGAAGTTGTGTCTCTAATTTTTTCCTGCGGCATGTAAAAGCAAGAGATAACTCTCAAATGTCAAAATGCCAGTGTTAGTAAATGTAGTGCAGGAGACAAAATTCCCAGTGCTACTACAGGTAAAACAAATTTTAAGGAGGATTCCAGCACTTTTGTAATGATGGAATATGACCTTAGGCAATATAAATTCATAATCTCTCAGGACAAATGGCCTTTAAAAATGCAACGGATTACCCAATTCAACACTGAAAGAGGATTTGCTCTGGCATCCTTACAATGCCTGTAATAAATACCACAGAACATCCCATTAACATGATACTGGCATTATCTTTGAATTTTTCATCCAAACTTGATAGACTGTCAATAAAATGACAGTCATGATAATAATAACCTCTGCATTAGCCTGGATGTCTGAGTCCCTTTCATTCCTTCTGCTTCCTCCTTCCCACACTGCCTCTCCAGGTAGAGGGTTTATGCAAGCCAGGCAGACCAGACCAGAGCAGCTGGGGAGCTGCTTCAGTCAGGTGCATGGGAATTCTGCTGTTGCTCAGCTGTGCACAGAACAGTGTGTCCAGCTCTGCATTCTCATCCCTCTGGTGACTGTGTCCCTCCTGAGGGGGTTGGTGATGATGGTACGGAAGTGGGAAGGAGGGCAGAGCTGATGCATGGGTCAGAAGTCACAGAATCACAGAATGTGCCAAGTTGGAAGGCACCCATGAGGATCATCAAGTCCAGCTCCTGGCCCTGCACAGCTTCATCCCCACACCACATGCCTGAGAGCATTGTCCAGGCACTTCTTGAGCTCTGTCAGGCTGGTGCTGTGACCACTTCTCTGGGGAGCCTGTTCCAGTGTCCAAGCACCCTCTGTGTGAAAACCTTTCCCTAATATTCAATCTAAACCTCACCTGACACAACTTCAGTCCATTTCCTTGTGCCCTTGGGCACCACAGAGAAGACATCAGAGTCTGCCCTTCCTCTCCTCCTCACAAAGATGTTGTAGACTGCAGTGACGTCTCCCCTCAATCTCATCTGCTGGAGCAGCATATCTCACACCATTTCAGGCTTGACTAGGAATTGGTCATTCTCACAATCATGGTCCTTCAGCTCAGGCACTGAGACCCCTGTGGTCTGTCATCTGTGTTGAAAAAAGAGGCAAAGAATGTGTTAAACACCTCCACTTTGTCCATGTTCCTGTTTATGACGTGACCAACCTTATCCTGTAGCAGGCTGAAGTTATTTTTACACTGCCTATTGCCGTTAATACATCTGAAAAAAACTCTTATTGTACCCCACATTTCTAGCCAGCTTCAACTCCAGTTGAGCTCTGATCGCATGAATTTTCTCCCTACAGTGGGGAATAGAGTCTTCTTCCCTTGTCACTTGGCCTTGCTTCCACTGGGCATATACTTTCATTTTTAGCCCTATTTCCAAGAAAATAATCCTGTTCAGCTAAGCTGGCCTTTTGCCTCACCTGCTTGACGTCTGACATTTGGGAGATGCCTGCTTCTGTGCACCTTAGGAGGTGATGTTTAAAAAGTGATGGACCCCAGCAACTGCAAAAACATTTTCCCATAAGACCTTACTTACTAATTCCCTGAGCAGCCTGACATCTGCTCTCCTTATTTGTGGAGCTGAGGTTTCAATGGCACTTTACCTGCCATCCAACAGAGAGTTTAAATTTGATCACTTTGTGCTTGCTGTGGCCAAGACAGCCGCCAATCTCCACTTCACTCATGAGATCCACAATGTTGACAAAAAGCAGATCGAGGCGGCTGTCTTTCTGAGTCTGGGGCCATGCATTCCATAAAGTCGTCATCCTGTCATCCAGGTTTTTTTTGGGCCTGGGTTGTACCAGCTGTGTGATGCTCTCAGTTAACTTCTGGCAAGCTGAAGTCCTCCACAAGGACAAGGGCTGTTTACATGGAAGTGTACCTTAGTTCCTCAAAGAATAATTTGTCGGTGCCATGGCCCTGGCTCAGAGGTCCATAGCAGACTTCCACAATTATATCCACATTATTCACTTGTCCCTTGATTCTCACCCAGAGGCTCTCAACTGTGCCATTGTCAGCTGTGAGCTCCATAAAGTCCATCCCTTCTATTAAATACAATGCCACCTCCACCCCATCCCCCACCTCCTCCAATCACAGGACTCATCCCACCAGGTTTCGCTGCCAACGAGGTAATTTCTCTGGGACAGGGCCAAAGCCTCCAGCTCCTCTTGTTTACTCCTCATGCTGGGTTGTTAGTGCAGAAATACATTTCAGGTGCGGTGCAGTGTAGCCAACACCTTGTGAAGCAGGCTAAGGGATACCATTAATGCTTGTTTCCTCAAGTTTTGTCTCACCATCCCAACACATTGCTGGCAATCCTGGATTTTATTCCTTTCCCCCTTCCAAGCTAACTTAAAGTTCAGTCAACAAGCCCCACTAGTTCCCGTGCCAGAGCTCTTTTTCCCCTCTCAGTGTGACCAATCAGGTATCAATAGATCAGGTGTTGAGTAGATCCTTCCATGTTCAACAAATCAAAAATTTTTCCACTGACACCAGCCTTGGAGCCATGCATTGACCTGATGGATGTGCCTATTCATATCAATTATACTCATTGTTACTGCAAGAATCAAGGAAATCACTACCTGTCCTCCTGATCCCTCTACCAATCACCCCAGGTCTCTGAAGTCTCTTTTGATATGTCTCAGACTTTGTTATTTCACCACTGCCAGCTTGAACAACCAATAGCAGATAGTAATCAGAAAGCCTTACTGGACTCAAGAGTTTTCCAGTGATGTCTCTTATCCAAGCCCTTGGGAGACAGCAGACTTCCCTACGAGTTGGGTCCAGTCTACATATGGGGCCCTCTGCTCCCCTCAGAAGGGATCTCCTGTAACAGCCACCCTTCTCTCCCTTCTCACCCTTCTGTTGACAGATGAGGTCTTGATGTGGGGTACAGGTGGTGTTTCTTCAGGAGGCCCTACTATCCCAGCAGGACCTTCATCCACCTCATCAGTTGTCTGGCCTCCTAGCTCCAGAGCCTCACACTAGTTGTAGAAGGTATCAGGATGCCTCAGTAACTTGCACTGGAAGGAGATTGTTCTGCAGTGGGTTTTCATGCTGGTCTCCAAACAATCTGGTCTTGCCTCCAAATCTTTTCACTCTGTCTTGAGCTGTAGAAGGCTGACGTATTATTCCAAGCTGAAATATTTCTCTTACTTACATTCATTTTGGAAAGCAAAGTTTGATTTTTTTTTTTAATTTAAGTGAAAAAAAATGACAAAGTTTAAAGTAGCCTGCTTAATTGTGAGTAAAGGGCTTTACCACTGGACGGATGGCTGACAGCCTGTGTGAAATAGGTTTAATGGTTCTGCTTCAGTTATAAAAGACAAATGTTCGCCTCATGCCACCACTCAAGCACACAGCACAAATTAGTATTATCTTCGTAAATAGCACCATTACTTTTCATTATTAAATTTACTTTTTTTGTCTTTTCTAAAAGTGAGAAAGATGAGATGAAACCCAAACTTTTTTTTTTTTTTTTTTACTGCATCTTTTACTAGAAGGACAATTTACCCGTATGAAACCTTACTGCATCTGGTCTAATAATGCTTATGCCAAAAATGTGATGAGACTTATGTAACAGCCAGCATGTTAAGTCTTCAAAAAACAGTCATAAGGAAACAAAGTCTTAGTTGAAAGCAGGCTGCTAATAACAGTGCTCTTTCAAATAAATGTTTGCTATCAAACTAAATGTTATAATAATGACTTTTCTATGCACATGGTTTATAAATGCGATAGGTTTACTCATTTAATGGTAGTTCTATACATTCAGTAGTGATGAATTCATATTTTACCTTGTACCATTCTGTAAGAGATGTGGTCACTGTACACTGGTTTGAAAGAGTTAAGACTAAAAAGTGAAGGAAGAAGAGCAGTTTAGGTTATGTTCAGCCTACACAGAGCAATATGAAATAAAATCCTAATATGCTCCTCTATATTTTACCTTCACTCTTCTGCCTGGAACAATTTAACCAGATGCTCTACTGATTACCTTTACCACCGTATAATGAATTTTACTCTGCTATACATTGTGGACATTCAAGACTTAGTAAATCTTCAGAGAAAAGTCTGGGTCAATGTCTGTGCAGTGCAGATTTAAGGTCCTTTACCTGGAGTTCTGATTAGCTTTCCTCAGATGCTCATTCACTTCTGTGAGGTTTGGACTTTAATGCCATAACTGTAAAGCACAGCTTAGCTTGCTTGTGCAGAGCCAGCTGTCTCCTGAGGTTTCTCCTGCAACGGCTGGAAACCAATTTGCCTCCGTCACTCCAGCTCCTCAGCTCAAACTGGCAAACTGACTGGTTCACATCACAGGGTGCCTTTTTATTTCTTTTCTCCTTTTTCTTTTTCTTTTTTTTTAATATAGCTTGTTCGTGAGAATAAAATATTAAGTGCCCTAGGCCCACTTTTTGTGTGTGAATGGGTAGGGTATTTTTTTCTTTATGTGCTCCCATAATGTACAGGAAACAAAGAATTCTGACTTTGACCAGCAAAGACATGCAAATTCAGGGAACTTCAAACCCTTCCCCTACAATGCACCTCAGGAAGGAGCAAGCCAAAGTCATTTAGGAAAAATCACACATGGGAAGAGGCCTTGAATTTTTTAAGAGCTTTCTCCAGTTATCTTTTACCAGTCATGCTCACCTTATTCCCTAATCACTGATTAGCACGCACCAATGTGCAAAAGCCAATCTTGGAGACAGTGCACACAGGGGAAAACCTTTGGACTAAATTTGCCATCTTTGTATAAAAATATCCACCAATCCACCTATGCTAAAATTACATATTTAAATATTTTGCCCGTTTATTTTTTCCCCACTTCATTTTTCTTCTAGAGGAAGTACCAGCAATGAAAGGTTAAAATTTCAACATGTCTCTACCCACCTTATTTCCTTGTGCAAACTCTGGCCTGACGTTGGCTCATTTTGGCAATGTGTGGGGTCGGAATCTGAACTGGCACAGACAATCTGGGGAGGAAAAGATTAGTACAGATATGGCAAAAGAGTGAATATGATAATTCAAAATGACAAAAATGGGCATGAAGTTGCACTGCTCCAACTTTGAAACATTTGACACAAATGTTAAAAGGAGATATTTCCATGGTATCTGCATTTAGGAGAGTTATCTCCATGAATATTTCCATCCTTATTTAGTATATTTTTCATAGCAGAATGACATTATTCCCCTTGGGCCCTCAGTTTTTAATGCAGCATTGAAGCAGAGGTAAAAGACTAAGAATCCCCTTAACAGAAGTAACTTTCCATAGAGATGGCAAGGAGCAAATCATCACCAACAAGCTCGTAGGTAAAACAGGGTATGTTTCTGACACTTTTTTTTTTTTAAAGTTTATTAATACAATGCATTTTTAAAATAATTTCTCTACTGAGCCTGTCAAATAGTCTTAGAAAAGTAAAATCTTAATCCAAAAAAAATCAGTTCATAGGAGCTGAGAACTAGAATAGATATCTTTGGTCACTAACCCTTATCCCCTGTGATAATCATAATCAATTATTGTCATGTAGTTCCATTTCAGAAATTGACCAGGTTCCCTATTAAAAGAAATAAGATATGGTTTATAACTTTGGACAGAAGACTGTTTCAGAAGCACAAGTCTTTAATGGTAAGAATCTGCTTCTAATATTCAGCCTAGATTTATTAAGCAATACACATATAAATGTGTGTGTGTGTATATTCATATTTACAACAACATTGTCCTTTAGGTGTAATACCTATTTTTTGTTGCTTGGTGTTTACTCCCCATGATGTTTTTTACAGAGAGCAATTAGCTCCCCTTTCTGCCTGTGTTTACTGGACTGTACAGGTCACATTTTCATGTGGCCCCTTAGCCAGATGGGTTCTTTTTTCCTTCCATACCTTGTATCCTTGCTGTGCCCCTCTCTCACGAGCCAGGTCCTGGACACCCAGAGCTGCTCACTGAATGTGGAAGAGGGTCCTTATAGAGCTGCTGACACTGCTGTGCCTCCGTGGGAACTATCATCCATGTAGGGATTATGGCTACCATCTCCATCTCTTTGCCAACTTAGAGCCACAGCACGAGCAACAAGAACTTCTTAGTCCTTCCAATGACATTTCTAGCTGAAAAGCAAATGTTTGTGCAATGTCCATCTCCAAGTACACAATTCTGCACTTTGGGTGTGGAAGAATTTACTTCTTCTAGCTCTTTCTTCCTTTATGATGCCTCACAGATTTTTGTGACCAGCAATTTTAATTTTTTTAGTGCAGTCCTACTTTTTGCACCGCAGTATCAAAATGAAGCTCACAAATAAAGGCTAGGTCCTGATAACCTTGTAAGCCCACATCCTGGCAACAGGTAACCTCATTCCAGGATTGAATCTACCTTTTCAACACAATCAGTTGACATCTCCCTTTAGTTAGTTTCTTATCCATGTTATACTTTTTGAACTAATTCCCATCTTCTTCAGCTTAACTAATAATTTCCCATGTGGCACCTTATTACCTACTTTTCACAAGTCCATAGAGATGAGACCTACTGCATTTCTTTAGTCAAGAAAATCTCTTATCTCAGAGAAGAAAGCTATCCATTTACACTGCCACAATCAGCCTTTGGCAAACTCACCTTGCAGCCAGCCTGTCCCGTCTTTCATTTACCTCAGCGCCTCTCTCTTCGAGGATTGCATACTGCTGAGATTATATTAAAATAGGGCATGTAGTTACTGCAAGCACTTTCTCCCCTTCCTTAAAGTGGGTGTTACGAGCACTATATTTTCCTTTCTTCCATTATAAGGCATATGAGGGTGTAAACTAATACTTTCTTTGACAGATGGTGTGGGCAAGGAGCACACTGATGACTACCCCCTCTCAGCTGATGGACAGTAACATCTTAGCAGGAACTAGTTTACCTATTGCAATTTTCTTAAAGTAGCCCTGGGAGGTCCCTTAAAGCATAAGACCTGTGTAAATACCCACTGGACGGATGAGCTGAGAGCAAACCAGGGAATACCTTCTGGAAAACCTAGAAAAGAGAGCCTCATCTGAAGTTTGTGGGCTAGTAATAAAGCCAAGCCCTCAGAAGGGGTAAGTTTGACCTTATAGTGTCACCATGAATATATTTGAGGCAGTGTGGAAACACCACCTGCTCACACAAAGAAACTCAAAGCCAGTCTGTCCTAAATCATGCCACTGTGTTCAGTTATTGCATATATATCCCCCAGCACAGCATGATCTTATGTATTATATATATTGCAATTAGACAAAATGGTGTGACTTAGGAATGAAGTGGCAGCTTTAATTGCTGTTTTCATTTGTTAGGAAAGCTGTAACTTGAACACCGAGGGTAACTTTAATTCTAGCAAACCAATTCAGCTGGAAAGGAGAGAAAGTAGAAGGGAACAAGGTGCCTCCTCATTAATGCCCATTGGAGACTTTCAGGCCTCCCTGTAGAAGGGTCACTGGTTGGAAAGGACCTTGATGGGGAGAGCCCAGGGTGCTGGCAGGACCCCCATCCCCATGCTCCTCCTTGTACTGACCAGCTCAATGGAGAGCTTACTGCAAGCAAAAAAACCCAAACCAAACACCAGGCTCGGAAGACTCCTGACCCAGCACCTTGACTGGAAGGGCACCAAATTTTGATGCCTATGCCAGAAACCCAAAGTCTTTTGTGACAGTTGCTTCTCTTCAGGTAAAAAAAAAAAAAAAAAAAAAGGTGCAAATTATGGCAATGGCAGCAAGAAGTCAAAGAAAAAAGATGCAAAAGAGCAAAAGAGAGGGCTTTGTTAAGACTAGGAAGGACACACAGTGCCTTCCCTGTGAATCACGAAGGCACTCAAACAGGCATGTGGCTGTTGTGTTACACTTGCCTCTGGAGGTACACAGCTGTGGAATATTTTGTTCCTTAAGGGTCAGCAGATAAGTAACTGCAAAACTTTTTGGGCTTGTCTCAGTCCTTGAACTAACTGAAGTTTGCTTGTCTAAAGATGGAGTAGAGGCCCTGGGACATAGCCCCCTCCTTATCTGGTGACTGGTACAGAAACTTCATTTTCCCACAGAGTGCCTCACAGTGAGCATGCTTCTAAAAGCTCTGCATAAAGTGTAAACAAAGTAGACAAGAATCATGTCTATACTGAGCATTCTCTCTGCAGAAATGATGCCCATGCAGTGATGGAACTCTTCATTTATTCGAGATCATTTAACTTTGTGTCATGTATTTCTTCTTACAGGGCAGCTTTGGTAAACCTGTAGCAGTGTCACAGCACATGCACATTGGACATTAGCTGCAATTGACTGAATGCTGCCATTTAACGAAGAGGTGAATAAGCTTGTGATTAAAAAAAGTTATTTAATGGGATTAGAAAGAACTACAGATACTCTTTGTGATTTTTATGGTTACACACTGTGTCAAGAGTTTGGTAATTTATAAAACTTCTTGATAGAAATATATGAATGTACCAGTCAAAGTAATAATTAATTCCCTCGAGAAAATGCTCATTAAAAAAAAAAAAAAAAGAAAATTCTAAGAAGCTAGATGATCACATTGTAAGCTAGCTGCCAATTAAACCTTCTTGGGGTTGGGAAAGGAAAATAAAGGCAACAATATAGCTTTCTGACTGGGGATTTGATCTTCCAGATAACCTCTGAATTGCAATATTTCACTTACTCAAAGCTCTGCTGAAATACATCCTACCTGATTATGCCATAATACTGTACATTTATCCTCACATGTAAGAAATGATTCCATTACTCATAAATGCAGTTAGTTATGAATGGTAGACAATAGTGAGTGTGTAAGGAAATTAAGAATTTATTTTTTTTTAATGCTATCCTCTATCCCAAGAACACAATTTTTTTTTAAAGACAGGACTATCTACATTGGGGTATTCTCCATGATACTTTGTCTATGTATCATTAAACATTTGTAGGACTGGAAAGGAGAGTGTATTATCTGAAGACCTGTGTTGAGCATGGCAAGACTGTAATAAAAGACTAAACTAAGCAGTTTGATGAGGCATTTCAAAGCATTCATTACTATCCACTATGAATGGCCAAACACCAGCAGCTCTGCCTGCAGAGAGCAGGGGTCTCCATGACACCGCCCAGAAAAGCCTGGGTCCCCAATGATGTGTGGGTCACCTCCGGCATCTGTACCCACCACTGCAATTTGTATTGCTGCAAAATAAAGGGAAAATTCCATGAAATGAGGGGGCTTTTGCTAAAAATGATGTGTTGGGACAACTTCTATAAAGTCCACATGGTTAATATTTTCTGTGTATTTGTAAAAAATATGATTAAATAATATTTTTTTAAAGAAATTGAAATTTTTACAAATGCTTCACAGACATGGGCTAATATAACTTAAAAGCTTTCCTGCAATAGAATGCAATTTTGCAACCTTCACTCACATTGAATAATACCTCGTCACACGTGTTCCCCTGATGTCTAATGGCTGTGACTCACGAGTCCTGGTGAATCACATTGGGGTAAGGAGAAAGGTTACCCTCAGGTGCCCTGCCCCTCTCCCCACCTGGGGGAAACCTCAGAAGTGGCAAAATGCCTGTGTTCACCCTCCCTCAGGTGTGGCGGTTCATCATCCAATTTACTTATTTAAAGTGTTGTTGATTGAAAATTACCTTAATCTGCTGGGATGTGACTTGTGATTTAGTGGAGAGGGGTAAGGGGCTCGCGAGGCAGCAGAGCAGAGCCCTGCCACCATTTAGTCCTGTACAAATTGAAGTCAAGGCAGGCAGAATGATACCTCACTGGCCTGGGCACAGTGAAAACCAGGGGCCCTTGGCTATAAAATACATGTGTATGAAAATGCACTAAAGCAAACACTGCAAATATCCTGCCAGCACTGTGGACACCTTCATATCACAGCAGAAACCCACAGGTTAAGTCGGCCAAGTGCAGAGAAAAGCCAATTTTTCACCCATTTGTTTTTTAACTGTGCTACCTATCTTTGGAATGATCTGGATATTGCTGGAGATAAAACTTAACTTAGCTTGTGGAGATGATTTCAAGGCCACAACAGCAGCTTTCCCAGAGGCTCTGAAGTCTGTGGAATCCCCTAGGGTGCAGTGGTCCATGCCCTGTCCTACTACCTCGTGCACATGCGATGCACAGGGATGTTCCAATGCATGCTGACTTTGGGTGTGCAGTGGTTGGATAGAAGATTCTAATTACTAGTGTCAGGAACTGAGGTTTTACTTATGTATGGGATGACTTTGCCATTGTTTTGGTAGCCACATAGGAATTGACAACATTTTGTTCCTCATATTTATTTATCTTTTATATGGAATTATTCTTCCCCTTCAAAAGTAGAGCACAATTTATGACAATGAGAGCTGAGTATGTTACACAGTAATAAAGGTAAGCACTAACAGAATAAAGCTGTCTAAGGGGTGCTATAAATGTATCTCATTAATTTGTATGCAAAATATATTTTGGACTCTGCTCAGAGCTTTGCAGGTGAAGGCTGTGTGGGAGCCAGAAATTATGCTTCCTGGGTCCCTGAAGCAGCCTTGGCCTGATCCTGGACTCAGTCTGAGACATCACTGTAACCACTGGAGAGCCCAGTGGCTCTCCAGATTGCAGCTGGTGCACAAGAAGCATTGCTGACTGGAAGAAGAAGAGAGAACTACAAGTTCCAGCCATATTGTTACAACTCAGCAGCATAAATAGACTCTCCCTTACCAGGTGATCTCCTTGGCCTCTTGCTCACTTGCCCATGGCTCAACGCTGTTGAGCTGTTCCAGGCACCCCTGTAAGGTGCAGCACACCTGGGTGTTGGGGTTCAACACCATTGAGGGGAAGGAGACTTTTGTTACTTACTAATAGGATTAAGGTCATTGATGCAAGACTACATTTAATATCTGGCACTAGTTAGGTGTGCACCAGTATTTAAAATATCATTTTATATTGAACTCCCTTAAGTTGACCAAAATAATTGTCACTTCCATTTCTCCTCTGTGGATCTTTGGGTTGACTCAGAGTCCAAAGTGTTAATGATTGCTTCAGGATATCTCAGTTACGTCTCTTAGCTGTATACCCACAACATCAACACTTACACTGTGCTTGAAATTGTATGTGTGGGCACTGTGTAGAGGTGAAGCTGGCATAGATAGGATCCTTCTGCTACTGTTGTCTTTCCATCCTCCCCCACCCCCAAAAAAAGTAAAGATTTCTTTTCCCCAAGCTGAAAAAAAAAAGGTAAAAAGTTGATCCTTGTTTATCTTCTGGAACAGTTAATTTTGCTGTGAATAGAAACTACACTTCACACACACACACACACACACCCTCCCCCACATGCACAGTTTGGTCTCAGTCCCACAGAGGAGCTACAGCTAAGCAGCTAGGCAGAGTCACTTGAAAGCCAGCTGAAAGTACCCATTGAATTTGTTGAGGATTCCCCAGAGGACACCTTAGCTGTTCTGCTCTTACAGCTCAAGGAGAATTGGTCGTTCCCTGGCTACGGTGTCATTCTCCATTCTCCCCAGACGAGGATGCCTAAGGGTGACTTATGGTTGTTGCTTCCTAACTGGAGCAAGATCATTTTTTTCACCTTCAGCTCATGTATCAGCTGACTCACAGGCTCAGGCATGATACTGTGGCCCAGGTTGTCTGCCATGTGCACACGCACACAAATACACACACACCCCCCCAAAAAAAAAACAAAAACAAACAAACCAAAAAAACCCCAAAGCTGGCAGATTGCAGGAACCTCTGTGTTCCCAGCGAGGGGTGAGGGCACAGTGAATTTCAGTATGTACAGCATACTGAAATACAGCATTTACCATGCTAGAGGAAGCTATGTCCCTCATTTGCTGACATCTCTAAATCAAATTCACTAGCACTAAAAAAGTTAGCTCAAACCCAAGAGAAGCACAGGTTGAAATGATGAATGGTCTGTAGCATGTCAAGGAACTCAAGTATGTCCCTAACCTGGAAATGATAAGTCACAGTCAAACATGTGTCTTGTGACGTGAAAAGCTTTTCACCCTGAGGAGATGCATGACTCGTGCCAGAAAATGTCATAGTCCAGTTTTCACTGTACATGTTATTTTCATTTAGTTCTTTTCTCCTCTAATGCAGACATCTGGGAAAAAAAAAATCAAGAAAAACATTAAAATGCATGTAGTGCTTTTGTGAAAATATGTTATTCTTATTTGAATTATATACAGATTATGTAATGAATATTTGAGAATTAAGTCCCTAGATCTTAAATATTGATAATAAAAAAACCCATCATCCAGATTTGCCATTGAGACACTGAGCTATGAAGCAAACTGACCCAAAAGAAAAGATGGAGTTCCAGCAATTTTTCCCGCTGAGTGCAGGACTTTGCATTTCCTCTCCAGTGGAGGTGCATCTTAATCTAAAATCACACAGAAGCACAACACCTCCTGCCATTTTTCTGGAAGAGGTTCAGATATTTTTGTTGTTCATACAGAATGAGTCAGACCCACATACTGTTTTTACTGACAAACTCAGAGATAAGCAAGTAGGCTGATATTAATTTGTGATTTATAGTCACTTTAGGACCTTAGGGAGTATTATGGTAAATACAGCTGTTTTCATATTGTAAATTCACTCTAATAGTTAGAATTATTTCATTTCAAAAGAAAAGATACAGCTGAAGGGTTAAAAATAATAAGCAATGGATGAGCAGCAGCCTGATGAATCCAAGCAAAAGGAGAGGAAAAGTGCAGAAATGGCATTCTTCTGTAGGTGTTTCTTTTGGGGAATTATCTCTAGTCATCGCCTAGTCATGAGACAAGTTTTTACCATAATTACAAACCCAGGCCACTGTGGCTGGGCATAGTCCAGGGAGAAGGGCACTGGAAACAATGGTTAAAAGTTATAGGGGGAAAAAAAAGAAAGTGCTGAAAGACAAAATGAAGGTTTGTTCATGAAAGATATTGGGGAAGCAGCTCTTTCAGGATCAGGAAAAACAGCTCTGGAAACATAAATTATGTGCCAGTTCCCATGTTATCAAAATCACAGTGCCTAAAATGTAGTTTTATTACAGGAAAATCTGACTAAATACACAGACACCGACAAAATTCCCCAGTGCAGAATCCCTGATGCCTGGTTTCTGGCAGCAAACCTGCGTGGAGCCCTGACTGGGAACCCAGCTGCTTTTCCTCCTCTGTCAGATGGGGCAAAAGCCACCTCCTGCAGCGTCCCCAAAGTGCTCCCGCAAAGGCAGCACCTTCCAGGTTACCCACGCCTCTCTCTTCATACAAGAAGAGAAACGTCGGGCTGTGTGTCTGTCCGTGCTGCCGTGGTCAGGTCACCAAGCCATAAGCAGAAGGAATAACCTGGCGGCATCCCCCGGGGCACCCGAGCCCGGGCCGTGCCTGCGGCCTCCCCGCGCAGCCCCGGAGGAGCCCAGCAGGCCGGAGGGCATTGCTGCGCTGTCCCCGCCGGCTGTGAGGGACCGAGCTGGGCTGCTGTGCCGCCTGTCGCTGCTCACAGGCACCACGGAGCTGTAGCAAGGCGACAGGGCACCCCTGCTGCTGCTGCTGCTCCCTCGCTCCACTGCTGCTCGTCACTGGCTTCACACACCCAGTGCCTCACCTTCTCCTCTGGTGTTACCTGCCAGGCTTCATTTCCATAGCCTTGTACCTCCTGCCTTCACTCTGCTCCACCTCCCTTTATCCACCGAGGAGCCAGGACCCTGCTCAGCAGAGATCCTGGTGAATTTGTAGCTCTCCTGCTCTAGTGCTTACCCAGAGCAGCTTGGAGCAGTAGCTGCTGCTCCAGGCGCCACCTCAGCCACCCATTCCGCTGGCTGATTTATTTCCCACTTACCCCTGGTGTCACCCTGCCAAGCTCACTTTGTTCCTAGAAACATCTGGAGGATATAGGAAGCCATCCATGGGAACATTAGCAACCTGGCAGCTTAGTGTAAAAGGAATGATGGTCTCACTCCTTAAATCTTTGAACAATGAAGGGGAGACAGAAGCAAAAAACAAACCAAAACCAATGCCAGAGATACGGTTGTGTCCCGTTCCTAGTGGCTAAGGGAAAATTTGCCTAATTATTTACAAGGGCATGTTGTGAAAGAAAAAGAGGTAATGACTTTACTCTAAAAAAAGTAGGTTTAGATGAGAGATGAGGAAGAAGTTCTTTACTGTGAGGGTGGTGAGGCACTGGAACAGGTTGACCACAAAAGTTATGGATACCTCATCCCTGGACTGTTCAAGGCCAGGTTGGATGAGGTGTTCAGCATGAGGAAGAAATTCTTTACTGTGAGTGTGGTGAGGCACTGGAATAGGTTGACCACAAAAGTTATGGATACCTCATCCCTGGACTGTTCAAGGCCAGGTTGGATGAGGTGTTCAGCAAGAGAGTCTAGTGGAAAGTATCCCTGCCTATTGCAGTGGGGTTGGAACCAGGGGATTTTTAAGGTTTTTTCCAACCCAACCCATTTTATGGTTAGGTGCCAGGGCACCCTTTTATGGCTGGTTTAGGGTGTTTGCCATTTTCAACAAGCCTACCCTTCTGCTCCAACCCTCAAAGCAGCATCGGAAACAGAATGGGAGTTTAGCTGAGATGAAATAGGGACTAGAAGCATTTATATCAAGCAAAACACTGCTGTACTGGAACAAGTAAATAATATGTGTAGATTGATAGACTGGTGAATTGGCTGGATTAGATGATGCCAAGGTCACGCACCCTGGATGCAAAGGAGTCCTGGATTTTCACCCTGTCAGGATTCTCTGATGATGGACTAGCTTCCTTCATGCCCTTGCTCACACATTTCTGGTGCTGAGTCAGTGAAATGAATGTCACAAAGTGGTCTTTTTTCTGTAGCATGTTATGACAGGATATGTCACAGCAAAGGTCATCAAGCCTGGAGATCATCCATGAAGTCTGTTTCTACAGCCTCTCCCAATAATAGTGGTTCCTGAGCAGATCAGTCCAAGAGATGCTGTGACAATACTTGAGATCAATTTCTCAGAACAGACTTGCCCCATCAGTAGCAGTGAGACAGAAAACACTTCTACACCTGTTTGTGTTCCCTTCTGCTTACTGTGAGGCTACCTGGACCTTCATCCCAGTGATGAGACTCTGACCAGCTTCACAGACTCCAGGACAAAACATGAAGCTCATGCTGCCTGCTGTGATACAGGAGGTTACAGGTGTTACAGGAGTGAAGTGCATGAAATGCAGATGGGTCTGACAGATCATCAGTGTTATTTATTCACAAGGGTAGGGGACTAAATGTACTGCTTGGAGCAGACCATGCCATTTTAGTTGCACTAAATGTCATGTAAAAGTGGCATAGTGGTAACTGTGTTTCTGGGCTGTCTGTGGAAGAACCGATCAAAAGGTTTCATGGATTTGCAGTTCAGCCTATAATGTCAACATCCCAATCATATGCTGAAGGTGTGAGTGCTGCTTGTGTGACACTGGTCACATGGAGCTCTATGTGTGCCACCTAACACTGGTTTTGCAGAGCACAGCCAGAAAGGAGAGTGCCACAGTATTAAAGACCCTCTGATCCTTGATTCTGACTGCACAGCTACTCCACTGCTTCACGTGAGCTGCAACACTTGCTGCTGGTTGCTATTTATTTTTCCTGGCTCCATCCTTGTCAAGGTGGAAGAACAAAAGAGCCCTAGCTTGGTTTGCTGTTTTCCTTCCTTATGGTTATTTCTTTGCAAAGGCAGAAGTAACGGTTTGGAGAGGTGAAGCTGGGTCTCTTTCCCTTTCCTTTTTCTTCTTTCATGTCTTGCTTCTCAAGCATCTGGCATAAAAGGTGACACTAGCATCAAGTACCATCATATTCCTCTGAACAGTCACGGAGGAATGCAGCTGCTGGTCTGGTGGCTCTCCTACCCACCAGCATTAGCCAAAAGCTGGGAGTTTGCCCTCCCTTTCACAAAAGGGCTTGCATAGCATTAAGAGACATTCCTTCCTAAATGTTTCTCTTTTCTTTTTTAAGTTTCTTTCCCTCTACACAGTAGAACCATTAATTCCAGGCATTCGAAATAGTCATTAATCCTTTGAAGAAAATTTCAAAGTTTATAAAATCTCGCATTTAAGAAACTCACTCAGAGATGAGCTACAGATTCAGCGCCTAAAACGAGAAATCTTGGATTATCCCTTCCCTTAGATTATCTTGAGAGGCATTTGGCTTGAAAGCTAATGAAACAAATGGGGAACTTTTCTGAAAATATGTTTTCGAACCGGAGCTTGCACGTTAAAAGATAGATTATTTTCCATTGGTTTGTTTAAAGTTTGGTATACCTGAAATTAGGATGAGCTACCTTTGGATTTGGTTTTGACTGGTTCTTAATGCTGAGGTAACTTTAGGAAAAAATAGTGTACCGTATAGGTATATTTGCCCTCCAGCTACAAGGCCAGGAAACAGGCATTTTAATTCTCTTTCCTAAGCATGCCAGTATTAACAACATTATGCAAGATGCAAGAAGGATAAGGACTGCCAGATATTGTGATTGATTGCGATTGCTGAGGTATTTTAGAGGGAAATCCTATTTTCAGTTGTAATTTCTAATCTATATCACTCCAAATAAACACCGGGCTGAAATAATATTGAATCAATTTTGGAAAGTTTCTGATGTCATTGTAAACCTATAGCTGCTATCCAGGCTAGAAAATATACATAGATTTGCATATTTGCATATATTTATGCATATTTTCTGATTGTCCCTTGACTTTTTTGAAGTTCTGCTATCGCTTGGTTCTGAGCTGCGTTAGGAATTTCACAGAGGAAGGTGTCTGTGTTAGGAATGTGCTTTTTCCTGTTATTATAGGAACTGGGGTTAATGGTTGTGGATGAAGGGAGGGAAGCTGAAACAGTTTCTGAGTCAGGGCCTGTCCAAGCAAGGAAACTGGAGCTGTGAGTCAGATGGGAGGAGACTGGGGCTGGCTGGACTCAGAAACTGCGTTAGGAGCCATCGGAGAAGGAAGGTGAGCTCACAGGGCATGTTAGGCTTTGTGGTACATGTCCATCTTCAGGGCTGGGGAGGGTTTGGGGTGATGGTGACATGGGCCCAAACACTCCAGAGCTGCTGTATGGCAGAGTTACCTTCTTCTACCATACACCTTGGGATGGTCTTCTACCATACCATCACAATATCTCCTGTTTTCTTCATCAAGCCCTTGCCTCAGTCACTGAACAGAGTGGATGCTATTCATCTGCTTCATTCTCATTATTCACTGTAATGGCCCTACACCCTATTTACTGCTCACTATTCAAACCCTGTTCCAAAGATAGAATAATTAATTTCCTCATGGGCTGTTCCTCATGGGCACTCATCATTACAGTACTTCATAAATAGTAATTCATTCATTTTCACAACACTCATGCAGGAGCTAGGTTGGTGTTATTCCCATTTTTCAAAAGGGGAACTGAGGCAACAAGACTTTAAATAAGGCCAGCATTCACACTAATTCTAGAGGGCCAAGCTAAGTCACCATAGCCTGGGTTGTCAGAGAGCTCAGCATTGTGCAGCCACGTGTATCGTCAGTGCACAGCTCAGATGGAGTCACAAGTGGCACTTGGGAAGGGAGACTGCTGGAGTGCCAAGTCAAATGCTCTCCAAGCACAGAAAGTAGCCATAAATTAACAGCCAGGTCTTGGTGTTTCCACAGAATTGTGGGTGAGGAAAGAGCAAGGACAGACCCCTCTGTGTAGGACAACATTCAAATACATTATCCAGGAAGCCCTCCCTCCTCCTCCTCCTGCATGTTAATTCCTAATTCTCCAGCCTTGCAATTTCTCATACCTTCATCTTTCTCTGCTGCTTTTCTTAACTGATTGTCACATAAGTCCATCCATGTCATACTGCAGAAAAACAAAAAAGGGGAGGACAAGTTAGGGCTGTATATATAATTTGAATTTTTCCTACACTTTGAAAGATTTATTGTGTGATACTTAGCTTTTAAAGGTTTCTCATGTACTATCCTATAGCTTTCTCTAAAAAGGCAATTTGGAAACCCCTCAGAAGTGCCATCATGGTGGCTTAGCTGCACGGCTGAAATCTCCAGACTTACAGGGCTGACCTTAGCTACTCAAGGTAATGGAACGTGGCAGGTGCTATCCTGCCTGCACAGCAGTGCTTGAGAGGAATGAGCCATTCACTTTGTGGGTGATTTCTTGGGTGCATAAGGGATAACCCCAGATTCTTTGGGTCCATCCCAGCTCCTGGATACAAGCAGCCAGTGGCATATTCTGTTCACTTTCCAACCCTCCAGCCTCCTCCCTTCACCACCAGGCTTTTCCCACTGGATTCCTCACTTGCAGCTCACTTTTTAGCCTCCTCAGATCCAGTCGCAGTTTCTCATCCACTTGCTCCTCATCATGCTTTCAATCTTTGACCATCCCACCAGGCAGTAAGTCACCAAACTTCTCCCCTTTCTTGAGCTCCCTTTCCTTCCGCACATGTGCTTCTTGCCAAGCCAGGATGACAGTCTTCCTTTCACACTCCCAAATCCTTGACATCTAACCCCAGGTTTCTGCCTCCACTTCCTTGCAGCCCTGAATCCCTTGCCTAAACACATGCAACCACAGAATCTAGGATCAGCGGTAAGAGGGCATGTTTTGCTCAGAGCCTGCAGCTTGGGAGCTGGAGTGTGCTTGGTACAGACAGAGACTTTGGAGGACATTCCTGCCAAATTCCTGAGAATGTCTACTGAACTTGAGCAAAGGCTAAGCATTTAGCCAAAGTCAGTCTGTTTTCACATTCTTGACACCAGGCAGGTCCTCTTCTATGCCAAATATAATGTCCATGCTCCAAGGGATGGGTATATTAGAGTTAATAGATTGAATATTTGCAAGGACTTTCTTTTGATGTGGGCAAAATAACATAATTTCTATAATCTTGTTCTTGGAAATTGCTGAGCTGTTTTTCACTAAAATTTTAGAACAACAAATAAATCAAAGTGAGGCATTCATCCAGCAAGGGGAATTTTAGTTGAACACTGGAAAGTCTGGCACAGTTTTTTGCAGCTGAAAAAAGGGTTTTATAATGGGAAGTGTCAAGCATTAAGTATAGGTGGCACTTCCAACTCCACCTATAACATAGATTGGATTAGATGCCTGGTTCCAGTCCTAGGGTGTTCTGGATTAAGCCAACAGTGGACTAGGAAGAAGTTCTGATTTTCCTCAAGCTAATATACTTGCATGGCATTTTTTTGTCCTTAAAAGAAAGAAGGAAAAAAAGTGTCATGTCATTTATCTAGAAGATTTATTTATTTACTTGTATTGGCAAGGAATGCATAATTTGCTGACAATATGGAATGAATGATTATGGCAACCAATTTTATGAGAGTCTTATAAAAAGAGAGGCTTAAAAATAAAATGTTAACAATTATAGTTTAAAAATGAGTCAGCTACAGAGAAAATAAGACAAAGGCAAAAAGAAAAAAGAAAAACCTTTCAGAGCAGAATGTTTTATTTCCATTTATTTCCAATGCTTTGCAGATGTGTGTGGGGCAAGTAGGAGGCTAATATATCTCACTTTAGCAGTACTAATTGTTTGCATTATCACAATAATCAAATGCAACCATATTAATCTCTGTGGTTATTAACTTGATTTTTACACATTAAGATTTAGATTTAATCCCCTGGGACCATCTATTAATGCTTTTAAAGTTGAAGGGTTTCAACAGTTTTAAGTTTTTTTCCCCTCTTTTAGCTGCAGGCAGTAAAATTTGAACGTGTGTGGAGTTTTGTATTTTGCATTCCTGTGGGATTTTCAGAGACACTGCTGTCAAGGACCATGAATCATGTTAATACATAGCAACCTCTACAGCTATTAAAATGTCTGCAATAATGTGATTATTTTAAAACGGAAAAACTAATATCATATGTATTACTTAAAGATCAATCCTTTTTTTTTAAGTCAATGGGAAGGGCTCCTTCTGGGAGGGGGGGATGGAAATGTTAGTGGGAGTCACTAAAATGTGAAATGTCTAACCCACTGAGAGAAGAAACTTCAGTTCCTTTTACAAAGCACATCCGTACTGAGCTTATAGGCAATGAAGTGTAAAAATGGCCAAAAAAATCAAGATCAATAAGCATGAAAAGCCATTTTATTTTTGTTTAGCCAAACCGTAGTTACACCGACCTGGAACAGCATCTGGTTTCATGCTCTCATGATCACTGAGTGATGACACCCAAGCAGAAAACTGGGCATGGAGGT
Source organism: Passer montanus (assembly GCF_014805655.1). Classification (NCBI taxonomy): domain Eukaryota; kingdom Metazoa; phylum Chordata; class Aves; order Passeriformes; family Passeridae; genus Passer; species Passer montanus. The sequence goes on from NW_024372148.1 coordinate 2,476,184, forward strand.
GTTTTTATGAGATGTCAACATGGAATGTAGTGCTAAGATTTAATAATGACACAAACTGGTTAAAAACACAGTTTTCAGGGTGGATGTATCAGATACATCATTTACAACTTACATAAACAAGAAAATACAGTGACCCCATGAAATCAAGAAAGTGTCTTGAAGTGTATTACAGCTCTAGTCTTTAAATATTAACTCCACAGACAGAAACTGCAAGATGATCGTTTCAATGAGAAAGAAGATAGTTCCTCAGATGATGTAATTTTATTGGATTAATTGTGTATATCTATATTATCTTTCCTCAGTAAATCCTCTTGGTTATCTGATTTGTTGTCCAGACACCCCTTGATTTCACATCTCCAAGAGGGTTCAAAATCATGAAAACTTCTACAGCCTCTCTGTCTTTTCTGTTCTGCCTTCCTGAATGTGCCATGGCCTTCTCCTGCTCCCATACCTCAGGTTGTTCAGGAGTTCAGACATTTGTACTTGAATGAAGCAGCACAGAGGGGAAAAATGGTCCATGTCCTGAACAGCAACTGAAAGACACCATAGGGAGAATGTAAACATATCAATAGGTGGGAATTTAGCTAGTGATAAGTGTTTGAATGGCACAGGGTGTTAAGCAGATCTAAAATGTGGAGCTCTGGTCTTTCTATTATACAAATGGCCAAACAACGTGTGATATTTTGCTGGGTGCTTAGAAGGACACTGTCATGAAAGAAAGGGCTTGAGTGCCCTTGTTCAAGGTCAGATTGGTTCCTCAGACAAGCATTTTTAGCAAGCTAGTTATTGGCACCACACAAAATAATTTTAGATCATGGAAGATATGAGCTCCATTAGCATTGTTTTAAATTGCACTTTCTGTTTTGTAAAATCAAAAAGGAAATTTCATGGGGAAAAGAAGTCTCGCATTCATGCAACATTAATGTTTGGGGAATAATGTGGTGTTTTGCTATGTTAAAAGAATTATTACAAACCCTTCATTGAGAAGCTCTAGAGATCTCGTACGTTGGAAAAGAGACTTGATAATTGGATGTGCAGGAGGGGGAGGGAGATGTATGAGGAGGGTGTCACTTTTGGTGACAGCAATGAGCTTTTTTTGTTCTTGTGAAAAAAGACCCCAATCTGGCCAAATTAGAAGCCTTTGAAATATCTGAGAAGCAGGTAGCTGCAGGTTAGAGTGGAACAAGTAACTGGAGCTCAGGGTAGAATGATTCACTCATGGCCTCTCTGCTTCCCTGAGCTGAAGGGACAATACCAGGAGCTGATGCACATGCAGGCAAGAATACTTGGAGGAGGCAAATTAAATCTGTATTTGCCAATTCCAATGAGCCCATCTTTTTACTTTTATGGGGGTTTTTTATGTTACCTGAGCACCCTGGAAATCTTGAATGCTACCACTAAATATGGGCCAGCTCACATCTTCCAGGTCTCCACATTGAGGTAATCTCCTTTCCCAGAGCCAAAAAAGTTGTGGTGATGTTCATAGACCCCCACCCCCAGCTTCTCCAGCCCCCTGCCCCCAGGAACAATGGGGCTGAGCTGCCAAGGCACCAGGGTGAGAGGTCATGGCATCCCACCGAGCTGCCAGATTTGGGGGCAGATCCCACGGCCTCTACCGCACTGAGCCAAAAGCAGGTCTTCTCTTGCCCCTTGCAATCCTAGCAGGGAATCTCAGCAAGAAGAGCCTCAGAGGGATTTCTTCTTCAAAAACTCACCTTTCACAGCCTTCTTTCTTTCTTTTTCTTTTCTTCTTCTTTTCCACACAGAAAAGGACAGGACCGTATGGAAAATTAACTGCACTGGTTTACGGGTCATGTGTGTGAGAGCCTGTGAGCGTTTGTACACGGGGTCATTGTTGGATTTTACAGCAGTTGCTTTTATCCTTGGAACTGAATTTGCCACGTAGCTTGAGATACCTGCTTATTTTGTAAAGCTAGATCTCTGGGCAGAAGAACTGAGAGAGTCTCTCAGCTACACTGAAATATCTTGGACTTGAAGAGCTGAACTGAGCGACAGACAGAAAAAAAAAAGAAACAGAAAACATAAACATGTAAATGTGACATCTGTGATTCCACTTTATAGAGCTTTTTACATGTGTGAAAATAGCTTATTGTCTTGTGAAAGTGAGAACTTTGGGGTTGAAACTGATGACAGAAATTAAGGGGACTTAAAAGGAAAAGCCCAGCTACAGAAATGAATTTAAAAGACAAAAAAAACCCAACAAATCCCCCAAAAGGCTATGCCAACATTTTCCTGGATGATAACAGAGATGTGTGATAAAGAATAGGTGTTGACAGAAAAGAAACACAACCCTTTTATTAAAGAGGTGGGCAGGCAAACATATGAACTGCTGAAATTTCAACATTTCAGTGTCCTATGGGTAGAGAACACTGGAACAGAGGAAAGACAAGTAGAAAAGATCTTAGGAAATCCTCACCTCCTAAAATTTTCAATCATTTTAGATGCCATTGAGAAAATAAGCAATTATATATATATACTTATATAAACATATGTGAATTACAAAGAAAAAAGAGGACAGGGAGGGGGAGAGGAGGCAAAGACACATTAATGCTTTGACTTCCATTTCAGATATCCCCTGCACCGTGTCATAATAAATCTTGCATCTTGCTGCTCAGCTTAGGGCTCTGCTGCAACATTCCTTGGTTGCTTTGTTTCGGAGCGCCGTTTGTATTGAATTTGGGGAGTTGTTTAAGCAGCTGTAACGCTGTGATATTTCCTCAGTATTTCCTAGCAAAGTATGATCCAAACCCATGCTTTTGGGGAGGAGACACTGGGGAAGCACTGCTCTAGGGAGCTGTGACTCCCTGAGCCTGACAGCCTCCTGACAGACACTAATATCGGCAGAGTGAATGTGTGTAGTCTTCTCACAAGGTTTGTGATGTGTTTTTGATTTCCTGCCTCTGAAATGCATTTTGGCTAGCTAACAAGTGAGCCATACGATTCTTTCTCTTGCCAGGCACATATCAGGAAATTCTTACCTCGTTCATATTAGGTAATTGAGCTGCTAACATTCAGGAAGAGATTTTTGCTCGTTGGTTATTCAGTTGTGCGAACATGAGTAAAAATCATGGTTTTCATGAAGAATGTGAACTCTGTGTGATTGTGTTCTATTTGAGGCTTTGTAAAGGGTGCTAATTTCCACAAACGATGCTTTATTTGTCTTTCTCTTAGTTACTTCTTTCAATGCCTTTATTCTCCAGGGGTCATGTCATTGTATTCTGAAATCTTCAAAGATCTTGCTTACATGTGAAAAGTGGCATTTTAGGAAATGCACAATTTCATAAATTTAAGCTAATCAAGACACCTTCTGCTACCAGGGCAGTCAATTGGTTGTGATTGTGTCTGTGTACTTTTCTTTTTTAATTTCATATATGTAAATGGAATGAAAAGAGAAATAATCAAATTAAGAAAAAGTATTGCTCAGTGCTCATCCAGCAGGCCTGAGATTTGAGATATCTTTATAGACGATCCAAATTTTTCAGGTTTTATTGTGTAACATCCCTCTAAGTTGCTGAAGTCTTTTCTCTATATTAAAATTTTCTTCTAATTATGCTTTTCTGTTAGGAAAGAAAATTGGCTGACCAGAGACAAAAGATTTTTAGCTAGTTGCCAGAATATTTTTCAGTAATACAAGTTCTTAGGATTAAGTCCTTGATTCTGGAGTATGATACAGGCTTTGCTTGTCTTGTCTCCAAGTAGACAAGGACTTTGCAGAGCTACAGGCATCCCCCTGTCTTGCCAATTCTTGCTGGATTTGGAGCTTCCATCAAAAAGCAAATATGATTTTGCATTTACATTGATTGAGAGTTCTATTACTGTTGCAAGAGGGGAAGAAAAAGAGGCCACTTTTCAATGAAGATGTGAGCATTTCCACATGATATTGTGGTAGAAATTGACCAGAGGTAGTTTGCTTCTCTTATTTTGGGGCTTGGTTATGACAAAAGACTTGTTGCCGTTGATAGTGGTCAGACTGTTCATCTGCGTATTGTCTGATAAATGCTACAGAACATCCTCCAAATGCTTTCTGGAAGACTTGTATGAGACCCCTATTCTCCTCTTTCATGTACTGTTTACTCCCTGACTTCTCTAGGAGACAGCAGAATTAGCTGACAATGAAATCTTGAAAACACACTCTGATGCAGGTTCTTTGACACAAAAAGTTACTTTGAAACATACAGTTGATCCCAGAAATGTGCTTTAGGGGGTAGAAAGTCACTAAAATGCATCACAACAATGACCATGATTAATTTTAGTCCTAAAGAGAGACAGTTAATGGATAAAACATGTCATCGACCAACTTTCAAAATTGAAAACTCTGTTTCTACATTTCTCTCCATTAAAAAAAAAAAAAAGACATTCAAGCAAGTGATCCTTCTTTTTAACATCCCAAGCCCCTGGAATATTGTCTTTATAGATACACTTCAGAGTTCAGCTAAAAGATCATATTGCTTTAAAATGGGCATAGTAAAACCAAGCATGCCTGGAGGAGAATTTGTAAGCACAATTATGTTTGCCACAGAGTTGCTAGGTCAGTGGGTGGTATACGATGCACCCATCTTTCCAGGAGCAGTAGGATTTCCTGCTGTTTTTTTCAGTAGTGACCTAGAAGGAGGTTAATGATTCCAAAGAATGACTTTTCCCTTAGGGAAAATTTAATCTTCTGACCTTTTTCTCTATCTGTCCATTCCTTTTAAGTCACAGACCCCCTTCATTTAGCTTACATCAAGCTGGTTTATTTTCTTCAAAAACATGGATGAAGTGATTGCTTTTGCTTTCATTTAACCCTTGAACTGGATGCATTTTCAAACCAAATCATTGCCCAGAATACAGAATTGCTTGTAAGCATTTCTTTTAGGTTTCTATATTTGTCTTAAATGTGATTGTCAACCTTCAGGATCACTTTGACAACTGACTAACTTCAAAAATGCATGCCTTTAATGTACTCTTGCAATCATCTCCGAGAGTTGCTTTAAAAAAAGAACATGACAAGAATAAAGCAGGTATTTGGATTTTTTCTTTATTTTTTAAAAATTGTTTTTATTTTTTTATTTTTTTTATTTCTAGCAAAACAGTGTTGGAACTAAAGTAATACAGAAGAAAATTTCATTTAAAATTGGTTCACCAAGAAGGCCATCATGCCATTTGGGGGATTAAATTTGAGCACATAAAAACTATCAGCATTTTATAGTCAAACTGTTGGAGTGTTTTGCTTTGTCTGCACTGTGCAGACACTATTGAATCAAATCTGTTGTCAGAATATGGTAAAATAAAATTGTAATTACTTCATTATTCTCAAAGGTGTTGACTCTGGGGTGCAAGGAGTTCTGGAGGGTAACTGGAAACAGAAACCACCTTGTGCTTGAAGCTGTCAACTTCCTTTTACTCTGCAGCAGACACTGTTTTTGTCTTTATTGCATTACATGCGGTTATTGCCAACACAATAATTCATGAATATTCCTTCATTTTCAGAATTATAATTAATGCTGGATTTTGACATTATGACAAAGTAGGGCAGCTCGGCAGCAGAAACATTCAGCCCTAAGAACAAAGGAATTGCCATATTGGAACAGACCAGTGGTCCATCTAGCCTGGTATCTCTCTGCCTCTCACACTGGCCAATGCCTGAGGCTACTGAGGAAGGCATAACCCCCTCCTAATGCACATAATTGCAACACTATACCACAGAGGGAAATTTCTTTTCGACCCCAGCTGGTGATCAGCTTATGCCCTGAAGTATGAGGATTGATAGCCCTTATAATTTTTATTCTAGCTAGTGTGGCTGCAGATGCTATACTTAATCAAATAAATGTCTAATACTTTGATAAAGCTAAGTAAGGGCTAAATACTCTGATCTCTTGGGAAAAATCCCAAGGAAGAAAAAAGTGCTGAGAAATTCCACAAGGAGAATCACATCAAGTTCCCACTGCTTTCTGTACTCTCTGGGGAGTACAGTTTGCATGCTTGTGGAGAGACTGGCAGGGCTGGAAAGGATGTCAAGCAGCACAGTCTTAGGCTTCATAGGGGAGTCAGGCTCCAAGTTTGGCCACTCTTTCCTCCTGCCTCATTCTGCCCCTTACCCCAGACCAAAAGGGCTGTTCAGACTGAGCCGTGGGAGTTAGGCAGACCTATAGCAGCAGCTCTTTGGATTTCTGCCTGAAAAAGCAATGGTTTTAGAGAGAAAACCATGTTGCAGGGGATGGCTGTTTCTCAGGTCTTCCTCTGCAACCTGAGATGCCCTTTCACCAAACCTGCTTATCACTGGCCATGAGCTCTTTGTGTGGAGGAGCAGCTGAAGAGTCTCAGGGAGCTGGAGGACATGGCAAAGAGTTAGTCCTCCTCTTTTCACTTCCTTTTGTTTTCATTTTCTAATTTTTACTCCCTCATTGCCCCAAAGCTCTTTTCCTCAATCCTATGCAGAAGCAATAAATCCCATAATTTAACTACATATTCTGATGAAATAAATGCATCTCCATATATTCAATTAAATGACTTATTTTAAATCACTTTTAAATTAAATCACTTATTTTCTGTAAAAAGCAAGAAACCAGACAGGAACACCTGAGCTCTTCTGCATCAACTGGAATTTTATGTAGTCCTAAAACTCTTCAAAAGTCTTCTACTTTTTTTCTATTTCTAAATTAAATGTTCTCTTCCTTTAAATCTGCCTTCTTGGTGCTTTCCCCTGTTTCATTAGTCATGTTTACTGCATTTCTCTGTATGTTTTCTTGGTTTGCTGTGCCTTACTTATAACCCACTGACTAAAATACAACAGAATATCTGGAAATGCAGTTTTTACTCATGAAACTGCACAGTAAGATTTTATGTTTAACCATCTTTTTGTTCATACTGAATATCTTCTCTGCTTGTGTACGTTTTCTAAGCTCCTGCAATATTCTGGAGAGCATTTTCAGTAAATGATGCTTAGATTTTCCTGTGCTAATTAATAGTCATCTGTTCTTGAAAATATTTTCCAGCATACACTCCTTGGCATTAGTCTGTTTAATTTTGCATGCCATCATGTCAGTATTTTATCTTAGTTCACTGTCTTGTTCTGGAATTTCTTCAAGTTTTGTCTAAATACAGTTAAATTAATGAAAGGCCAAATACCCCCATGAATTTCCCCTTAGAGCAACAGGCACTGGGTTTAAACACCAGAAAGCAGGCTGTGACTGTTACAGTGAAAACACGCTCTGCATTCTTTATTTCAGAAGCCTTTTCCCCAAGCTTTCTAATGCATAAGTTGAACAAAACCATCTTTATTGCCACTATTGATCCCAGGGGCAATTCAGAGCTAGCCTCTTTCTCTGATTCTACTGACCACTGATTCTTCTGCAGAACCTAGAGAAGGGGATGCTGTCTAGTCACCTAAATGCAGCTCTGGAACTTGGGTGCTCATGAACTGAAGGCTGGTTCTGACACAGCTTGCTTTTACAATTATAGGTAAGTTACTTCACCTCTAATATAAACTGCTCATTAGGAAGTTGTAGTAATCTGACAGTATTTATAAAATGCTTTCAGAGGACAAAATTCTAATTCTAATAGCTCTAAAATTTTGGGGTTTGATTTCCCTCTTTTATTCAGTACTTTCAACATAGATGGATTTTAATTCTGGATCTGCTTGCGTTTTTCTTTTCAGAAACCTTACCATAAGATGTTGGAAACATTAAATTAATTGTATCTTCTGGTTCTACTTTATCAACTACTAATTAACTCTTTCCTGTAGTTCTAGGAAAGTTGAGGAAATGTAAGCAGAAGCATTGCAGATTTTACTTCTTATCTGTGTGCCTAAGTATATTATTTTTACTGATTCTCTGAATAGTTTCCTCGTACTAGACTTACTGGTTTATAATTCCCAGGATCATCATTAGCACCTTTTGAAGAGATAGGGACACCCTCGGCCACTCTCCTGTCCTCTGGTACAGTAGCTGTTTTTAATGATAAATTATATATTTTTGTTAGCAGCTCACTTGCATTGGTCTCCAATTCCTCCAGAGCTCTTGGATGAACACCATCTGGTCCTCCTGACTGATTGCAGTTTAATTTCTCAGGTTGATCCATCACCTTTTCTGATAGTCCTATTTCTGATATCATCCTACTTTCAACACTTAAAAAGAATAAAGCCTGTGTAGCATCATATTCTCTGTGTGAAAGAATGGTGAAAAGAAGCTGTTCAGCTCTTTTTTTTTTTCTTTTTATGTTTTTATTTGTCTCATGCAACTAGGCAGAAGGAAAAATAAATTGGCAGCAAACACTATTCTTGTTTAGAAACATCCTACTACAAAAGACAAACAAACAAACCTCTAAAGATGTGTCAGAGGTTTTCTGGGAGATGATACTGTCAAAAAGGCCAGAATTTCAAGTTCATTTATGCTTTCTATTAATAGTGAATCATACTTTTCAGTAGACTTCTGTGGAAAAACTGCCAAGGGAATTATATATAACATTTTGGGGGGTTTCGGTGTTATTTTCCATGGCTGAGCAGAAGAATAAAGATATACCTATATTGCCTACTGCACTAGAATCTAGAACAGAAAAAGAAATCAGGAGGAGAGCTTCTGCAGGGGAACAGCTCAGTGAAAAGCAAGCAAATAGAGAAAAAACAAAACTATTACCATACGTACTTGAAAACAGAACAAGGAAGAAAAGTATTGTGATTAGTGTCAACTGGTAGAATATTTCTCAACTCTGCCTATTTCTCTTATGCACCTCCCCACTATTCCCACACTCATATAAATCTCTCCTCTGCCTGCTTTTATTATTCACAGAGCTCTCTGTCTAATTTACACTGTAAGCTCCTCCTCAGGTAGGGACCTTGTCTTTTCATACGTCCATAGTGTTAAATACATGCCAGTCAAACTGTTGAAATTATAATAACGGGTGGTTGTATTTTTTTCTTTCTCTCTTTTGTTAACAAACGATAAGTTAAAATCAAAGGTAATAATTAGTTTAAAACAGCCCTCAGAGGCAGCCCCAGAAAAAGTGACCTTTTGAGCTACAACTAAACTAACCAATTTTATTGTGTCTTGAGGTCAAGGCTCTTATTTCACATGACTTTAGGGTCTTTATGTGCATGCTACCCTGCAGTAAACGACACAGAAAGTTATGGACAAGTAGACTTTGCACTCCAGTCATCTATTGAGGAATAGCAACAAGATTCAATGCAATCTGAGCCAAAAGTAATCCAGAACCAGGCTCAGGAATGCAATGGAAAATTCCTAAAAGATTGGAGATGAGATTAAAATGCGACAACAACAAAAAAACCCCAAAACCCAGAAGACTGGCTAATGCAAAGTGAGTGCATTGGACTGATTTTGAGTGGGCTGGACCCTACAATTATAACTTCGTCACCACAGTTTGAAATCTATTAAAGGGATTTATGTTTTGCAGCTGACATTTAAAATTAAGGATTTATTGGACTGGGACTGAATATTTCTTCTGCAATTAGTCTTTTGGAGGTCATATTTCATAAACTGTTGTTTTTCTGTTTAATCTACTGTAGCAAGATTTTGTATTGTTAGAAAATTTGAAAAATATAAATGCAGAAACCATTTTATCCATTGTAAAGGGGCTCCTATCATGAAATTGCTGTTTAGTTGCATCACGTACCATTTTCATTAGGTACCTAATATTCGTATAGGCTACTTTAATGGAAAATATGTGAAAGTGAGTGATATCTGATAGTATATATACTATACCTCTCCTGCACCAGTAACAAATGGAGAGTCTTAATTCAAGGGGGTGGCTTTTTGCTTCTTTTTTATGTGAGCCTTTATAATTTGCTTTTTGGAAATTTACACATGCAGTTCTGTGTATTGCTAGAAGCCTATGAAAAGCTGCAGTTTTTTCCATTCTTGTGTACTTACAGACATGAATTAAACTTCACTGCAGCTGATTTTTGAATTCTTGAACTGAAATTAATTACTGGGAAAAGGAAGGGCATTTTTCAAATTATGACAGTAATTAATTTAAGACGGTTGTTTTCCTTTACCACTATTCTAACCCAGTCTTCTCAAAAACAAAGAAATAAAAAAGATCTTATAATCATATTGACACAATTCCTATTTAGCTGTCTTCTGTGCTGGAACATTCACACGCAGCAGCAGGAAAGAAAATCAGGATATATAAATTAGAAGCTGGAGTGCGATTTGTTAAAGGATGGGCTCTACTGTTAAGGAACAGAACTGCGGAAATCAGATTCCATTAATGCCTGGAAAACTCAGGTTGTTATTTGTGCGGGTCAGACTGTGAAATGTAGTAGACCTTGTTACAGGTCATCTCTGAGAAAGCATTACAGGTCCTGTTTAACTGTAACTTCATGTTGCCCGGTTCCAACTTAAACTGTTGCACACTTCTTCCACAGAGGGAGTGAGAAAGGATAGCTGAAGTAGCCTAAAAATATTTTAAGAAGTCATTATATCCTCTCTGCTCCAACTTGATTTTCCTGTGTGACATAGCAATGGAAATAAAGGGGACTTAAAGATGAGACTGGTCTGAGGCGGCTTAACAAAGCCTTGGTTTTTTTGCATCTGAGTATTTCCTGAAACAAGGTAACTTTCAGGGAAAGAGTGCTTCTCACTTTGGCGAGAGTCAGTGCTGAGCACCGAAGTAGGAAATAAAAAAGATGCAAGCACTGGGGGTTTTTGTGCCTCTCTGCAATGAGGAGGGGTGCAGGGGGGAGAGACAGAGAGGGGGAAAACACAATATAAATATGTTTCTATTGGACAAAGCAAGAGGGGAAAGCCAGCATTTGAGCAAAAAAGCGTAGTCGGAGTGAGCAGAGTAGAGTTGTTAGAGATGTAGGCAGAACAGAGCTTAGTCTGCAGAAAAGTAGGGAGAAGACGGAGGGTGACCACGGAGTGGTAAAAACTTTAGGAACGCAGGCTGCTTTTCTGGTCTGCTCGAGAAGTCTGTTTTCATTCATGCAGAAGCATAGGTGTAGATTTTATCAGGACTTTGGGCTGGAGCACCCGCAGCTGTGGATTACAGATGCTTCCTGTCATGTATAAACACAATCATTATGTGAAAGCATGGCACCCACACGGCTACCTAAACAGCCATTCCTCCGGACTGAAGCGCTTTGTTCTCTTTGGAGTTATTTTTACGACTACGAGCAGGACTCTACCCAAAAGTTACTAGCAGCAGCCGTGTTTTTTTATGTCAATTAAATGGATTTTGTTACTTGTAAAATACATGTCCAAACACAACTTCATTCTTCAATCACAAAG